>NW_020799092.1:54057640-54101853 GCF_003259725.1 Athene cunicularia
TGGCCTTCTTGGCCACCTGGGCACACTGCTGGCTCCTGTTCAGGCGGCTGTCAATCAGCACCCCCAGGTCCCTCTCTGACTGGCAGCTCTCCAGCCACTCCTCCCCAAGCCTGTAGCGCTGCTGGGGGTTGTTGTGGCCCAAGGGCAGCCCCCGGCATTTGGCCTTATGGAAACTCCCCCAGTTGGGCTCAGCCCATGGCTCCAGCCTGTCCAGGTCTCTCTGCAGAGCCTCCCTACCCTCGAGCAGATAAACACTCCCACCCAACTGGGTGTCATCTGCAAACTGACTGAGGGTGCACTCGATCCCCTCGTCTAGATCATCAATAAAGATGTTAAACAGGAGTGGCCCCAAAACCGAGCCCTGGGGGACACCACTCGTGACCGGCCGCCAACTGGCTTTAACTCCATTCACCACAACTCTTTGGGCCTGGCCATCCAGACACTTTTTCAACCCGCAAAGTGTGTGCCCATCCAAGCCACAAGCAGCCAATGTCACCAAGAAAATGCTGTGGGTAATGGTGTCACAGGCCTTGCTAAAGTCAAGGTAGACAACATCCATAGCCTTTCCCTCATCCAATAATCAGGTCACCCTGTCATAGAAGGAGATCAGGATTGTCAGGCAGGACCTGCCTTTCATAAACCCATGCTGACTGGGCCTGAGCATCTGGTTGTCCCGCAGGTGTTGTGTGATGGTACTCAGGATGAGCTGCTCCATCAGCTTCTTGGGCACCAAGGTCAACCTGACAGACCTGTAATTTCCCGGATCATACTTTCAAACCTTCTTATAGATGGGCATCACATTGGCCAATTTCCAATCTGTCAGGACCTCCCCGGTCAGCCAGGACTGCTGGTAAATGATGGAAAGCGGTTTGGCGAGCACCCCAGCCAGCTCCTTCAGCACCCTCGGGTGTACCCCATCTGGTCCCATAGACTTGTGTGTGTCTATGTGATGCAGTAGGTCACTGTCTCCTGGATTGCAGGGGGCTCATTATCCCAGTCTCTGTCTTCTGGATGAGGAGGCTGGATTCCCTCAATATAGCTAATCTTATTATTAAAGTCTGAGGCAAAGAAGGCATTAAGCACCTCAGCCTTCTCCTCATCACTTGTTACCATGTTTCCTCATGTGACTAGCAGGGAATGGAGATTCTCCCTGGACTTTCTTTTGCTACTGACATACTTATAGAAACATTTCTTGTCATCCTTGATTGCTGAAGCCAGATTAATTACTAGCTGGGTTTTAGACCTCCTGATTTCCGCCCTGCATAACTTCACAGCATCTTTGTAATCACTGTGACTGGCTAGACCCTTCTTCCAAAGGCTGTAAACTCTCCTTTTCTCCCTGAGTTGCAGCCAAAGCTCCCTGTTCAGCCAGGGTGGTCTTCTCTGGTGACAGCTTCTCTTAGAGCACCTGGGCACCGCCTGCTCCTGAGCCATTAAGACTTCTTTCTTAAAGAGCGCCCAGCCTTCCCGGGCGCCTATACCCTTCAGGAGAGTTTCCCAGGGGATCCTTTCAAGCAGGTGCCTAAACAAGACAAAGTCAGCCCTTTTGAAGTCCAGGATGTCAGTCCTGCTTAGCCCTCTCCTGGCCTCGAATTTGGATCAATTTATCAGAATATTCCTTTATATTTTTCCTTTTCAGAAAATTCAGGTATTGTAAAACCACTTGGTCAAACCCTTGTCCAAACCTCATAGAAAGAAAACTACCCAAAAGTAACACAAACAAGTGTGTGTACTAGGTAGCAGCTGTCTTGTTATTGATCCAGCATTCGTGGCAACATTTTTTCCCCCCATTTTTTTTTTTTTAATTAAATTAGAATGATCAGCAAATAGGCATGTCTCAATATATTCGGATCTGCTTAAATTTCAGCCCACATTGTTTAAATCAGGAAATGTGAATCCATAACAATAATCTTGATGTTTTTTCCTATGTATTTTCTAGGCAATAAAAGTTTCAGGAATAATTTGGTAGTGTAAATGCTTGTCTCTTCATGCCAGTTAATTTTTTACCATTTCAGAAGTAGATGTCTCTACTCTTCCTGTATGACTTGCTTTTTTATTTGCTTGCTCTCTTGCAAGAATTACTTCTCCCCAGCCTTTTAGGAACTTGGATAGAGGAAAAATAATGCTGTTTAGATGCATTTTTAATGCAAGCCTTCCATTCCTTGTTGGTTTTGCAGCCTGCCATTTCAGGCCAGGGTAATTTCTGCAGATGGATGTGTCACATGATTTGTCTATATATTTTAGAAACAGAAAAAAAACCTGACAGTTCCTGCATTAGAAATATTAATGCAGAACTGAAGTTAAAAGCCAAGTTACATTGCTGTAGCAACAGAGCTTGCACATTGGAGGGCTAAACAGTTCCCAGACTGTCCTGTGGAAGGTTAAATCCTGGCTGTTGAAAGAGGATGCTTTAAAATTAAATACTCTACAGCTCAAATAAAGGGAAAGAAAACAAAAGAGCCTGATTGGGAAAAGATGGCAAACTGGCTCTGGAAATCTGTGTCTTATCAGTTGTACTTACCCCACTCCAAGGTTCACTGTCACACAATGAAGCCACACATGCATGTGTGAACTGGAACATCTTAATTTACCCAAAATGCACTCTACTGTTAAAATAACTTTCTTTTGTTATCTGCAAAACACAACGAGACTATGGCAGCCAAGATGATGTCCCCAAACACTCATGCCACAGGCTGTTTCAGAACAGTTCCATCAGACAAAGCTACATTACTAGGGATATGCAAGGGACATAGCTGAAGATCTACCAGCTACTGACTGAATATTAATTATCATTACTTAGTAAATGACTGCTAGATAATTTAGACAACATAAAGGGCAATGCTGGAACAATTCCAGCATGAGAGATGGATAGATTTTCATTTGGTTACTATTGTGTTTTCTTCTAATGGTGCTTGCTTAGAGCATAGGTATATGCTTCCTCTGAGAACAACGAGTTATGCCTCTAATAGGTAAATCTGGCAGTATAATTTTTAGACCCTTGGAGTGAAATACTCACTTGCATGCTGAGACACTTGGCTTTCTTTACAGAAAGTGAATCAGGCACCTCAGAAAAGGATGTAAACAGCAGGGAGCTCCTAAAGCATTGCATGGTATTTGTAGCATTGTGCTTGAAAACCCGTTTCTATCCAGAGCCTAAGTTCTCTGAAGAAAACCAGTGCTGAAGGAAACTGGATTTGGGATTTAGAAGACAAAAATATGTTGTTTTTCAATAGCACATTCGTAATATTCTTTCAAAAAGCCTAATCAGGCTGCATCCTTTATTGAAGGGGGTGACATCTACCATTTATGATAACCTTATGATTGGACTTAGGAAAGCTGAGTTTGGTTTTATCCTCCTTTTTTCTGAAAGACTGCCTTAGCCATCAGGGGTTCTCAGATATTCAAATTAAGATGTGTGCAATTCTGGCATTAGAAAGATTAATGCCTAAATGGCCCCACATTTATCGCTCTTGGGAGTGCCAGGACATCACTGTCATCGTGATTGTCTTCCCTCATCCAGTATCAGATAACCTGAGCTCATCTACTTGAAAATAGTGATCAATCTTAACTTTCTCGTGTGGCTTTTATATTAAGAAGTAAAATTTGCAACAACAACAAAGAACAACAAACAGGTTTACCCCCATAACACAATCCACATGAAAAAAGTCATGGGGCAGAAAAAGCTGAGCAAAACCTCCTTTCTCAGTCATGATTATGCTGTACCTCCTCCCACTCTTTGTTTTGATGATAGGCTTTGTAAGTAGAGATCTTTTCTTTATTTTTTAACTGTGAAGCAGCTAGTATGCTGCTAGTGTCATAAGATAAATGATTAATAATCATCATCATGAGAGAGAGCAAAAGGGCAAACGATGGCTCCAGATCAGTACTGAATCCTATTTTTGGCTGACAGCAGCAAGTTACAAATCTGACAGGTTTAATAAACTGGTACTGGTATTTACTATTTTTTTTTTTCACATTTGTTTCAGATGGATACAGAAGTATATGCATTTTATCAAAAAATAGGCAGCACTAGCTGAAAGATCTCAGTGCCAGGAGGTATTATTAGAATCCACATGTTTAGAAGGACACAAAGTAGGATTAGACTTTAAAACTGGTAGTGATAACAAGCAATATTGTGCTAGAAAAAAAGGGTCATAAGACTCTCTGTTTCAGGACTGTTTGAAGCATATGTGTATTCAGAAAGAGAAGCCAACAAGAAGTTGCAGGTCCCTGAGCTTAATTTTTCCCTTCTGCCTGAATAGACACAGGGCTTTTCACAACTCACACACTCCTTTTGTTTTACTGCTAATTTCATCTCTCAAAACCATGATGCCTGTGTACTATGTCTTATTAATGGCAACACTGTGATGCTTAGAAGTCCAGACTACAAGGTGTACAAAGAGTACTAGAAAGATATAAAGCTACAGAAGGAAAAGGCTGAATAGCCAAAAGTCAAAAGAGATGTTGGCCACATCTTGGCTCCTTGACCCCTAAAAAATCACCCCAGTCAGAGTGCCCAAGGAGGAGTATCTCACTGAATCAACGTCATAGACCTGAAGGACATCCTGGTGTCTTCCTCTTGAGTTCTCACAGCACATCACACATGATTCATTAGTTAAATTTTAATCACAATACCTGCCAGAAGCAAAGGGACACATTCTGTGAAGATCTAAGATTTAATTGACAACCTAGCTAACACTGATGTGCAAACAGTAGTGAAAAACTTTTCACACCCAAATTGGTACTATAAACAACCTACATCTACCCAGGACACTGCATTAATCTTCTCTGTGTTAGTATAAATTAGCAGTATAGAGATCCAGGTATGTGACTGTGCTCCTTGCTAACAGCATCTGTCCAGCTAGAAGTACAGACCTAAGAATATAAAAAACCTAAAACCATAATAATGGTTGGTAGACAATAAGAAATTGAAAAAAACCTCAACTATTCAAATCAATATTTTTGTTCTAACATAATCTGCATTATTGAATATCAATATGGACTTGCAGAAAAGGACCCAAAGTCCTCTTAATTATAAATAAAGATTTACTTTTTTTTCCTAAAGCCCCGTAGATAACCAGAATATTCTTAAGCAGCTCCTCAGAATACTCCAAACTCTTTGAAAAGTCATACTAAGACACTAATTTTTTAACCTAAATCACTCACTTTCAAGCACATGATCATTTAAATCACAATATGTGGCAGTATATCTATCTACATGTATATGTATGTAAAGGAATCCTCAGCTTGCAGAGACTCAATGGAGCCTTTCCTATAATATTCCCATCCTTGAAGCTGATAGAGAAGAAAGCAGTCAGAAAAAAGGATGATGGAGCATGAAATTTTCAGAAGAGCACAAGGAGTCAGACAGTGGGCTAAAGATAGAGCAGCCCTTTTACTGCTCTGTATAATATTTTACATTTGGTCCAATGATAGAAACTTTCACTGATTACAGGATCTTCTGGCTTTTTAGTCTCCTCTCTTCTGGAATAATGAACATCTATGTAAGTCCCAGAATGCTGATGAATATATTCCCTTATATTATTAGAACTGGCTGAAAAAAAGCATCTTTGATTAGCCTGCTGGGGTGGACAGTGAAGTCTCTGTGAGGATCATTATTGGCCAGGTAAGTGAAGGCTTTTTCTGAGCTGTCTGCCAAGCAGAGAGAGTAAGCATTTTACTCTTCCAAATTGGAAACTTTTCCATTAAAATTGATAAAACTAAGAATCTAGTATTTTTTTCAACCACAACCTCTAAAACAGAATGAACTTTGCAGCCATGCTTTTAATGTATAACATAGTTCAGAGATGGATTTGAATCAAAGCAAAGGACTGACTGTATTTGGCTTTAGACAGGTGAACAAAGGAAAGAGGCAGCCTGGGACTTGTCTGCCTTCATATCACATATAACACACTGTAATATGGCTTATACTTACGATTGTTAACACAACTGCAGAACTCAACTAGCCAGAACGTTCCCTTGGATTTCCTCTGGGACTTGGACCTTTTCATATCCTTGACTTCAGAGCAGTTTTGTGGTTTTAAGGGACAGTGTCATCTTGCCCCTATGGCCTGTATGCATTTCTGTTGTCCCTACATGGTGAATGAAAGACTTAAATAACAAGCAAAACAAAATGGATGAATTAATTTCAGTGTTACACTCTCCAAACCATTTTGTTGTCCTTCCAATCTAAATATTTTTACATGTCCCAAAATCTGAAAAGATTCTGCAGGTGTTGATAGCTGATACCTGTTTATAGAAATCTAACTAAAGGTGATATTTCTTATGAACAAAATCCAGATTAGGTTAGCATAGCCCAGATATAGAAAGAAAATGTTCCCATAAGGAGAATATGTGGGCTGACCAAGACATGATCCTTATTTATGCGCTCTCCATTCTCGTCTGAGTCATAAAGGAAGAGGCTATAGTATGATTGTACAACAATTAGGAGTAGCATAGTAATCTCACATGTGATTGATACATAGTTCTTACATCAAGCATCAGCATGCTGATAATTAGTAAAGTTTAATCAAATGGAGATCACTGACACATGAAGTTCATGTTTCATGGAACACATTAAAAATGCATTTCTCTTGCAGTCATAATTTTGAACCCATCATCATTTATCATTTCAATTAATTGAGGTACAAATAATAATGTTTTAATGAATTTCTAACAGCTCAATTGCAGCAGTAATTCAAATAGTTGGCCAGCTAAAACATATCCTTTGTGATTGTACTAACCATAAATCTGTTGATTTCAGAATGGTACTTAATTCGAATTTTGGTGGCTTTTTTCAGTGTCATCCTGGACTCACTTTTTCTTTGCTTGGTTTTGTATTTTGTGACATTGTACATTTGCATTCTGGCATTACCCTTGAAAATCCCATACTGCAAAAATATTTCCTTTGGAGAGGCTTTACACTGAGCCAGTCAGTCCTCTGCCAGAAGAAAAACTGGGTTCCCTGGTGTGGTGCTGGAACTCGACAGAAGCTAGGTCATGTTTTAATAGCTGAGCGAGTGCATGTGTGACTGGATGTGTGGGTGGGTATGCCATTCCCTGCCTGCATTGCTGAAGGTCATTTCTCACTGCATGAAAAAAAGACAAACTTTGATATTAGCCATTGTATGGGACCAATTTTTCATCTAGACAGTTAAAATCAATGAAACAGTGGCAATTTACTCCAGAAAATAAAAAAAAAAAAGAATAAGATCTTGTGAAATTAAGATTACTTTATCTAGATTTCTTTTTTTAATTTGAAAAGATCATGTTGGAAATAAAAAATAGAACTGTTTTTTAACTGAACCTCCCAATGGTGATCTAGACAAAGTAAGAAAAGGAATATTTCCCAATATTAGAACTTTATTTCTTATTTTTCCAGTCTATTTCTTGTGAAATGTGCATATGTTTCAAGCACTTGTTTCTTATATCAATATTACTTTACCTCAATAAATATGCAACTTTATCTGTTATGAAGACCTGAGGAGATGAAGCAGCAACTTAGATATATCTGCAAAGACACTCACTTTGTTGTGCCAGAGATGCTGGGGAGATCTATTTTTGTATTCCACAGTAAAGAGGATTTCTGATTCTGATTCTTTTGGGGGAAAATGCTTCTTTTAGCCACAAACATCAAAAGAATTTTTTCTGGTGCATGCACGGAGCCAAAGCTACTACCAGATGTGAGCAAAGTGACAATATTGCAGTGATGAGATTGAAGATAGAGCAAAGAATTACACAATACTGCAAAATTACTGGCAGGAAGGAACAAAAAATACTTCCTAAGAGCTGAAAGTAACTAGATCCTCACCCTGTTTTGACCTATTAGCCTCCCATTCGCCCAGGTGATGTATAATCACATTTGTCCTATCATATTTAGGTCTGTTCATAGTCTCTCAACCAATAAGACTGATGTCTGAATAAAGACTTCTTGATGAAGACTTCTTTTACTATGTGGCATCTAATATATTTATACTAATATATTTATGCAAAGAGAAACATATTCATTCAAACTGAAACTGAGAGATGATTATATGCTGTCTTTGCACCTTTTATCTCACCATTCACATCAGTTTATCATCCAGACAATATCCACTGTGAAACATTATCTCGATAGGGTCTTCACATGCTCTTGTCCTCTCTTTCACTTGGGGTATTGATGTTTGTTCCTCTCCTGGAAGCACAGCTCGACAGGTCATTCTTCCAAATCCCAGTACTGCAGCACTGAGGTTATTTTTTATCAGTGGTCAGGGAACATGAGTTACAGCTTCTGACCAGACAGAGCTCTGTTAAAACGTCTTTTGAAGCACTGTACCAAGCTAATAAAATATAGTTCATAAAACATAAAACCACATTGTTTTATAAATTATTTTATACCATATCCCATTATATTACTTTATATATAAATATAAAATTTATATGGAATATATTGAATTTTTTTTGTATATTTATACATTTATATAATTTATATATATAAAAAACAGCATGGTTCTCCCATCTCTGATACTTTTGGAGAATCTTGAGTTCAAGTTTTCAAACAAAAAGGATGTTGAAGTCATCATCATCCCTTCATGCAACTCACCTGCCCTAAGTGTTTCTTTTTCAGTTGTTTAGTAATTTCATAAAAATAAGAAGTCCTCCTAATTCGTTTTTGAAGCAACCCCTACCAATAACAGAGATCTTCTTAACCAGAAGCGAGATTAACATCTATGTGTCTACAGTTTTCAGTTTCCAGAGAAATGGCATTTAAAGAGTGCTCATCATGTACTGCTGAGCTGAGGCAGATCATGGACCTGTCATCTTCCAGTTCATGCTGTTCTCCATCCATTCCAGAAGTCAGTTTAATATTTGCTGATTCTGCATGCTTGCTTGAAATTCAGTTTCTACAGCTTTCACAGTCTTATGCAGACCCCAGCATTACACAGAAGGTTGAAGAATAATACATTAATGAAAGCTTAGAGAATAAACTCCAGAGTATAGTAAAGATGATGCAGGGGTGCTAACTTTATTATCTCAAACTTGTCAAAAAATTTAGCTGTGCATAGCAATAAATGATATAGTCTTGTTAAGTAGTGTGATTCATTGGATTACAAAGATCAGAGATTCAGAAAGAAATCAATCTATTTTAGAGCCATCAAACCAATCATAGCTGCAACTGCAATATTTTAAGGGGGCCTAAAGCTTCATTTATTTTACCATTTTTATACCTTAAATGGGATTACTTGTATAGTCACATGCAGTACTGTTGTGAGTGTATATATTTCACAATCAAAAAGAAACTCTTTGTTTTCTATGCCTGATGACATTAAAATGTGTGCTCCTTAGTGAGAGATCTTCTTCCACTTCTTTGAATACTAAACAAGGCAATTACTTTTTCTTAAGAAGAAAAAAAAGCTTATTTATGGTCTTTAGAGCCGTTATATTCTTCTTAGTGGCAATACTGTGTGATAGCCTGAAAGATTTTAATGTAGTAATAGCAAAATTTCATTCTTTTGGTTATTTGTGGAAAAGGTGATCTTGAAGCACATCTCTGTACACCTCTTTGAGGCTTTGAAAATATAACATATTTGAGGGTGCATAAACAAGAATTCAGACTATTTAATATGAACAAATTCTTTGCAAGACCTTGCATAACACAAGCATAATATGTAAATCCATTGAAGGATGAAATGGAACCAGTTAGATGCAAGTCAAAGCACTTTGATAAGTACAGAGCTAATCAAATACAAATAAAAATAAGTGCTGAATTTTTAAACAAGATTCATTTGATTAGATTGGGATCATTCCATATTATTCAGGAGCAACAATTTTATGCAAGGTGAGTAAACATCAGGAGCATTCATCGTTCTTTGTTTTTTTTTTTTTTAAAAAAAGTTTACTTGTGCAGGGGTTCAAATTTATCTTTCTTATTATTGCTGAATTAAAGTGATATAATATTACAAACTGGAAAGCATTGATTACACTAAAATAGGTTTTAAATATAGTGTTGAATATAAAAAATAGACTTTTTAATAAATATCGGGCTGGAGGAAGCCATTAAGTAAGCAGAAAGGCACTGAGGAACAGAGTTCAGCCATTATTGCCTTGCGATTGGATATCATTAAGTTTCATCATCCCTCTTGCTAAATCCTCTATTTGACAGCCCTCTTTTAGTGAAAGACAAAAGCAAGAGTGATTTGCTGTATAGAAGTTAAAGTGTTTTTCAGATAGCTCTTCAGTCTCATGGCTTTGAGCTCTCTGCTCACAGAAGATTGCCAACACATTCTCTAGGACATAGAAAGGTCTATTACAAGCATGTTAGTTCTCTGCACAGGACAGACAATTTCAGCTTAAATGGAGGGTTAGCCTGCACATTCTTTGGAAGTAAAGCTATTTCTTACTGTGTTTGCCTAATACCAAACATATTAGAATCCAGTGATTTGCCTTAGTCAATGCACATGTAGAACGTGCAATCAGTAGGAATTGATAAGCCATCTTGCAATCCAGATGAAACAAAGTTTATATGTCCAAAAGAGTGTATGCTCCCATTTGTATGTACTTCATAATTCTGGCTGATAAAATAAAGCTGTCAGAAAAAAAAAATTAAAAAATGCCAGTGGGGAATGAGAGTTATTCCTATATTGTGGAATCAGTTGGGGAATATGGTTCAGTAGGCCCTACCAGACCTGGGTTATCTTTCTATTTCTGTTGTTTCCACAACTCATGCTACTTCACTGATACTTACCCATTAGACTCCTGTTTGGACATGTGTCTGGGGTTTTTTTCCCCATCAGAACTAAGATGACAGAGCAGGCTGACTTGTGAGTGCAAATGGAGAGTACTCTTGGATTTAGCTCCTCAGTGGTAATCCTAGAAGCTGTGTGTGTTGTATATGGCCATTGAGATGAGGATAACATGACACTTGTTAAGTCCTTAGCAATGTGGATCTTCCCTCATAAATCAGGACCTAAAAGACATATTTCACTTGAAAGGGCAAAGATTCTCTTTTTCAGAGAGGTGCCTTTTGGATAACTGTTATAACTGTTACTAATATCTATGATGTGCTCAGCTGCCACCACAACAGATATTACACAAA
This sequence comes from Athene cunicularia, assembly GCF_003259725.1. Taxonomy (NCBI): domain Eukaryota; kingdom Metazoa; phylum Chordata; class Aves; order Strigiformes; family Strigidae; genus Athene; species Athene cunicularia. The sequence continues at coordinate 54,068,715 of NW_020799092.1, forward strand.
TGCATCTTGAAGCCTGGTGATACATCACAAAAATACAGTCAGGCCTCCAAGCCCTATTTATAAAGCCTAGAGAAAGGTTGAGTTTAGTCCTTTGGCCTTACTGAATGTGTCTCAAGAGACAAAGGTCAGCAGCGAACAAAAGGCACTGGAGGTTCCTGGGACCCCTGAACATCTCAAACACCAACTTATTTAATTGTAAAACCTTTGCCATTATGGGCATGTCAAATAGGATGAAATAAATAAGATAATGATTTTGTCACCTCTTCTTCTAACTGCCACTTACCAGCTTATCCAAAATTACCCCTCATTCCAAGGGTACCTAGATAAGCTGGTATCTTTCGTAGTCTGAACAGCTGATAAATATCTTGGGCATAAGAAGTCTTTGATCATTATGAATTCACATGCCATTAATTGTAATATTTGGATGAAAGGAATTAATTTCATGTTGATGCAGCTGTCATGTGTACTGCCAGGGGTGTTATGTTCTAATTTAGTGCTAGTCAGTGGGCATAATAAAGGTGTTACTCATCAAATATTGACCATGCCATATTTGTGTATCTTAAACTGCAACCATAGCACAGGGTAGATGCTTCATACTGACATTAATATGCTCTAATTTCATGGCATCTTTAATGTATATGCATCATGAAGATAAACTTATAGAATGGAATAATTAATTAAATTGCATTTTATTTTTAACAGAAACTGAGCTTGGTATTACACTTTCACCTAAATTGAATCCACCTGATTAATTTTATAGAATTAAAGCTGCTCTAAGATGAACTGGTTTCATAGCTTCAGCTTCTTCATGCTTCTAATATCTGTGAATTGCATTGTACTGCTTAGATATCCTGCCACCTTTTCAAACTGCAATACATACAAAGATTTCCTAACTCTTCTTTAATAAAATAGCCAAGCAAGAAAGAACATAATAAATGAAAAGTATGTTACATAACTTTCAAAGTCCTATATTTTAGGTCTACCACAAAAGATGGGCTTTGTAGCATGCCCTTCATGCACTAAATTCAAACTATTTCATATCCAAGAAAAAAAAAAATAAAATTCAGGAGTCAGGCAATCATTCTAGTATGCTGCCTCTCTTCTAAACCTCTAGTTCTGCTATATTACCAGGTTGTGACTGATCATGAGCAGAGGAGCCATTCAAGAGCAAACAGTCCATGTGTGACTTGTAAAGTGAAGATGGGATGGAGTTCAAGAAATTTAGATTAATTAAGACACAGACTGGATTCATAGTTAGTACAGGCTCATCATTTTTGAAGTAAATATCAGATAACCTTCAGCATGGCTTATGCCTATTATACACATTATATTCTACATAAACTCAATAGATGTACTATTAGTATTATCTATGTTGTCATGAACTGTGAATTTTGAACAGAAACCAGCTATAGATCACTAGTCTGAAATGTAAAAATGTTTCATGAAAAATGTGTTGGAAATTTCAAGCATAGGAAAATTAAGTATCCTGCATAAATTAATTGTATTTGTTAATTTTGATGAACTAAACCCTCAAGAGAAAGACATTAACTCAGTTATGCCACTGTGCAGCATTAAATATTTAAATGTAGTTTGGTATACAGGGATTCAGCGTGTATCCCCTGAGTAGTTCATAGGCAATAGTCCCCAGCTTAGTCCAAAAGCAAAATACACTAGAAAATTAATACCAAATTTTGGAAATGAATTGCTCAGAGCCCACAGCTCAAAAAGGAACAAACTCACAATGTACAGTATTTTAGACAAACCCTACCCCAATACATTGGTTAAAGGGAGCATTCAGCTGAAGACATAAATTGGGTAAACCCAACCAAAACTGGGAGGAATTTAAGTCTCGATGCATGAGAGCAACCAAAAAAGCTTTTTTTCCTCTATCACCAACCAGTAAAGTACCTGTCAAAACTCACCAGGTACCTCCTTGCACAACATGAAGGTTTCTGCTAGGAACCAGTGTACAGACTGCCTGTTCTGGACAGTCAGACACCAGTCACAGATTGCCATGATGCCTGCCTCCCCAGGGAGCCTTGTCCAGGTGTGCTCATGGCTAACTTACACCAGCAACAGGAGAACAGTGCAATGCACAGCAGTCATGGTATGTTTCACCAAAAATCTAGCTGAGGATCATGGTCTGGGCTCTTGTGATAAAGCTTGCCAGAGCTGTAAGCTGAAGAGCTGGGTTTTGTTTTCATCTTATCTTCCAGACGAAATCAGAGGGGAGCACTTTCTAAACCTATCCACAGGTTACTGCTTGAACAGCTAAACTGTTGACTAACACACACTGTGAGGGCTCTCCTCTTAAAGCTGTGCTGCTATTCAGCTAAAAATGCAAGTATCCTTGATTCAAACAACCAAATAGCAGTAGGACTCTGTAACCCAAGAGCTATGATGCTTTGCTGTGTGAGATCAGTTTGCCTTGAGGTACGCAGTAACTCAAAATTAGATAGAAAGTAACCCTCCCATTTTCTCTAGTTCAACTTGCTTTTTTGGTTGTATTTAAAATAAAATAATAATAATAATAATAATAATAACAATAATAATAACAATAATAATAACAATAATAATAATAATAATGCCAAGACACAGAGAAATTTGTGTGGGATTGCTGAGACCAAAATCCTTTGGGCACAGGAAATACTGAGCCCTCTCCTAATGTAAGTAATGGCATGTCATAACTCATAACATCAGAAACTTCCCAAACTCCTTTTCTGAAAGTATTTATTTTCAGTGATTTCCTCCTGAGATAGAAGAGATGGTGTCAAATAGTGCAGTCTGAATACAAAACAAAAGGCCAGTGCCCTATGACCAGTTGAAGATGGGAAAAAGCCACCCTAATTAATGTTGTTACTCATTTTCCTAAAAGCAGCTGGGAATTTAATTAATTCTGTAACTTGTTAGTTTTGATGGATATCTGCCCTCTGACACTCAGCAGCTGTTATCTCACCTCCAGCTGCTTCTTGCAGATCCCAATCTTTTCGGAGCCAGCCTCACTGCTACCTGCTTTGCCTTGCCCCTCTGACCGAGCACTGCTTCCTTGCCAGCTTTCACCAGCTGAATGCTGCTCCCTGCATCCCTGCAACCTCCTTGCTTCTCCCCCGGTGTTGAAACCCTGCTGCAGCCTTGCCTTGCCATGCTCCAGACATCTGCTAGTGCTCTGGTCTCCCCCCAGCTGGCTCTTCCTCCCTCCCTATCCTCTGATATTTAATGCTGTGATATTAACTCAGAGAGAGATCTGTGCCAACAAGCCCAGCAGAGTTTATGAGACTGGGGTCAATCCTCTTTTACACTGTGACTCATCTCTGCTGTAACTCTCCCTCAAGGATCAACGGCCCTAAACCTGCTACTTCAAGAGTGGACACGGTAGAGCTAAAGAGCTGGGTGTTAACAGCTCAGGTAAAGTGTTTTCCCTCATGAAAAGAATGGGGAAACCCTCCCTACATTTTATATATTTATATATAAACTAAAAAAACAAAAAACAAAAAACAAAAAAAAACCAACCTTGAGAAAGTGAGTTTCTGGTCAATCTGAAACAGAAAATGTTAGCTTTATCAAAAAGGTTTCAATTAAGTGCTTCATTCAGTCCAAAGCAAAGTTTTAATTTCTTTTACCTGTGGAATCCTTTTAAATGTACTTGGCTAAATTAAAAACAAAATTTATTTAAATGGTTCTATTTCTGTATTTTCAAAAGTATTTGATCTTTCTTTTTTGGACCTATCAAAGCTGTTCATATTCTAATCATTTTGGTACTCTCTAAAGCACAGTTTTCAGAAAAGAAACCATTCACAATAACAACTTTGCCCAAGTCTGTCATTAACCATTTTCCCTCCTTCCTTTTCCCTTGGTGGACTTGTAAAATAGATGGTCTTGGAAACAAACCTTATTGTGTTCCAACTAAATGCCCTGCTAAACTGAGACACTGCTTTGCATTTGCATAAGAAATGTCTTTCTCTATGTCTGTATAAGAAAGGGGAAAAAAAAAAATCTAAAAAAAAAAAGGGTTGTGCTACTTTGTATATCTGTCAAAAACACCCAAGAGATTTAACCTGTCCAAAAAGCCTGTGCTTTCTCATCTGTCTGTATATTGTAATTATTATATTATTTGTTATTAGGATTAGCATTAATTTGGCTAGATGCTCAATATTTTCATACACCACTGTTCGGCATAGGAAAACCTTCTTAAGAATAAAAGAGAATCTTCTCTTAACACTATTTCTAGTGTGAACACAGTATTAATCCCTTTTGCTTTCTTTCTTGAATTTTGTAATGATCCAAAATTTGCCCTTGTCATCCACAGCACAGAAAAAAAGCATTTTAAGATGTTTTACTAGAGTGACTCTGTGCTCACAAAGTCATTTTTCACAGATTATATCAGACCACATACTAATAACATATGCATACTCACTACTAGCTTGTCTGGGACAAATGATAATTTTGACACCCTCTAATGCATCACTTTCACAGTGTTTAAAGATTTATTATCCTGGAAATGTTCATGGGCTCTGTAAAGGAATCTGTTCTTACAGCCTTTCAGTAATTTTCTGAAATCTCTTACTTAACGTTTCTGTTCTTTAGTAGTTAAAGGGATTCTCAAATTTAAATATAAAGTAATGCTAACCTATTACATCTGGACTTTTTGCTGTAGATTTTTGCTGAATCTCTTTTTAGGCTTCAGTGCATTTTCATGTGTCACCTTCAAAAAAGTGAAAATCCATGAAGATCCAAATGTTGCTAGTATGGCCACCTGTGACCCAAATATAAGATTTTTTGGGGTAATGACATACTGACTTCAGGTGGTAGAGAAGTTGCTATCATCCATTTGAACATTTCACATTTAGCCTCAGCAAATTTTTACGGTGCTCCAACAAAACTACTAGCTCCTCAAACTAATTCATTAGTCTTAATAAGTCTCATGTTGGTGAAATTTTAAAGTTGTTGTAAACTACATCAGTAGAAATGCAACATTAATTTTTCCCTGTATTTTTGATGGTTTAAAATGTACAATTTAGGAGATAACGTTTGAGTCTGGATCAAACCTCTCAAACCGGTAAGTTGGCATATTTTTACACAATGCAAAGCTCTTCAGTGCTCTTGGAAAAATGACTCCATGTGGGTGCTGTTTGAGAGGGGTCATACACAGCACAGTCAGAGGGGATAGAAATGGCTGTCCAGAAATGAAGGGCTATGTCTACAGAGCACAATGAAATGCCACGTGGAGGTACTGCTGCTCTTCAGCTCCATAAAAGTACCCATGTCAAACTGCTTTGAGTATCTTGCTCTCCTCTTCAGTTACCAGTATTTAGTTCTTGAGCTCAGAACTATGCTGTGATGATCTACTATAAAAGACCGGGAAACCTCAGTACAGTCTGACCAAGCCCTAACATATAACTCACAGGAAAATAATCTAGATGGAGAGGTTTCAGCTTGAGTGCTCATTGAAAATATTTGTGTTGTGAATAAAGAAACTGTCTTTGTTGTCCGATTACCCCAAAGCTCAAGAACACAAAGAGAGACCTTTTTGCACTCAAATCCATAGAACTGTATCAGGGGTACCTGCATGACTCTTTTTCTTCTCTCTCTTTTTTCTTTTTTTCTTTTTTTTTTTTTAAATTTACAAACAATGAAATAACCTCAGAGCTTATTTCTTCTTATAGCTTTCAAAATCAGGTTTTACCAAGTAAGAAGAGTTCTGGACATTGAAAATATAGGTCTTGGTCTGCAATTTGTTCTCGGGTAAAATGTCAAGTATAGTCAAGGATCATAAATCTGTCATTAAGTCTTACAGACTGCAACAGCTTCTGAACAGGCTTAATGTTTTTCATCAAGAGTTATACAGAAATCAAGTTTGCAAGTGTCAGAATGTTATAACTGAATGTTATGGCTCTAGTAAGAGTTAAAAACACTCCCGTGAAACGTGACATAAGCCAGTGGAACAAAGTAGGGATGTAGTTACATATGTGTGTAATGATTTCAAAGATAAACCCCTGAAATGCAGCAGTTTGAATCATGTCCATAATTATTCTACGTCTGCAAGATACCTTCCCTACTCTCCGTGAGTTCTCTCTGTCACTTCTGGTACTCTGTCCTGATCTCAAATGCAATCAGCAATAAAAGGAAAGTTTATACAGAGTGAGAAAATTTGGGATGGCATTTTTACTTGTCCCATTTAAGGAGAAACCTTTGGGACATCTTTCACACTCTCCACACAATAATGCAAGATGACAGCAAAGAATCAGCAAGCTCTGTAGCTGTAATTGAAAATTGACATTCTCCCATATTTAGATTCCTTCAGGCATTTCATGGTTACCTCCACTGCATCAAACCATCTCACAGTTTTAGGTATTAAATCTTTTCCCTTCTGGACTTAAAACATGACGAATACAAAGCTCAGATACTTTTATAAAATAGAGAGATTAATAATAGGATTTTTTTGTCAAATTCCACATTTCTCTTGTAAATATGTTTTTTTAAAAAAGTAGCCTTGTGACTAATAAAATAAGTTTCAGATAACAAAGTGAATATTCTACTTAAAATAAAAGCCAATCCCTTCAAACAACCGTAATCTGAAAACAGAATAAAAGAAAACAATAATTCTACAAAGGAGAAGACGACAACTTGGTCACATAACTGATATTTTTCAGAATGAATCTGTGTGTTTGTGTGCATGCATGTGTATATTTGTGTGTATTTTTTGTTCACATCAGCAAACCCACAGAAATTATTTGTTACTCTAACTAAAATTCCATTAAAATGGTGTATCTTCATTCATTCATTCATTCATTCATTCATTCATTCATTCATTCATTCATCTTTCCATATTTTCCTGTCATTGCCATTTGATGTGTATGTCCATCATAAAACTATATTATCCAAAATATTTGATGCTACTGAAATAAAATTATTTTATAAGAATAAATATGCTTTTTTTAAAAAAAAACATTGATCTATCTATTCTGAGAATTCAACAGTTAGAAATTTAGTTATAATATCCCAGTGGTAGATAGCACTGAGTGTCTCTCATGCTTTGATGTTAAGCCATTTCTTACATTAATATATCTAGATAGATGAATGATCTCAAGGGTTCCTGAGTTGGCAAAATTTCATTCCCTGAAACATGGATTGCTTTGTACTTTCAAATACGATCTCTCAACCCCCCTTTAATTGAACATAATATTTATCTAAGCATAAAGTATGTTGCTGGACATGTTGTAAGGTTAGGAGAAACTTTTCAGGTGAACTTCACAACAATATAGTTCTTTTCTGTTAACAGCAGCAAACTTCTCTTCACTCTAAAGTTTACTTTGCATATATATTCCTTCCAGGTATAAGAAAAGATGCATATATAATATCCTAGTCTAACATAATACTTAAGATGAATTAAGACCTCACACAACCAACTGAAAAAGCATGACATACATTTAACAGTGTATGCCAACACTTCATATGTTGTGATACTGAAATGGTAATGAGAAGTGCAATTTCTTGTGTCACACAGTGGCAGCTTTGAAAGTTAAGAAATATAGTGGTAAATAGTGAAAGATAACTGCCATCTTAAGGAAACAACAGAGAACATGCTTGTTGCAACTGATGGTAAAACTTTAGTGTAATGGCAGCAACTTCCCTATGGGTATCCCTCAGTTTCATTGGGAGAACTAGCAAGTTGTTACTTACTCTGTTTTATTTTCATTCTTTGTCTACAGGCAGTTTCTAAAAGAGTACAGAAATGCCTCCTGTAGAGAATGTCTACCTGCAAAAGGACAGACAACAATGGTCAGCAACATGCCTCAAAACCATAATTCTGAGAAGCTGGAAGAATTTAGAAGAGTTTTTTTTTCCCCTACATTAGTGCATTAGCCTCAAATAAATTAGACAGAGGCAATCAGGTAATAGAAAGGGCATAAAAACCCTTAGGAAAGAAGCAATCAATTAATGTCTGAAATTCTGAATACTCAGCTTATATTAAAGCTGTGAGAGAGCATGTGAGAAGGTCTCTCACCTTTTGCTTTACCTTTTCCGCTCTCAAATCCTAACATAGGCCATTCCATGTATGGCTGGAAATATGCATGGCATGCCTATTATTTTAGTAAGGTAGATCAAGGAGTGAAACCCTCCAGGAATACTTATTTTCTAACTGACTGTGTGATGAATGTGTCTTGTTTGACATATGCATGCTGAATTTTTGTTTCACATTTAAGGTTACAAATGAAACGGAAGGCAAACATTAACAGTGACCTCAGCAGGTATCACTTGATTAATTTGTACTAGTTCTGAATTTTTATTTGTGACAATCATGCTGAGCTTTATAAAGGCACATGGATTTGACAGGATTGCTTTGACTATAAGATATAAGGCAGATCTGCTATGGAAATTTAAAAGACACTTTACACGCTGCAGTCTGACTTCTATGTTATTTAACACGTCAAAGGGCTAAAAGAAGAATGTCAAGCTTGACACTGAAATGTGTACTTTGCCTGACATAAAGAATGTCCTTCCTGTAAAGATAAAAACTGATTCATAGTCAAAGTTCAAGGGACTAACTCACATACTAGACTGGGCCTTCATGGAGCTTTTATTTCCAAAGCAACTAACTGAAGGAAAGAAAACCTTTCACTGAAACAAAATGTGCGGGAAATGTGCGATCTGTTAATTCCTTTATATATTAAGTATTCTGATACGTGATATTAAGAGCACTGTTGAGATTTAAAAAACAGTTCTGAAAAGTTTAGATTTATATATGGCATTTATATTCAAATTACATGAGATATGTACTAAATTTAATGAAATGTTTGACAATCAGCATTCATCAGCATCTGACAGTAAAATTTGTACTATATGAGACTGTAATGTAGCATTAGTTCATATAGAATGAATGCTGATTGCACTGTGTTAGCTGGGAAAAGAAGATAGTAGTATCAAAAACTGTGATGTTAGAAACGTGAAGACTGTAAGTATTGCAGTTATGAAAGCTACCCTGGCAAAAAAATCATCTAATGTACCCAGAAAACATTAAATTGGTACATATTCTTACTAAGGCATATTTGGACCTCTTGCAGTTCTATAGAAACACAGAGACATGTGCTATTACAACATGTACCATTAATGACCACTGACTTAATTTTTATTATCTCTAAATTGTCAACAAATCTTTCAGTTTCCTGTGAAACACAAGAAAGAAAAAAGTGATATTAGCACCACCCAGCCCGAAGGACAATGCTGAGTTTACAGTCAGAGCAAGAGACAGATTCCTCCTATATTGGGATTCTGCCTTGAACTGATATCCATAAAAGTTTTTCTCTCTGCACTGAACAGATGAAGACTCTTGGAGGCTAAACTTTTAGTTTAAGCACCTTAAACATCTAACATAAGATATGCAGTGTAATTACATCCTTAGAAGCTTGTTTTGATATTACTACAATCTGCAGGACAGCGATACATTCAGCACATGAAGACATGCTTAGAAGATGGAAGTTAAACTCCACAGGAAATCCTGGGAAGCAATGAGCACAGTGGCTTACATCTGAGCAATGTATTGTCACCCAGCAGAGTCCTATGGCCACTCATACAGCAAAGGATACAATTCAGATTGTCATGAAATTGTGGGAATGGATGTGGTGGGAGGAGGACTTGTGCTAACTCTATGTGCATGCATTTCATCCATTTGGAGGGTTTTGATGACAAGTGGTTCTGTACCCAATTTCATTAGTATAAAACCTAGAGGAATTTTTGCGCTGATCAGTAGCTAGAGATGTCTAGCTCTAATATTTCACAAGATTTGCAGATTAGGTACTCAAAGCTGCCAATGATAGCATCAGAGCTCAGCATGCTCAGATCTGGTGCTGTGCCCCACAGCCATGGCAGACATTGTTCCCAACAGAAGAATGATGAGTGACTGAGAGAGTTATAGAATTACTCTTCATGAGAAAGAACTAGTATCAAGTTCTAAAACTGTAAATCCAGCCAATTAATTTTCTGACCCTTTAAGATTATTTTCTGGCTAGCATCACTCATATGTTGACGTTTGAAAGAAAGCAATACCCTTTATCAAACAAAAATTGCAGAATTAATTTCAAATGATCTCACTGTGGTGACTAAAGTTAGAATTTGGCAGGTATAAATAAGTGTGTTTATATTTACATATACTATTTATATATAAATATATAAAATCTATTTATATGTTTATATTTAAAATAGATTTAAATATAACTAGATTTAGGGAGAGCAAATCTAGTTCCCTTAATCTAGTTATATTTAAATCTATTTTCAGCAGCTAAAGACAGAAAACTTAAACATTTATGTTAATCTAAAGCATTATCAATGCATATGCAAACTTCTGAAGGTTTTCTGTATTCTATTTACAGTATGGTTAGTTACGGTGTATCACACGGGCCATCTTTATGCTTATTGCTATACATACAGCAAGAGTTATTTCCATGCCAAGTCTCTTTCCTCTCCTGTTTTAGCAGAGATTCTCACTGCCTTCTACCAGTCCACCTCCCTAATACTCATTGCCAAGGAATCTGCCATACCATCCATTAATACAGAATTTTTCTACACATTTGAGAATCCTAGACTCAGGATGGATAGACACCTGATTCTGATGATGACCACTGTCTGGAGATCTTGAGAAGTGACTACCTCTCTCTTAATTTATTTTGTTTCATTTTATCTTACAAGCAACCAAAGTTAGGTCCCTCAGAAGTGCTGGATGAAATCACTATGTTGGATGGCAGTAATATCGGCAATGTAATGACTATCTTGGTTGAGGAATCCCTTCTCCACTTCCTCAAAACTAGGAAAGTACTCGACTCCTACTTGAAAAACATATTCCCAGTGAGTTTGGTGTTGGTGTTTGAGACTGTTGTTGAACATGGATTGGTGCTTCTGTGTTCCCTGTCTGACACCAGCATGAATCCTGCCCTCTGGCAGGTGAGTGTAGGAACAAGCAGAAAAGAACAGGAGCAGATGCCCTTCTCCAATTCATACTTCAACAACAACAATAAAAAAATCTAATCCTTTTGAGAAAAATCTCTCCAGTGTTTGGCAGTCTGTACGGAAAATCAAAAGCCACTTTTAACAGTGTTTACTGGTATGAAGAAAATACTAACATTTTAATATTTATAAATAAAACTCTCTTCATCCTTCAGTGAAAGTCATTTAAGGGTAGACAATGAATCTGATCCTCTGTGGACCACAGTATGTGATGGAACACACCTACACTCCTCTTTTGTTTATTTCAGACTCTACTACAAGCCACTTCTGCAGAAAAATGTTTTCAGTAGTCTCAAGGACTAAGCTAAATGGATTTTTTAAAACCAAAGTATTAATAGTTCAAATGTGTACCATTTAAGAAGTTATATTATTATATTAATTCTGAGCAACTATGCTTTTTTTTGGCTGTCACCTTTCTTTTAAGACTTACCTTTAATTAATAAGGAATTTGGAAGAGAAGAAAAAATCGATCATTAAAAAAAAATCATACATACTCTGTGGAAGTCCTTACATGAGTTGTAATATTTAAGATTACTTACTAAGTATATACTTTAATCTAGAATACAAATAATGCATTATTTTAATCTGAGAAAATTCCATTTAAAAAAACCCAACAGAACTGAAGACAGTGAAATTATTAAATTCTCAACAAAAAGATGACGTGTAAATATGGGGCATTTTCCTTGTTGAAGAAGAAAATAATTATTCAGTAAGAACTTAAAAAAAATCAGGAATAAATATTCGTGGGTTATAGATGGTCAATAGTAAACTCACTTGCAGTTTGAGAACTTCTTATCATATCTGAGTCTCATAGGCATGCTTTTTGAAGGAATACCAGAAATAAAGCCAGATAGGCAAACCCAACCAACCCCTTCAACACTGGGTTCCTTCAAGTAGTCTTGTTACCCATATATTACCCTCAGAGCTGAACATATTACCCTGATTAACTAAGAGCTCTCTGTGTGGTGGGACATAGAAGTGGGTAAAAGCAAGGCAGAAGCTGGCTGAGAGATGAGAAAAATAGAATATCCACTCAAGTGTGTGTATCATCCTCTCATCCATGTGAGGCTTATGCCCAGCAATTTCAGCACCGATGGCAGATTAGTCTCTTGAAACCAGTGGCAACTCTAAAGCTTTTTAGCAGGCTGGAACCTTAAGCGAAAACTCTGCAGGGCAAGTCTGTGTGCACACATATGCACACAGACATATACTACAACAGACTTTCAAAGGACATTGTGCAAAATATAAAAAGTGTATGTCATACATTATCAAAATAATATTAACAAGATGTGACCATTTAGTTGCTATATGCTGGAAATCAAAAATATTCATTACTTGTAAAGGTCTTGTAACTTTCTCCAGTGCTCCCTCCTGTGTGTTTAGCCCCAGTTCCCCTGTGCTGATCTCAGCAAACCTGGGGACAGCCAGAGAAATCCCCACAGAGAGCTACTGTGCAAGTGCAGGTTTATGAGGACTCTGCTACACATTTAAACATTAACAAATAATTTTAAAAGCTATAGAAACTTGTTACAAGTTGCAAAAAGTATTCTGAGACAGATCCCTGCTTGAAAGAAATCCACTGGTCTTTTTGTCACCTTGACAGAAAGGTTTCTCCTTGGTCAGCCCCTTTGAATGTGCCACTGACCCATGATTTCTCCTTGAATCCTCTTGTTTTCTCCAGAAAACACCGCTCAGCAACAACAAAAATAATATTTTCAAAGTTGCTTACAGAATGCAATTTGTTAAATTCCCTTTCAGAAGTAATGCCTTCAAGTCTCCAATAAAATAACATAAACTGAGGAAAGTAAGAAGGCATGACATTTTGATAAACGTGACATCCTCTTACTTTCTCTTCTCATCTACTGCCGCCTTCTTGTATTACACTTGGTCAATATTTCTGCTTTACCTGCGTAGACATCTATCAGTTGCTTAGTTTCAGATAAACATAAGCATGAACTACAGTCTTATCCATCACTTTAATTTACAGTAGAGTCAGATTTTGATTAATACCATTAATACATGGCACTCTAGTATGATTAGTTCTTAATAAAATATCAAGAAACTTTACTATTATTTAATTAATTATACCATCTTACTAGAATAATAATTTTCAGTTTTGCTTGCTAGTGAAAAACTTTCAGTTTAAAACAGTGTGTGTGTTAGACTTCAGCTCTGAAATTGTTTTCCTTTAGTTTGTTTATGCTCAAGTATAAATAAGTAAAACTGAGATCCATTTCTGAATGTAAAAGATCATCTGCATGAATTGTCTGAAGATTTGCATTCAGCTACAGTATATAGTCCCAAAAAATCACTTATTTGGCCTCAGATCCTTTAATTATAGGAACACGTTTCTACAGAAAGAATATAAGACTAAAGTCAAGATAACTGAGCACAATCAAGTTTTCCACCAGTGCAAATGAAAACATAATGCAGAATCTTTTACAAATGCTTCAGTTTTCATTCTAGGTCTTTTCACCCCCTATCTCCATTGAAAAATATTCAATCATTGCACTCTTTTAACCTCTTGGATTATTATTTTTTTTAAATTTCTAAAAACACAGTTCTTGTGGCAACACTGTCCATTAGCTTTCTCATGGAAGAGGTTCTTCTTTCTCTTTATTGTTTTATGTGAGATATTTATACAGAGCAATAATTTGGCCTTTTAGCTTTCATTTTATACTTAGCTGTTGATTAAAAATAGAATTAAAGTATTGTTTGGTAGAAGTAATGGCATCAGCTGAAAATCTATCTGTTACATAAAGTTACATGTCCTTTCCATCTGTGACTGGATAAATTTATCATATATATGCTATCCCTTGACCTAAACAATAAACAACTGGAAGGAAGGAGTCTTAAATCGTCCAGACTCTAGAAAAAAAAAATATATAGGCTTTTTACTGTAATGGATTGTGCTTCTGAGATTAGAATTGTTGAAATCAGAATTTAAGCCTTCATTTATCAGACAAAAAGCTATCCAGTTGGTAAGGAACTAAGTAATTACCTTAGCAACTCATCTGTCAAACCTTTCACAATTCTTCAACAAAGGTATACTGAATGGAGACTCCAATGCACAGCAAAGAGTAATTGCAACATGAAAAAGTGATGTTCATTTTGGTGGACCTGCGTTTAACAGGACTGTTTTTAAAGCTGCCATTCCATCTTTAGTTTTCTCCTTTATCCTGTATTGTCCTAAAGCATCTAATGAAAACAGACTTAGATACTGCATGAATTAGAAGTCACTCTAAAACCAGTGATATTATCACCAGCAATCGATGCTGTAATATAATGACAGCTTAGCAAATTCCTGACCTGCATTTATTTTAAGTAATTTGAAACTCTAACTGGGAAGCAAAAATCAAAGGAAATTGGGGTAAAACATACAGGAGCATCTTAAAAATAATTCTTTAAAGGAGTCTCAAATTTAACTAAGCTATTTTAAAAATATTTAATATTTGATTAAACAGAATCAGAATTCATGCTAATCCCATATTTACTTCTGAACTAGAAAGACTGCTCGATTAGATGTTGAGAATTCATTTTACAGATTACAGGCTAAAGATTTAGCAAGATACTCGGTCCTTCAGATGAGAAGTCAGATGGAATCAAAGCACCCAAATCCCAAATTGTGACCTATAAATACAACCACTGTTATTAAACGTCAATCTATTTTGGTTGCCCTAAGCAATTCCTGAGACCAGAATTCTTGTCAGTATTATTGGAACATGATCATGACACACTGGTGAGACTTCTTATAAAACAAATATTTGGTTACATTCTTTTGAAAAGACTTCTAGGCTCTTCTAAGCAAGATGGTAAAGCCTCCTAGTCCAAAAGATCTAGAACTAGAAATTCCTTTCAAACTATGAGTAGTGACCCCTATTTCAGAAAAAAAAAATTATGCTCAAGGCCCATATGTGGACAGAGGTCATCAGATGCCAGAAAAAGGACAGTTGTAGCCATTCCTCTGGTGCTTCTTGTCTCCTACTAGAGCAATCCTAGACATACTCAGTCTTTTGATTTGGGTAACAAGGCTCCTTCCTGTCTATGTAACTCAGGTTTCTGCTTTGGGTATTATAGTTTAAACAGTCAACACTGAAGGTTCTAATGTGTTGGTTTCAAGGTCCTTTACTGGATTACGATGCAGGTTGTTAAGCACTGAGGTATAATTATTTGGATATTACCAGAAAACAATTACAACTAAAGCAAGTAAGCTGATGTGTTGTAAGCAGTGACCTTTTGAACCTAGCATCATCTTGAGAACTGCTATAAAAATTTTCACTTGGTGATGCCCTAATTTACAGTAACACTTAAATGTGGAGTTACCATGCATGAATGCTTTGTCATTCTCCTGAATTAATATCAGGCAGGTCAAAGGAACTGCTAGCAACTAGATTCAAATATTGGTGGTTTTGAAACTAAAAATTTTTAAATTACTGTGTCTCAGTGTTGTCCTGAAGCAATGCAATGCACTGAAGAGACAGGGTACAAATTTGGCCAGAACTGATTTTTGCCAATCCACAGTTAAAGTGTGTCTCACTGTCTCAAATATTGGACATTTCCTATGGCTCATTAGTATCCAGTGCCTCACCAGTTGGCCATCCCTTATTATCAACTAGATTTTCAGCTATGGAAAATAAAACATATTTTTATCCATCCTTACAATGATACCAAACTCAGATTTTGGGAAACCAATGTGTTTGTCTCTGAGGTCTCAGGTAGATTGCTTTTTGAAAATCAATCTTATCCCTTCCTTCTTTTGATGATTCCCAAGCCATATGCTGACTACTGTCACACATCTCTCCATAACAATGTGAGCAATGAAAAACTATAGCTTGAATCTACTTTTCTGGAGCTGAAACAGGCATGGACTGTATGACCTACCTGCAGACCAATTAAAGTGCCAAAAAGTGAATCCTGGTCGGACTGGAAAAAGAAGTAATAATGTCTGGGTTTTCTCCCCTTTCTCTGTAGTGTTGCAGAGATGTACTACAGAGGGATTTCCCTTTGGTTTCACAGGGTTATCTTCGCTATTGGAATAGCAGAGAAATATTACATGTTTATGGTTTCGGGGATAAAAATACAGAATAGCATACTGACTTTGCTACTTTATTTCTGATGGGCAGAGGACAACTAAAAGAGTTATATACTAAACATTTAAGTCATGCATTTAGACAATGTATTTAATCACAGGCATGGTAAGTCTTAAGGCATGAAATATCACAGAATCACATATATGTAAATTGTTCTGAACAAAGCACTGAATCCTCAAAATGAGTCAAAGAAATTACCTTCTTGGACTTTGAATGATTTTGTAACAGTATCTCAAGTTAAAATTTTAATTCCGTTCATATCTTTAATAGGTACGTGTTAATCTTGTTTTAACAATAAAACAGTTGTGTAACAGTTGCATAAAGAACATTCTTAAATTTTATGACAGAGAAGGTTACAAAATCTTCATCACAGGTCAAAGTTTTATTCTATTATGGCAACCAGTTCTTGTTTGACGTGAAAATACACTGGCAAGGCTAATAACTTGGGGAAAAAAATGTTAAGGATGTGCCATAAAAAACTTTTTATCCTGGTATATGACTGCTAAAAATTTCTACATCTAATAACCAGAGTTAGTACACTATCATCTTTTTCAGGCTTCAACTAATGATTTCTTTAAATATAGTACTTCTTTTTAGTAGTTCCCTGTAACATGTCAGAAGCCTATTCATATTTTGGTAGAAAACCCAAGTTATTTCTGTTCATGGTAAATGTGTAAAGCAACACATCTATCAGCTCTTTGTAGGAAGTCACTGACCTATTATGTAAATAGTCTCTATAAGATAAATCTAAGCCTTCCAGTGTTAGCAGTTTCAAATAAAAAACAAAATGGGGATATGTTATGCTCAGGTCATTCCTGAAACACGAGGTGTTTTACTAAGTGATTTGGAGTCAGATCTGTGTGCAGGAGAGACAGAATTTTCCTTAGTTGTAGGAATATGTAGTTTAGCCCAAGACCTCTCAAACTCCAGGACACTGAGCTCTCCAGGAGGCCTCTCAGCGGGGTCTCTCTGGTCTGTCTGTGCCTGTCTTCACAACTCTTACTTCAGACTGACAGTACAGCAACTCATTCGCACTGCCCTTACTAGGAGTTTGTGTATGTGATGTAAGGGCATGCAGGTTTCTGTAGCTGAGCTGTAATCCTCTCCTACATTAGTGATAACCTAGTGACTCCAGAGTTTCTCTTTCCAATAAAAAAGAGGTTATTTAATAGTCTTATTATTATTCCTGGCTCTAGTGAGCTCATGGTTGAGAGCTCATCACATTCCCCAGGGAAGTTCTTCTGCTGTGAGAATAGATATTTGTATCTTTTTTTATTGCCCAGACAGATTTTTCTAAACTTTTCCTTACCAAGATTACTAAGATCTGATCAGATAATCATAGTAAGTAAAACTCTAATGTAAGAGCATTATTTGTAATGCGCTGGGTCCAGCAAAGCTCAAAAAATATGGATGTAAAACAAATTGCACATCGCCATTTTCCATTAGGGAAAAGAAAAGATTTCCACAAAAAAAAAAAAAAAAAAAAAAAAAAGGCATTGAGAAAGGCATTTACATACTGTACTTTATATAAAGTATTTATATCAAGAGGGTTTTCTTTGAAAATGGAAATTTAAAAGGAAATTTAAAAGGAAATTTAATTCTACTATAGAGAACACATTTTATTTAGTCCTTAATTTTGGAAATAATGATAGAGATAATTAAGGTAACAATTCCATGCAATTTATTTCCAAGTAAAATTAAGATGTTTACTTTCTAAGATATTTTTTCTTTGAGAGAAACTTTTGACTGCTTCTTCCTACAGAACAACAGCTTAATATGATTTGGGTCTAATAGAAGACCTGGGTACATGGAGCTTCCAGCACATAAATGGCTGCAGAGGTAATTATTTCTTGTAAAGAATACAACAAATCCTGATGATGTTGAGCTGTTCAGAGCCCTAGCTCACACATACTCTGTGCTGGGATTCACAGACAATATATTTTCTACCAGACTTACCCACACAGTTCACTACATGAGTTGTTTTCCAAGTATTCAAAATGTGAATACAGTGGAAGGACAAAGTCTTAGATTTCTGCTGCCCATGACAGCAACTATTATGCACGTTACTGCAACATGAATGTTGGAAACATACACCCAAGACATTGCTTCAAATCCAACTGTGCTCCTCAAAATAATTTTCTTCTAGTCCAGCTGACAACCCACATAGGCTACTGGGTTTTGCTTTTCCCTTAAGGAATTTGTTAGGTACTTAATTCCTCTCTCCTTTACCTGACTCTCCCTAACAGCTACTGGAACAGACTCTATGCTCAGCATCACTTTATGAAACTCTTTGTTAGGTACCTAACTTGCTCCTTGTGTTTTGTGGGTCCCTCACTTGGACTTGAAGTTACTTTACAAAAGTGGAATATGTACACTTTAAGGAAAAAGCCTTTGGCCTCTATGAAACTAATTTGTACACTCTCAAAAAACTGAACGGTTTTCTATTTTTTAAAATGTTTACCTTCTTTCATACAACAATTCGTCTATGTTTTTTCAGAGTAGTGAGGGGCAAGCAGAAGTTTCAGAAAATGTGAATTGTGATAAATTGCTCCTTTTGTTCTCAAGACTTAGAGTAAACAACATGTAATTGAAACTGATGGAGGTACTGAAATTTAGCGGTGGTGTAATTAAGAGCAAAACATGGGTCATCACATCTAAGAAAGCTTCAATTTTTTTCCCTGAAGCATCTGCAGAAAAGCATTAACATCAGTTCTCTGCAGACTGAACTGAAATGTGAGGAATTAACTACTATAGCTTTGCCCATTTCATTGTTTTATTTTCTTGGGCTTGATTTTTCTCATATATTATGGGTTATCCCTTGCACCTGTCTATAAGATCAGCAACATGGATGCCTTTAGATATCAAATATCTACCACATGCTATAATTTCTTGGATGTATAGAAAGATAGATAGTAATTTTTACAATGCTCCAGTTAATTAGTAGAAATTAAACTTAAAACATATAAGTAGCATATATTTTAAAAAATACTTTGTATTTAAAAATAAATACTGCTGGATAGTTACTGCTGAGGGACAAGTAGTTGGCCACAGGTTATGTTACTGTGTGCAATTTGTGCCTAGCTGCACCGAAGAAACATATTTAGAAATGAATGTAACTCTTTTTTTAAAGGTTAGAACCCTCTTCATGTTTCTTCCATTGAAATCCAGCTGTTTTCCCACTAACTTTGACTTTCAGACATGTCCCTTTCTCAAAACTTTTAAATAATCATTAATCTGCAGACCAAAAAGATTTCAATGGAGAACAGCATTTTCCCACCTGGCACAAGTCTTTGGAGAAATCCTAGGTGAAAAAAATTCTGCAGGCAATGGCAGAGGACAATTGCGGCAAGAGGCAGACCATCTCTCAGGCACATAAGGAAAGGATGTTTCTCAAGCCCTGTTATACCTCTGTTGTGACATACAACTTCCATCTTCAGGGAACTGATCAAACTCACCCCACCTGGGTCAGATAAATTACCCGGTAATTGATCCTGGTGTAGTTTAGAGGGTTAACAGGACATGGAATGTAGCATACTACAAGGTAATGTTGAGCTGAAGCTCCACAAGCTGAAGAAGAGCCATTTGTTTACAAATAAACATACAATTAGCTAATGAAAGTAGATGCTTATGTTGAAGAAAAAATTTGTATACTGTGTTAAACCAAGGACCTAGGAATATTCAGCTGGGGGAGCAGCACCAGACTCAGGGAAAAACAGTGTAACCTTCCCTCATTGGTGCTTCTATCAGCCATGTTATACTTTGTGCAAGGAGACTTTTCAAGCAGAGTACAGCCAATTTAAGACTACAGTGCAATTATTTATTGGCTAATACACATGATATATATCTAGGATTAATGAGTTACTGAACTAGATATTAATGTTCTCACCAATCTTAATGAGACATTCAATGCATCTTCACTGGCCTGGCAGTCATCAGTTCATGTCAGATAGGTCTGGTCTCCCTTGTTCCTTCAGATGTGCTGATCATCAGGGTTCCTGAGTTTTCACCTATTTTTCTGCTTTATTCTTGGGATTTTCTTATCTTGCACAGTTTTGGCTCATACCATATTTTTCTCAGTAAAACCAGGCCAACGTTACATAGCTCTGCTGCACCAACATAGGCATTGTGACACCAACAACTGAATCCCTCCACTGTCAAATTATCCCACTTTTTCCAAGTTATCCCTACCCTTTTCCCCCTACATTGAATGAGTTAGTGTTCCTAGTGTGCCAGCAGACTCTGGATTTTATCCTATATTCAAAACCTGTTGACTCAAAGGCAAAATTTTCTGGTAGTGAACAAGGGGAGGAGGAAGAAAACAGTGTCTGAAAGGTCACAGCTGGTGAGACTTCTTGTTTTGCACACAGGTTTTGAAGTTTGTATCCAAAAGCCCAGTTAATGAATCTGATTCCCTACAAATGACTGGTTTCAGCGTATTCTGAAGTGGGTCAGGAAGAAAAATTGCTTGGTCAAGTGACCTGAACAGCTTTGTCCTACTTCAACACAAGGAGAGCTGCTTCTATTCAAAGTGGTTAGGTTTTCAGTTTTGCCCTATTGAAGGGGGTTCTGCCTCCCTCACAGTGGTCACAAGCCCTTTCAGGAGCAACCTGGGGCAGCCAGCCCCTGCCAGGGTAACCCAGACACTCTCTTAGAGAAATGAGAAAGCATCTTGAACAAAAAGCGGTGCAGAGTAAATGAAAGGGGGTAAAGAAAAAGGACAAGGTCATCTTTCATTCCACCACTCTTTCACTCAACTGTGCAGTACAACAACAATTTTATAAATTATTTCCTCTGAGAACTAAGTCAACTCTGTCAGATCAACAAAAAGTTAATCTTCCTTAAAATATTTCACCTAGGGCTATACTTATTCCATAACTTCTTCAAGAAAATTCATCATACAAACTCTCATTTAAATCCTCAAAATGGGGCTTCAGTGATACATAGATGCATATAGAAACAGAAACTAAGATCTATTATATCTTTTGTCAGTTTTATCTCACTAATTCACTTTCTTTCATACACAGTAGGAGTGTTTGTGTTTCACTTTTGATATAATCTCAGCTTTCTTTTGCAGGCTGACAAGTTTTTGATGTCATAAAGGAAGAGCATGAAGTCTTTTATAAGGTCTCTCTGGTACCTAATTCACTCTTTATTCACTAAGAAAAAACAATATTGAAAACTGCCTTTTGCCTCTAGTGCAGTTTTAACATCGATCAGTTTAAAGAAACAAAAATTCTTCTCCCAAAATCTCATACAGAACTTTCTGTTTTGAAGGATCTGAAGCACTTACACTTGTAAAGAAGTAATCTGTTTTAAATTAATGTGTAGAGTTCTTAAAGCAAGTTTATCACAATATACATATGGATGGGGAAAATGAAAAAAAAAAATATAGCGGCAGCTTCAAGGTTTAAAATATGTATTTTCTAGTAAATTTTGCATAGACTATTAAAGAAATACAATCTTTAGCAGAACCTATTTTTCCAATGACTTCTGCTAGGATAGCTTCTTCAGTATAAAGCAGGAATAATTTGAGTTATTCCCTTGAAATATTATTCCTGAATATATACCTTTCAATAACAGAGAAATCAGATTATGTTTAATCTTAAAGAGATATTATGTTAATTCAGAATCTGTCACTATGTGGTTTGTGACTGTCAGTCTGAGCTCAAGTGCTGTTCCCTTAAGTCATTTAATTCTCTCTCCCTGTTTTCTGTCTCAACTTGCACTAAAAAGGCAAGGCAGTGCTATCACAGATTGATATTAAAAACCATTAACAGCTGAAAAGATCTGTCCATAGGGTGAGCATCTTACCTCCAAGATAAAGCCTATTTTCACCTGCAAGGAGCTGAAGGTTGAAGAAGAGAGCAGGTGTTTTAGAAAATGCAGGATCTGAAAAACATAGTAAGGTTGGTTAACTTTAAACAGACAGCAGCTCATGCAGACATATGCAAGCTGATGACTGATAACAAGAGAGCTAACAGGCTAAGCACACTAGAAAACAGCTCATCCTAGGTGAGCCACTCACAGATTTACCCAGTTCTTTGAGATACATTGATTTACATCTATACAGCTAATGGCATCCAAGCTAGCTAGCCTAAAATTACATCATGTGTACCTCTGTGAGCTGTTGTCATAAAGGGAAAAACAGGTCAGATAAAACAGACCTACAGATTCTTGAAGAACTGCAGCCTGTGGGAAGCACCCATGTTGGAGCAGTTTGTGAAGGACTGTAAACCATGGGAGGGACCCAGCACTGGAGCAGAAGAACAGCATGAGGAGGAAGGAGCAGCAGGTATTAAATGTTATGAAATTACTACAATGCCCATTCCCCATTCTCCCTGCGCTGCTCAGGTCTGGAGAAGGTAGAAGAATTGGAGTGAAGTTGAGCCTGGGAAGAAGGAGATAGGGGGAAGGTGGGTTTAGGTGGTTTTTTCTCTTTTTCACTATCCTAGTCTGTTATTAATTGGCAATAAGTTAAATAAATGTTTCCCAAGTTGAGTCTTTTTTGCCCATGATGGTAATTGGTGAGTGATCTCCTTGTCCTTATCTTGACCCACAAGATTTTCATCTTATTTTCACCACCCATCTTGATGAGGAGGACTGAGAGAGCAGCTGGGTCAGCATCTGGCAGCTGTCTAAGGTTAACTCACCACAACCATTCACGCTCCATCCATACATTCATCATCCCAGAAGCAATGTTTGGGGGCCAAAGCTAAGCCAATTTGACTTCATGGCATTAGGGTTCTTATTAAAAGGGTCCAAACATATTCTGTCACAAAAGCAGCTAGAATGCAAGCAGACTGGAATAGATGACCTTTGTGTGGGCTCCTGTGGTCATATGCATTTTTCAGGTGACATTGTAAAGGGTGGGCCACTGTGCACAGTGGGCTTTAAATATTACAATAGAGATCAACTACAGCCTCCATAGACAACTTCTGGAAACCACCAACAAATAAGAAATAGTTACATGCAAGATTTTGTCACAAGGAGCAGGCAGCCTCCTACCATCTGCTGTCACCTTTGGGGTTCTTCTGTTATAAAATATTATTTTCAGTTTCTTTCTCTGATTGAGGGATTTCAGATCCATATCTCCAAAGAATGACTCTTGCCCACCTGTTTGTAGAGGCATCTAAGGCCATAGGAAAGTGCTGTCAACTCTACCTCTTGACATTGTTTCACAAGGCATGAAAACAAACCAAGATTCCCAAATTCAATCATTAAGTATTTTGTCCAGTCCTTGAAACATGGATTGTAAGAGTTTCAAATGTCCTAAGTGATCAGGGAAGAGAATTTTATTTTCATTTTCTGATCTAATGAATCCTGAATCTTTTTCTGCCTGACAGCAAGATCTCAGCTAGAGAGTGGAAATTATTTTCTCCTTCACACGAAAAGCCAGCAGCTGATGTATACTCCAGAGCACTGGGAGCCAAATCCCTTCAGCAAGGATGGAAACTGCATGAGATATATTTGATGGCAGCTGCTGCTATTCTTGGAAAAGAAAGGAGTCCTCCAAGACCAGAAGTTTGATAAAAAAACCCTGCTGCTACTGTAATTCCTAATTTGGTAAAGGTCCAGTGGGAATTGCACAACACATCCACAGGGACATAGAAAAAAAAACCCTAACTTCAGGGACAGGTGCAAGCCTAGCACTGCATTGCTGTATGCAATGGAAACCAAACTGAAGCCTCTCATCAGTCCTGGTTTGTATTTATGGCAGATGAGGAAGAAACTAGGAGCTGCAGTAGTGTCCACAGAATCATAAGGCAGTAGCACCTCGGGAGCACTGCAATCATATGATGGTACCACACAGCATTGCTACTTGAAATTAAGTAAACTTAGTAGTCTAGATAATTAGTTTGTTAGATAATAAAGTAAGGTAAGTAAATTCATCCAATGAATCAAAATCTGAGATGATTTTGAAAATTTGTAACAATATATTGACCTTTTATCTTCAAACCATGTACACGTTGGTGACATTCTGTATTTGCACATAGGCAAGCATAGTATATGTTCCCACATGATTAGCTATTCAAGTATTTGCTCTTGATTTAGTATTGATAGTATAGGATGAAATATATGATTATGTGCACATTTGGAAATTTCCTCTTATGTTCTGCCACCCACATAATATATTTCACAATTCCTGAAGTCACATAGAACACGTAGAAACCTAAAATATAGAAATGAAATGAATAGTGTTTTCATTAAAGTTTAGGGCTTCCCTTTTTACTAAAACCAAACAGTTCCTGTACCTGAGTCCCAAGAACTAACACTTAACTTTCCTATGAATCACCATTACATCACATTTTTAAAGGCAGATCTATTTGCAAGCATAATGGCACTTACTGAATGGTTTTAATTCCAAATGATTCTTGATATGGCAGCTTTGCACATATAAGTGCAGTCACTAAATCTACTTCACAGTTAGTACTCAACAGCAGTAGAGAAGGGTGATAGCTGTTTGAGAGAAGAATGAAGTGCTCTACCCATAGCAATGTCCTCAGCAGACACACTTCAAAACACATTCTCCATATTTGACCCACCAGCAGCCTAAATTGTAGATACAATCTTTCAAACTATTATTCTGAAAAATGTAACACCAAAAATAACATCTTAAAAGTTACCATGCTACCTTGCAATAACTGAGTCAACCCATATTTCACACACAGATTTGTGTAATTTCACAACATTTAAGTGTGGTTAAAGTTCTATGTGGAGTAAAGAAAAATGACTTTTGGGAATACTCTAGAATTCCAGAAGACAGACAGGAAGGTTCTGCACTGCCAGGGTTACAACCTAGGAATCATCTTACATGCTTCTTTTCTGCCATTCTGTAATATTATATCTGCAATATAACTTTGATACTAATTTTTAATTATTATTTGTCTGGCAAGTTATGAAATCATATATGAGTTGCCAAATGCTATGCACTGATATCCTTCACCGATGTGCATAATTTTATTAGGTGAAGTTGTTGATTTCTTAATAGTTGTCCACTAAATTTCAGCTGAGGGGCATCTGGATGATGAGAGATTGATTTTATATAGTCTCCACACATATGTAGTAGGATTGTAGCATGGTGGCTAGAATTTTAATGCATCTTAATGCTGAATGATTTGGTATCATTCGGTTGGTTGCCATTCCATGGTGAGTGCTGTAATAAACCCAGACTGACAAAGGGTGAGAAGTTAAAGCTAATTTTCCTGTGATGTCTTTTTCACAAAATGATTTATTTTGATACTTGTATTTGTTGTCACTGTAAGCCTTAGAAACCCATTGATGGCCAAATCCCTATGAGGTCAGTCACTTAAGATCTGAAGATAATTTTCTAGGATACCAAGCTTCTGTGTCCTTCAGAGGTGAGTTCACTAGTGTTGTCATGACATAAAGCATTTAAGACTGCTGCCAACTAGTTAAAAGTACCATTGGTGGATGCTCTGAGATAAACACGGAGACTGGCCCAAAGCAGCAGAACTCACACATATATCTTCTGCAGACATCTGTTAGATTTCTAGCAGCCAGGTAAGAAGAGAGAAAGTTCTGTCATTTATTAAATAAAAGGGATAATGTGATTTTCACTAAATGTCAGACATACCTCAGGAATCTTGTGCTTGGTATGTTTATTCACCTCTCCAGCTACTAATCTGATTTCATTTTTCATTAGATCTTCTCAGTCTAACCTTGTTGATTGACATTAAAGCTGATTTAAGAAATTAAAAAGTACAAGCAAATATAAGAAATTAAAAACAATTAAGAAAACTGCATCACATTTAATCACAGAATCACAGAATCATCAAGGTTGGAAAAGACCTTAAAAATCATCTAGTCCAACCATTAACCTAACACTGACAGTTCCCAACTACACCAGATCCCTCAGCGCTATGTCAACCCATCTCTTAAACACCTCCAGGGATGGGGACTCCACCACCTCCCTGGGCAGCCCATTCCAACGCCCAACAACCTCTTCTGTAAAGAAATGCTTCCTAATATCCAGTCTGAACCTTCCCTGGCACAACTTGAGGCCAATCCCTCTTGTCCTATCACTTGTTACTTGGTTAAAGAGACTCATCCCCAGCTCTCTGCACCCTCCTTTCAGGCAGCTGTAGAGGGCGATGAGGTCTCCCCTCAGCCTCCTCTTCTCCAGACTAAACACCCCCAGTTCCCTCAGCCGCTCCCCGTACGACCTGTGCTCCAGACCCTGCACCAGCTCCGTTGCCCTTCTCTGGACACGCTCGAGTCATTCAATGTCCTTTTTGGAGTGAGGGGCCCAAAACTGAACACAGGAATCGAGGGGCGGCCTCACCAGTGCCGAGTACAGGGGTCAGATCCCTTCCCTGTCCCTGCTGGCCACGCTATTGCTGACACAAGCCAGGATGCCATTGGCCTTCTTGGCCCCCTGGGCACACTGCTGGCTCCTGTTCAGCCGGCTGTCAATCAACCCCCCCAGGTCCCTCTCTGACTGGCAGCTCTCCAGCCACTCCTCCCCAAGCCTGTAGCGCTGCTGGGGGTTGTTGTGGCCCAAGGGCAGCCCCCGGCATTTGGCCTTATGGAAACTCCTCCAGTTGGCCTCAGCCCATGGCTCCAGCCTGTCCAGGTCTCTCTGCAGAGCCTCCCTACCCTCGAGCAGATCAACACTCCCACCCAACTGGGTGTCAGCTGCAAACTGACTGAGGGTGCACTCGATCCCCTCGTCTAGATCATCAACAAAGATGTTAAACAGGAGTGGCCCCAAAACTAAGCCCTGGGGGACACCACTCGTGACTGGCCACCAACTGGATTTAACTCTGTTCGCTGCAACTCTTTGGGCCCAGCCATAGAGACAGTTTTTTACCCAGTAAAGTGTGTGCTCATCTAAGCCACAATCAGCCAATGTCACCAGGAAAATGCTGTGGGAAACGGTGTCACAGGCCTTGCTAAAATCAAGGTAAACAACATCCACAGCCCTTCCTTCATCCAACAAGCAGGTTGCCTTGTCATAGAAGATCAGGTTTGTCAGGCAGGACCTGTCTTTCATAAACCCATGCTGACTGGGCCTCATCCCCTGGTTGTCCATTATATGACTTTTAATGGCCCCCAAGATGACCTGCTCCATGACCCTCCCTGGCACCGAGGTTAGACTGACAGGTCTATAGTTTCCTGGATCCTCCCTTCTGCCTCTCCTGTAGATGGGTGTCACATTTGCCACCCTCCAGTCCAATGGGACCTCCCCAGTTAGCCATGACTTCAGGTAAATCATGGACAGCAGCTTGGCGAGCACATCCGCCAACTCTTTCAGCACCCTTGGGTGTAACCCATCCGGTCCCACAGACTTGTGTGCATCCAAGTGGTGCAGTAGGTCTCTGACCACCTCCTCTTCCACTGTGCTGACCTCAATCTGCTTCCCCTCCCCATGTCCCAGCTCATGAGGCTGGGTGTCCAGGGAACAGCCAGTTCCACTGCTAAAGACTGAGGCAAATTAGGCATTGAGTACTTCAGCCTTTTCCTCATCCTTAGTTACCATGTTTCCCTCTGCATCCAGTAAAGGAGGGAGATTTTCCCTAATCCTCCTTTTGCTGTTAATGAATTTATAGAAACATTTTTTTGTTATCCTTAACAACTGTAGTCAACTTCAGCTCTATCTGCATTTAGGCTCTCCTAATGTTCTCCCTGCATAACTTCACTACACCTTTATGGTCTTAATGAGAGATCTGTCCCCTCTTCCAAAGGTCATAGATTCTCCTTTTGTTCCTGAGATCCAGCCAAAGGTCCCTGTTTATCCAGGCCGGTCTCCTTCCCCACCTGCTTGTTTTTTGGCACACGGGAACAGCCTGATACTGTGTCTTTTAGACTTCTCTCTTGAAGTATGTCCCGCCTTCCTGGACTCCCATATCCTTCAAGGCAGCCTCCCAAGGGATTTTGTTAGTCAGCCTTTTGAACAGGTCAAAGTTAGCCCTCTGGAAGTCTAAGGTGGCAGTTTAATGATTTTAATGATTTGTTACTTTTGACAAATGACACATCCACTCATTTAGAAACAATATTTTGATTATAACAACTTTTATTGTTCCAGAATAATTCTTTAGAGCATAACAGAAAATTATCAACACGAACATCTGATAAAACTATTAATCACAACATAAGGCTTCTGCATAAGACTTCATAGTAACAAAAGATCTAATTTTTCTCTTGCTTGCTATTTCTACTGAGATCAAATTCTAATGTCAGGTAGACCAAAACTAACCACTATGGAGGGACTTTCTTTTGCCATCAGAAACAATCTCTGTTCACATTTTTGTAAACAAAAATGGAATTTGGCCCATTTTGGATAAAATGCAATTACAGTGTAACACAACAACAAGAAGATTAAAGGAAGGTAGGTCCATCTCACATGATGCATTGCTATTTGCATCCTCTGGAACCCCAAGTTTCCCTCCATATATATTTCCTTCTTTCTCTGTCTATAACTGAAAGAGACTTCAGCAGCTGCGTGGCTTAAGCAGCTGGGTGCCTTTCATACCTGTTGACAGCTCCTCAGTGACATTTAAGAGCAAGTAGTGACACTGAAACCCCAAAAGCTTACCTTGACTTTAAATGCAGCTGACTCCAGCTTCTTTATCTGAAAGCGGTTTCTGAAAGCATCCTGCAACACTTAATAATGAGGTCTCTTTCTATTCACTAATGACCACCGTATATTTTTTTAACAATCCAGTTTAAGTCCAATTATTCTGACAATTATTCCTTTCTTTAGAAAGAAAATTAAATATTTGAAATAGAGCTAAGTGCTCTCTCTCTAATCATGTCTAAACTTAAAATATTTTTTCTAGCTGTCTTTATTGACATGTTATGTTACCAATTTCTTCCCTCTCACAAATGTCACTGTAGCAACTGAATTGTCAGCTTGTCACAGTGAATCAGTAAGTTCTTTCCTGTGTCCCTCACCTTGGATGTAGCATCATGATAGCAACACACAGCCTGAATATTTTGTGGCACTTTCTAAAATGGGAATTCCCGCCACCGTGAACCTAAAGCCAAGGACTACATCCCCCAAAAGAATTTATTCTTTGCATGCCTTTTTTGCATGCTTCAATCCATTGGCTTTGTTTCTGCTCATTTTCAGAAGTACTGCCCTTCACCTCATGCCTGATCCTTACAGCACCTCTTTCTCTGCCACAGGGGAAGCCCCATCCGTATGTAATTGATGGCACCAGGACTCTCCTCCTGTCATTGGATTTCACATCCACAGCTGTCAGCTCCTACTGCTGGATGTGGCCCTTGCTGAGCCTGACCCTGAGCTGCCTAACCTGCCGTTCTGTAGGCAGGGTGCAGTCAGGGCTGTGGAGAGGCCGGTGGAGAAGCCTCCCGGTGCGGCAGCACCCACCATGCACCTTCATGGTTGTGCTGTTCTGCGCCAGTCCCTGCTGTGTGTGAGACATGCCCGATGGCGCCTGGTCCTGGCTGCCATTCTCCCTGCCCTCCTCAGTGGCACAGCAGGGCCAGCACCAGGCTGTTGGCTGCATGTGGCAGGCAGCTCTGCTAACGCTACGCTGGCGCTGGCGGGATGAGTTGGGTGGGTGGGTAGAGGATGCCATGAGTCTGTGAAGGATAGAGGTCCTGAGGACTGAGATCAAAGGTTAAATGGCTTTTTGCTGCCATCTCTTGATAAACCAGAGGAAAAGGCAGCAGAAACTTATACAGTGTCTGGGCATTACCCACCAGGCTGGGGGAGGCATTTAGTGCTTGCTGATGAGGATGAATTTACCTTCTGGATGGACAAAGCACTAACGAGTTGTCATGAGTGTCTGACGGATGAGCATCAGAGCTGCACTGGGAGAGAGGTTCATTATAAATAAACCTCACCCTTGCTCCCCTGACTCAGGGCTGCGGGAAGCTGGGAGGGAAAAGTGGTTTCTGCCTTTGAGGGAATGAGTAATCTCCTAATGGCACAGTATCTGTGTACCACAGAGAGAGATTTCCACTGTAAAAACAGACTTGAAACGCATGCTCTGTTATCATAAGAAATTGCTAGGAATGGACCCTGGGGTGGCCCAGGATCAGTGGCTGCAGAGCTCCATAGGGACCCTGAGTTCCTGATAAATCTCAGTGATGGGAACATTTCTGTGGCTAGATTATTCAACCATCTGCGCACAATTTCACATGCCCCACAGCTTCCCTCTGGTACCTACACAACTCCCATTTTGTTGTCTAGCTAAAGCTTCTGTGCTCACACATACGGGCTGCCCAGGGGGTGGTGGAGTCCCCATCCCCAGAGGTGTTTAAGAGTTGGGTCTCATAGTGCTTAGGGATACGGTGTAGTTGGGAACTGTCAGGTTTAGGTCAATGGTTGGACTAGATGATCTTCAAGGTCTTTTCCAACCTTGATGATTCTGTGATTCTATGATATGGATCACCCACAGTAGCAAACACCCACCACTGCAGACCAAGCAGGTCTGCAGATCAGGCCTTGAAAGCAATGAAATCTAAATAAGCACACTTTCATTTCCTTTTTCTTTTTGAAATTTACTGTGAAAAAATAGAAATGAAGATTTTAAAAATAAAAAATATGTTAATTCTTAATTAAAGACTCTTGAAAACTTTGGTCTGTGAATACTGTTTTTCTAAGCTCCAAGGCTGCCATAATTTCTGCTTACCAAATGCTAAGCTCCTGCTTCCCCAGGATGATGGGGGAAAAAAATGAAAGCAGAATAACTTCAGATCAGCAGAGGATTTACTGAGAAATTCCCTTAAGCAGGCATTGCATAAAATGCATCTGTGGTCCCT
The DNA here is from genome assembly GCF_003259725.1 of Athene cunicularia. Lineage (NCBI taxonomy): Eukaryota > Metazoa > Chordata > Aves > Strigiformes > Strigidae > Athene > Athene cunicularia. Next base: position 54,099,557 of record NW_020799092.1, read on the forward strand.
GAACAGAACCTAGGATCCCTGTAAAAAGCTCAGCAGAGCCCTGCGATACCATGTCACGTTCCTCCTTGCTCTCTTTTTTGCTTCTCTGACACCGCACAAATTAAGATATTGTCTGATGCTTTGGTACTCTTCTGGGTGAAGTAGAAATGAGAAGGCAACTGAATGAATACTCATTAGCTGGTGGGTTCTGAAATGTGTACGCCACACAAGTACCGCATAAAATAAAGCTTTCCTGGAAAGTTTTCCAGTGAGACCTTGAGATGGTGTGCCTCCGCCATTAGGTGGCAGCTGAGTAAAGGGGAATTTTAGATTAAAGTTTTGGTCTCAGACACCTTCATGCTATCTAAATCCTTCTTTAGAGATGCAGGGTTTTTCTGGGATCTGACGCTGAGAGAGAAGAAGAGTGAAGTGGCAGGAGAGATTAGAAATAAATTAGCAAAACACCAAAAGGATTAAGATGGTGATAAACCTAAACTAGTAAAAAATCAATAGAGGAATTTCTGCTTTTTACTTCAATTATATGTCTTTAAATTTTCTCTGGAAATTATTTCCCATTATTGAAGATTGCTTGGAAAGTTTAAATTATTTTTAATATTTTTATTGAGGTAGCCATCAGCTGAATAAAATCTAAATTATAACAAGAATCAACATTTTCCTAATTTTTAAGATGTGACAAGTATCATCACAAACATGCACACAATAAATGTATACTTTTCATTTAATTAGACTGATATTCATATACAACATTTGGCATTATCTGGCAAATTGAGAGAGCAATGTAACACTATTGTGTCTGGTCTTGAACCCATTAATATAAAGAAACACAGTCACAGTTTGAAAAATAAGAAACAAAACACTAAAATATGTTACATTGCTGGTGGTGGCCTGGGCATATTCCTGACTGCTAACTGAACAACTTTTACAATTAAACATGAAAATTACCTTGTTAAGCCTATGAATGTCCTTGAGGATCTCCTTTTTAACAGAACTTTGTACCCTATCCAGATTATAACATTTATTTTAATGAATAGGAGAAAGTTTCAGTTCCCTTCTTTCCCAAAAAAGGTAATGTAAATACAGTAAAGAGTAGTAGTGCACACTTATTAAAAAAGGAGAAGGCTGGAAAAGCCAAGAAGTTTCCCTCCATTCCCTTCACATTTTATGTGAAGTCAGTTTTGTGTTAGAAAACTATCTCTCTTTCCCACTGTTAAATTTTCTATCTCATGTCCATAATATTTCAATGACATGGCCTCAGCTGTAGTGATTTTGAATTGTCCTAGACCATCTAGTAAGACTCCTGGTTGCACAGGGGAGAGTTAGACAAATGGTTTTCTAGTATGAATTGCTTAATCCCTGCAGGATGCTTGGAGAAAAGAATCCTTTTGAACAGGAACATGATTCCTGTGCATGTATTTAGAGTTATACTCCAATGCCCTGCTGTATCCTCTAGGAAATTCTAATTGTGTTTAGCTGTCATCTTAAGTTCTTATGTGATTTAATGATATGGGATAAGAAGATTATTCTGATAGGATATTAAGGGGAAATATCAGTTTGATTTAATCCCATGTTTCTGCATCAGCATCCTCAAATGACCTGTGCTGATGAGCCACTGTACTTTATACCGAGAACTAAGCTTTCTGTCATTGTTCCTGTAAAACTTGCGACTGGAAACACCAGTCCAGGAGTTGTATTTCAACTTACTCGAGGTGGCCTGAGACAGACAGGCAGATAAATGTACAAATAGAAAATCTGTCATTTAAAAAGAGACAAAAAATCACACTAAGACATTAAAGATAACAATGGTTTTTGACAGTGTACTGTCCAACCTCATGACCCACAAGTAATCATAACTGAAGTTCTCATATTGATGAACAGGATTCCAGAATAATAAAATCATTGAATGGTTTGTGTTGGGATGGACTTGAAAGATCATCTAGTTCAAACTCCCCCTGCCATGGGCAGGGACATCTTCCACTAGATTAGGTGGCTCAAAGTCCAGCCTGGACTTGAACACTTCCAGGGAGGGGGCAACCACAACCTCTCTGGGCAACATGTTCCAGTGTCTCACCACTCTCATGGTAAAGAATTTCTTCCTTATAGCTAATCTAAATCTACCCTCTTCCAGTTTAAAGCCATTATCCTTCATCCTACCACTACACTCCCTGATAAAGAGTCCCTCCCCATCTTTCCTGTAGCCCCCTTCAAGTATTGGAAGCCAGCTATAAGTTTTCAACAGAGCTTTCTCTTCCCTTCCCTTCCCTTCCCTTCCCTTCCCTTCCCTTCCCTTCCCTTCCCTT
>NW_020799092.1:54101903-54110713 GCF_003259725.1 Athene cunicularia
CTGTCTGTGTTTACATAATAGTAAATTAGCATCTCTAGCATCAGGACTAAATGGCACAAAAAACTTTGTCCATACTTTTGATCACTCTTAGCCTCTAAAAGAGAAAAATTATTTACAGATTTCTTACTCAGAATGTTCCTTTATCATGAAATGGTTTGGGTTGGAATGGACCTTAAAGATCATGCAGTCCAACCTCCCTGCCATGGGCAGGGACACCTTCCACTGGACCAGGTTGCTCAAAGCCCCGTCCAGCCTGGCCTTGAACACTGCCAGGGAGGGGGCAGCCACAACCCCTCTGGGCAACCTGTTCCAGTGCCTCACCACCATCACAGTAAAAAATTTCTTCCCTATATCTAATCGAATCGAATCTAAATCTACCCTCTTTCAGTTTAAAACCATCACCCCTCATCCTCTCACTACACTCCCTGATGAAGAGTCCCTCCCCATCTTTGCTGTAGCCCCTTTTAAGCACTGGAAGGCCGCTATAAGGTCTCCCCAGAGCCTTCTCTTCTCTAGGGTGAACAACCCCAACTCTCTCAGCCTGTCCTCATAAGGGAGGTGCTCCAGCCCCCCTCATCATCTTTGTGGCCCTCCCATGGACTGGCGTGAGCAGGTCCCTGTTCCTTCTAACACTGGGTCCCCAGATGTGGACACTACTCCAGGTGAGGTCCCACAAGAGCAGATTAGAGAGGGAGAATCACCTTCTTTGACCTGCTGGTCACACGTCTTTTGATGTATCCCAGTGTATGGCTGGCTTTCTGGGTTCAGGTGCACACTTTCAGGTCATGCTCAGCTTCTTGTCAACCAATACCCCCAAGTCCTTCTCCTCAGGGCTGTTCTCAATCCATTCTCTGCCCAGCCTGTATTTGTGCATGGGGTTGCCCAGACCCATGTGCAGAACCTTGCATTTGGCCTTGTTTATCTTCATGAGTTTGCACAGATCCACCTCTCAAGCATGTCAGGGTCCCTCTGGATGGCACATCCCTTCCCTCCAGTGTGTTAACTGCACTACAGAGCTTGGTGTTGTCAGCAAACTTGTTGAGGGTGCACTCAATACCACTGCCATGTCCCCAACAAAGATGTTGAACATCAGGCAAAGATTTTAAACAGCACTAGTCCCAACACCAACCCCTGAGGAATGCCACTTGTCACTGCTCTCCACTTGCACATCGAGCCATTGACTGCAACATTTTTAGTGCAACCATCCAGTCAATTCCTATCCACAGAGTGGTCCATCCACCAAATCCATGTCTCTCCAATTCAGATACAAGGATGTAGTGTGGAACAGTGTCAAATGCTTTGCACAATTCCAGGTAGATAACACCAGTTGCTCTTTCCTTATCCAGAAAGCAAATGCTTTCTTAAGTATGAGCTACGTTGATGCCATATGGCTTCATGCATTATAAATTATTGCTAAATTAATATTTAGCTGCTCCCCATTTTTTTCAACAGCCAACTAGAAAATGAGAGGCCTGCTGAATCTTGGGAAGTTACACAAGGCTATAAAGAAGTCTAAGAATGGAAGAACAAATTACAACTCCTACATTCTGCTTCTGTTAGTCTAGATGGCCTCATACAAATTACTTTATTGTGAGCCAAAGTAATATGTCTGTCAAAAATGAAAACTCTCTTTTGCTTTACTTTTTTCGTGTCATGTTCTTAGATGACCCAATATAATTTATTTGGTTTATAAGCACTTGTTTACTGGATCAGATTAAAGCACACGCCAGTGCTCTGTCTCTGACAGCAGTTTGCCCTCCCTCTCCATGTACTTTCACAAAAAAACAGCTTCATTTTAGGTTAGATTATAAAAAGAAGGCAGTGAAATTTTCTTCAGAGTACATCTAGACTACTGCAAATCTCTAGGTTAAGGTATTACTTCCTAACGATTCAAAAGACAACTAGCCTGTGAAGATAAAAATACCCTATCAGGCTCCATTAAGATCAATACGTGAAATGGTAGCAGGTTTAGATGCAAATTTGTTCACACTGTTGTCCATTTTTAGCTCTTTTGTGCTAAATTATTCCAATGCTGTCATGTTGCACGATAGCATGTTACAATGCAAAATGGACATAAAGCTTTCTCAAAGCCTAATCTTATGGCGATTAAAATTTTAAGGACAATGATGGGATTTTTATTTTTTTTTAGAACAGATAACCTGGCTGTCCAAATACCTCATAGAAATCTAAACATCACGTAACCTGAGTAAATGGAAATATACTTTCTTGTTTCAGTGTTTTAGGATTTGATATTCTCCTTTTTCTCTTCAAAGAACAGATGAGCTTCAGCATAAAAATGGAAGAGAAATTCATGAACCCTATAAAATTCTGGATGAGAGAGAGGAGAAATGGACTTATCTTCCAGGGTGCATCCAACACAGATGGGATTTTCTGCAGCAGTAATAGCCAAACCACATGCAGCTATTCTGAGGACTTTTACATTATTATACTCACATTTAAAGTCATATTAGGGAATGCTAATATAGCCATTATTTTGCTATAATAAAGGAATTTAAATGATAAGCTTTTTTTTAAGAGGTTTTCCCCTGATGAGTCCAATCCTTTGCCTATTAGACTATATGATCAGAGTGGGAATCATGAAGTCACTGAAACACGAGGAGGCCTTTCCTAAATGAGACTGTCCATCAGGAATTTATGGACCTAATAGAAATTATGAAATAATAGAGTTCTCTGTTCTTAGAGAGGCCAGGAGAGGGGACAACAGGACTGACATCCTGGACTTCCAAAGAGCTGACTTTGACTTGTTTAGGTATCTGCTTGACAGAATCCCTTGGGAGACAGTCCTGAAGGGTATAGGGCTCCAGGAAGGCTGGGCACTCTTTAGGAAGAAAGTCTTAATAGCACAGGCGCAGGCTGTCCCCAGGTGCTGTAAGAGAAGCCGGTGCCAAAAACCATCCTGGATACACAGGGAGCTTTAGCTGCAACTCACGGAGAAAAGGAGAGTTCATGGCCTTTGGAAGAAGGGGCTAGCCACACACAGTGATTACAAAGATGCTGTGAGGCTATGCAGGGCAGAAATCAGGAGGTCTAAAGCCCAGCTAGAAATTAATGTGGCTTCAGCAGACAAGAAATGTTTCTTTATCAACAGCAAAAGAAAGACCAGGGAGAGCCTCCATCCCCTGCTAGACACATGAGGAAAAATGGTACTAAGTGATGAGGAAAAGGCTGAGTTGCTCAATGCCTTCTTTGCCTCAGTCTTGAATAACAAGACTAGTTGTACTGAGGGAATCCAGCCTCCTCAGCCAGAAGACAGAGACCGGGAGAATGACCTCCCCTCAACCCAGGGGACCTTCAGCATCACACAGACACACACAAGTCTATGGGACAAGATGGGATACACCTGAGGGTGCTGAAGGAGCTGGCTGGGGTGCTCGCCAAACCGCTTTCCATCATTTACCAGCAGTCCTGGCTGATTGGGGAGGTCCTGACAGATTGGAAATCGGCCAATGTGATGCCCATCTATAAGAAGAGTCAGAAGGTTGATCCGGGAAATTACAGGCCTGTCAGCTTGACTTCGGTGCCCAAGAAGCTGATGGAGCAGCTCATCCTGAGTACTATCATACAAAACATGCGGGACAACCAGATGCTCAGTCCCAGTCAGCACGGGTTTTTGAAAGGCAGGTCCTGCCTGACAATCCTGATCTCCTTTTATGACAGGGCGACCTGCTTGTTGGATGAGGGAAAGGCTGTGGATGTTGTTTACCTTGACTTTAGCAAGGCCTGTGACACCGTTTCCCACAGCATTCTCCTGGTGACATTGGCTGCTTGTGGCTTAGATGAGCGCACACTTTGCTGGGTTAAAAACTGTCTGAATGGCCGGGCCCAAAGAGTTGTGGTGAACAGAGTTAAATCCAGTTGGTGGCCGGTCACGAGTGGTGTCCCCCAGGGCTTGGTTTTGGGGCCACTCCTGTTTAACATCTTTATTGATGATCTAGACGAGGGGATCGAGTGCACCCTCAGTCAGTTTGCAGCTGACACCCAGTTGGGTGGGAGTGTTGATCTGCTCGAGGGCAGGGAGGCTCTGCAGAGAGACCTGGACAGGCTGGAGCCATGGGCTGAGCCCAATTGGGGGAGTTTCCATAAGGCCAAATGCCGGGGGCTGCCCTTGGGCCACAACAACCCCCAGCAGCGCCACAGGCTTGGGGAGGAGTGGCTGGAGAGCTGCCAGTCAGAGAGGGACCTGGGGGTGCTGATTGACAGCCGGCTGAACAGGAGCCAGCAGTGTGCCCAGGGGGCCAAGAAGGCCAATGGCATCCTGGCTTGTGTCAGCAATAGCGTGGCCAGCAGGGACAGGGAAGGGATCTGACCCCTGTACTCGGCACTGGTGAGGCCGCCCCTCGATTCCTGTGTTCAGTTTTGGGCCCCTCACTACAAAAAGGACATTGAATGACTCGAGCGTGTCCAGAGAAGGGCAACGGAGCTGGTGCAGGGTCTGGAGCACAGGTCGTACGGGGAGCGGCTGAGGGAACTGGGGGTGTTTAGTCTGGAGAAGAGGAGGCTGAGGGGAGACCTCATCGCCCTCTACAGCTGCCTGAAAGGAGGGTGCAGAGAGCTGGGGATGAGTCTCTTTAACCAAGTAACAAGTGATAGGACAAGAGGTAATGGCCTCAAGTTGCACCAGAGAAGGTTTAGACTGGATATTAGGAAGCATTTCTTTACAGAACAGGTTGTTGGGCGTTGGAATGGGCTGTCCAGGGAGGTGGTGGAGTCCCCATCCCTGGAGGTGTTTAAGAGTCAGGTTGACATAGCGCTGAGGGATCTGGTGTAGTTGGGAACTGTCAGTAATAGGTTAATGGTTGGACAAGATGATTTTTATGGTCTTTTCCAACCTTGATGATGAACCTTGATGATTCTGTGATTCTGTGAACTCACTGGGACATGGGCTAACTTCTCCCATACCCAAAATACAAAAAAATAAGGAGAATCTAGCCTTGAAGACTTTGTGGAGTAAAATAAGGATTCCTTTACAAAAAGTAAATAATCAAATTTTTCATATGCGGAACAAATCAATGTCCAATATCCCATGAAATTTTAAATCTTTGGGACAAATATACACTGAAAACACATTCAAGCATTTTGCCAGTACATGCTTCAGAAGAGGGGACAATTACATAATGATGAATAGTCCATTAACATTTAAAAGATACAATCAATAAACACAGGCATGACTGCAATTATTCTACTACCTTAAAAACTCTCAGTATGAAGTGTTCACCAAACAGCAGAACTATGAGGAATATACAGATTGTGGAATTCTTTAGACAGAGAACAATTCTTCCTTTCTAATTTTGCCGATTTTAAGATCGTTTCACCAAATCTTTATTTATGTAATGTATCATATCAATGTATCCTACTAAAGATTATCCTGATGTATGAGCCAACCTAACCTTAGCACTGCCTATTGATGGTGCATGTTGACATGAATTCTTCACTGTTCTTTGTTTCTCTCTTTCTTGTCTAGATGTTAGTTTATTTTGTGTACATATAGTCCCCTAGAAATCCTCTATTAATTCCAATGAAACACTTCTACCCCGTCCCAGAACAGATCCCAGTGTAACACAATAGCCAAAGCAAAGAAACCCGCATATGGCTTTGCATGCTTAATGCATTAAAAAACAACATAAGGCTTGCAGCTAAGGTTTGATTCATTTCAATGTTAAACTGGAATCTGAATGTCATTGCACCAAAAATTCATAAAATTTCATCCTTTAAATTAAAAAACTGTATCAGAAGTTTGTCAATTAATGCCTACGGATGCATGGTAATGCACAATTAAGTAATGTAATCTAACATATGTCCTACATACTTTGGTACAGTGGGGGGCAGCCATAGTATTAGAGCACCAATCTATGTATTGTACACCATATGCCACATTTGTAGACCACTTGGAAGGTGCAGCTGGTGCAAAATGAAGTTCCTGTTTGCTTAGCAGATCTGGCAGTAGGAGAACACCTTATGCTAGTGTTATTTTTATTATATGTTCCCACAGTAAGAATTCACACTGTAGATGCTGATTGCTAAACCTGTGTATGGTTTTGATGCTTGTCACCTGAAAAGCTCCTTTGCTTCACGATGAATCTCTTGCAATTCATCTTATGTCTGCAGTATCGTCTCTGTTTTTCTTTGTATCTTACCACTTTTAATTTTAGAACAATTACAATTCTTCCCCTTGTTGCTATTCACTTTCTATCTTCACAGCAGTTTTTCAAATCTCTCTTCTCATCCCACCAAATTTTTAATTGAAAAAGTTGCTACATTTTTCCAGGAAATGTTTCTCCATGACCTGTTTTCTAGAATGCCATTAATTACTGGAAGACTAGGAAATAGTGATGATTTATGCTTCTCAGTTATTAAGAGTCATGTCTGAAAAAGTGTCAGGCCTTATTTAAACAAATTGCTGTACCCTACATCACTCTCTAGACCAAGAAAAAAATTTGTATTTTAGATCTTGACCTTCTCTATAATTCAATTTATTTGTCCATATATAGAATTTTTTTGTCCTATGGGGCTATTTTTTTTCATTTTTCACTCGGTGATACGTGACAGGCTTCCCCAATATACCACCAAACACAGTACACCAAAACTTCCTAGTATGTCCAGGTCAGTAATTAATTTCTTCTACCAGTCTCCATCAGAGTACACCCTGCAATCATTCAATCTTATGACACAGTATCAGAGCTATACAGGCTTGATTAACTACCCATTTTTTCAAGGGTGTCATTTGCTACTAGGTAGAAAGAATGTTTCCTCCCCCAGCAAATCCCTCTAGCATACACAGAGCATTTAGTTATTTCAATTTTAGAGGAAGAATGATGGGCTAGGGCGGTGACTGTGGTACACCTAACAGTACTTGTCCATCTTTCCTGAAGATGCAAAGATCCATCCTTAGATTGTGCAACTCTGCTGAATGTTTATATATGTGTAGTTCATATCTGTTGACCTGCATCAAATGAATGTCTGGTTCATTCTCTAGTATTCCTCCCCTGATTCTGATGCACGTCTTTTAAAAGAGAGGAGGCTTTGTTTCAGAAAAATGGGATAATGCTGAAAACCTGTCAGAATTGCATCTAACAACAATTTTTCATAGAAAATTCATTTCAGAAAGCTGTCAGTTTTTCACCCTGCCACTATAATAACCAACCTACATAATCACATAATGATCAACACCACCAAAACATATTAAAGACATATTTTGACTCTCCGAGATGAAGTAAGGAATCTCAGATTCTCCTGGTGTCCTTCTTTCTCATATTCAAAACTGTCCCACTAATATTTTGAAATAAACAGGATGAAAACTTTTCTTTCACTTGCGTATTACTGTCATACCCCTGACAAAAAACCTACAGGGTGTGCATTTATGCAAGATCCTATCAGATGTGGTCTGTAAATTACTGAATTCAGTTGGTAATACTCCTCTCAGAACCAAAACCCTCTTGTCAAGATAGAGGTGCAAGCCCAGGGCTTTTGTGTGTCTGTGTGTATCTGTGGTCTCAAATGCAGCAAAGCCTTTACAGACATATTTAACTTTAAGCATTTGCTTAAGTACCTCTTGTTTCTGGAAAGCATTGAAGCTTTAGCACTTTGCTGAATCAGACAGCTGGTTAAGTGCCAGCTTTTGTCTAAGATGTTAAACTGAAACCCCTTCTGACTGGGTTCTTTGACCAGCAGCTGGGAAAGAACAGTCCATGTCATTTAAAACAAACAAAAAAAAAATAGCATTTGAGAGGGATGTGGACCTTGGTGGCCTTTTTCTTTGGCGTTGGGTTTTTTTTGGTAATACTTCTGACATGAAAGTATATCATAGAATCATAGAATGGTTTGGGTTGGAAGGGATCTTAAAATCATCTCATTCCAACTCCCCTGCCATGAGCAGGGACGCCTTCCACTAGACCAGGTTGCTCAAAGCCCCGTCCAGCCTGGCCTTGAACACTGCCAGGGAGGGGGCAGCCACAACCCCTCTGGGCAACCTGTTCCAGTACCTCACCACCATCACAGTAAAAAATTTCTTCCCTATATCTAATCGAATCGAATCTAAATCTACCCTCTTTCAGTTTAAAACCATCACCCCTCATCCTCTCACTACACTCCCTGATGAAGAGTCCCTCCCCATCTTTGCTGTAGCCCCTTTTAAGCACTGGAAGGCCGCTATAAGGTCTCCCCAGAGCCTTCTCTTCTCTAGGGTGAACAACCCCAACTCTCTCAGCCTGTCCTCAGGAGGGAGGCACTACTTCCCCCCCAGTCATCCTTGTGGCCTCCTCTGGACCCACTGGGGTCTTTGCTGAGTGCATATAGTCACCCTTCTGCCCATGTCTTTGCAGAAAATAGTTTTGAAGATTTTTAGAAGCTTAAAAAAATAAATAAATAAATCACATGGTGTTCTATTACATCATGTTGCATGTGCATCAATCACTCTGTTGTTTCCTTTAACATGCAGCTTTTAACTTTCAACAAAAATACTGCCGGTGACTGACACCACAGGTTGTATGCCTGCCTTCTTAGCTAGAGGGAAGATTCAGCTATGTTCAGGAAGACTTTCACCACCCATTTCACACAGTCTCACACTCTTCTGAAGCGTAGAGAGCAACCAGAGAGGCCACATTTTAGTCCTCGCTGCAATTTCACCGGAGACTTTCACAGCTGCTCCTGCCTCAAGCCCGGTACGTTGCATCATCACGTCAGTTCCGCACAGCACCATGTAAGCGGGAGGTGCGAGCATCCCCAGCGCCGAGCGGCGGCGGCGGGCAGCCGCCGGGGCGGGGAGCTGCAGGGGTGAGACGGCCGGGGGAGCC
>NW_020799092.1:54110763-54203404 GCF_003259725.1 Athene cunicularia
GTGCTCGGGGGAGCCACGCTCAGCACCGCGCCGCGATTGAGCGGGGGTCGGGCACGTGGTGGCTTGGTTTCTTTTCGTCACAGGCTGAAGAAAAGAGAAACTTACAGGATGCTCTAAAAGTTTTCAAAGTGTTTCTGCAAGCGTCCAGGGTTCACAGGTGGTGCTAAGGGCTTTTAGTAATTTAACTACTTAAAAAATTTACCATACTGTGCGTCTCTCTCTGTTGACATAAGGCATTTACTCCTTATCTCTGTGCTTTCTCAGAATCAAGCATAAATCTTACACAGAGTACAACTTAATTTATAAGGAACAGACCACGTGTCTCTATGGTTGTGGAATGTTATTCATAACCTAAACCCAGGTTTTGTGTTGCAAGACTGGGTTTTGCCCTGTTTGCACTAATGACAGGCAATATATACTGTTGTTAGGGTACTGCTGCAGCTCTAAATGACAGTGATACCGACAGCACTGAAGGTGCCCATAGCGCTACCATATCCACAACACTCTGTGGACTGTTCTGGCCCTCTTCACCTAATCCTCTCATGCTTCTACATCTTCTACTCCCTATTAATTGTCTTAGAGTGAGGTGGTGATATTTCGGTAGTATCTCTAATAATGGAAAAAGAGCAGGAGGGAAGATTATGTTCCATGTCTGGTGAAAATTTTCTGTAGTAAATGCTGGATCAGATGTGGGGTAAAGGGGCATCACAGAGTGCCACAAGGAAAAAAAATGAGGCAGGAAGGTGTGAAGAGGCAGATCTCCCATGGGGACATCCTGACATGCTACATTGTGGAAGAGTTAGTAAAAGTTAATTAGGGGAGAGATCCCTCTATTAGCCCCCTTGAAATCCCTTTGACCCCTGTCCAAAGGCATGACGTTACTGGAGAGTGTATAGAGACAATTACACAGAAGTATTATGTCACTGGTATTACCTGATGCTAGCTGGGATGAATTCTGCCAGAGGGGGTGCTTAACCCATGGTTGGAGCCAGTAGTTACTAATGTAACATCAGTGAAGCTTCTTGCTGTGACTTCTCCATCTGTACATCTGCAGAACCGCTTTATCTGAGTTATTGATAGCCTGCATTCACAACTACCACTGCTCTCCAGCTAGAATAAACCCAGAGCGCGGTACATAATGCATACCTGTTTGTCATAGGTGAAAGACTGGATTCAAACAATTCAACTTTTGTGAGCACTGGAGACACTGCCTCCCAACACGCAGCAAACTCCTACTTGCTTAGAACATATATTAAGTAGATGTACAAGACAGAAGCCTGTTTTGGTTGTGGAGCTTTGCCTTAGAGGAGTATTTGCTCAACATCCACCATTTGTTAGGCCAGTTGTGTTTATCAAATGCATTTGAACTGCACTGCTTTGCTCTGGCACATTCACTGTGTAGTGCTTGAACAGGCAGGAGAGAAGGCTTTGGGGGTGGGAGAGAGAAGCTAAAGGCAGTGAGGCGGCAAACTGACCTTCCTGTATGCTTGTTTCTTGTGCTTTCCTTCTCTCCATTGACAGCCAGTCCCACATGACGCATAGTGATTGCTGAAACCTGCTACCTGCTGTGTGAGTCTGCTACTTTCCAAAGGCTGATTGTAGCTGAGAAATGGGTGACCCTTGCTCTCACACATCCACGCACAATACAAATAATATTTCTTGGGCAGGAACAAGATGGGGATTTTTTTCCTCCTCTTCTTCACTCCACATGGAGAAGGCACTACCTATTATTGACTAACCAGTTATGAACTCTAGGCTAGTTTGATACAGCATGTAGCTTTTTGTGGTTTGTCACATCATTATGCTGATTGTTTTTCCCTTGCTGTGGTTGCCCAACATGGAAACGTATGCAAATAGAATGCATGCAAACAGTTACTTACTCATAGTGGTATCCCAAGTGGTACTTTCATTGGCTTTGCATTTACCTCCTGTAATATGAATTATTTTGTTGGCAGTTGGAAATGTCCCTGCTTTGAAACTCATGTGCTCTTTCTCCAGTGCTCATGTTCCCCTTCTGTTATATGCCCTGAACAGATTTGAGAAAGAATAAGGAGACATATGATGCAAATGTCTTACAGAGGTCATGAACTCAGCATGTTTCATAGGCTGCCCAGGTAAAATGTGAGCTCATACTAGGTGTTACTAATCATGTTGTGGGGCAAGACACTTAATAACTTAAGAAAGACAAACATTTATGAACTGCAAACAGACTAGCACTATGAATGAGAGTCCACTTCCAATAACAGGTGTGATTTAAGAGTTTCCACCTCACCTTTGAGGTGCTCATTCCTCATCTCCTGCAAGATATCACTGGTCCTTGGTTGTGCCCTTTCAACAGTGTGACTGCACCATCCACCAGATCTATGCATGCATCATTCAAAAAATACTAAGAGGCTGTATTTTTTGAAAAATATATAATTTCCCAGATCACACAAGCGGTTAAATTGGGACAATTAAGGGGTGTGTGTGTGTGTGTGTGTGTGATAACCTCTTAGAGAAGAACCATAAATAATTGTCAGTGAGTGGAAAACTGACAGAGACACATCTTAAATCAGATGTGTTACAACCAGAATAGTGATATGGAAACATATACTGTGATAATGCCTGAAATATAGTGTGTGCTAACAAAGTATAACCCTGTAAGAGACATGTATAATACCATCCAGAACATACAGTCTAAGAAGAAAAAAAGATGTTGGGAAAAGCAATTAATCAAACCATAGACAAATCTTATGCCATATTAGATGCAAAATTATTTTAATGTAAAATTATTTTAATGCTATCTTAAGTATACTTAATGGATAAATTACATATCATCTTCTCCCCTATCCTCTTTTCTTCAGCACCATTCATAGAAATTCGTAACCAATATTAAAAAAAAAAAAAAGAAGAAAATATTCAGTTTTTCTTCCAAACTGAATGTATCTAAGATTAAGGGAATGTTGTAGCACTATCAACATAGAGCTCTGAAAATTAAAAAAATTACATAATTGCTTGCTGTTCCTCAGTTCATAATAAGTTTTGATTACATGGCTGAGTGGAGAAGAAATCTATCAAAAAGTTGTACAGGTTTAAAGTCTGGGGGGTTTAATTACTATTTTGAGGCAAGTCAGCTTTTGGGTTTATACAATGATGAATATGTCAACAAGCGAGCATGTATTTGCATAAAGAAAAAAAATATATAAATAAAAAGATAATAAAATGTGACTTGTTTCAAAACACACATGGAACAAATCACTGCTCTCTGATCTTGGCATTAGGCATGGTGTTTTCACAAATCCTGAGTTATTTTTGCCTTGCAGTAAGAGAAGGAGCCATCTAATTCAGACCACAGGAGGCCCCCACAGAGCAGGCAAAAAAGCAAACTTCCACAGCCTCCCTGGATTTTATATTAATGGGTGTGCAGAATATCTGCTGTGTGGTTTTAGCACGCAGAGGAGACTCACAGCTGACAAGATGAATAGTGCATTAGCAGTTCTGTCAAGGAGTAGACAGAGTCTGTACTTTGGATGCTGATAAACAACAAAGCTCAGTAAAATTGAGATAGTTACTTTAGATTAGTTATTAGAACACTAAGTACAGTACCTTTCACACTTTGAAATAATTTCTATAGTAATAAAAGTCACTGTGACAATATACTACCATTGTTGCAAATTTCATCTATTCCTCTCTTGTTTATAAGCTCTGCTGTAATAATGCTTTGCCCATCAGAATTCATTGAAATACATTTCATTATCCCAATCAGCCCCCTGAGTCACTGCTTTATTGTATTACATTTCCTTCCTACTGTATTTGAACTTTCTTCTAATACTAAAGCTCATTCCAAGCCCATTACAACCAGTTGCAAATTAGCTTTTATTCTGCTCTGACTGCTGAAGTGTTTTATTAAATTCATGCCAATAATTTTATAACCTAATATTCATGCACTTTATCTTTTAATTACTCTACCCTAAATTAATCTAGTTATATTTTTGATTTATTTCATGCTTTTTTTTGATCCCAGTGGGCTAGCATCTTTCCCATTTTCATGAGCATGGGCAGGTGTAGTATGAAGCCCTCCCTGATTTTAGGAACAGAAATTAGCATGATGTAGCAATGTTTTGTAAGGGGAAAGGAACACAGTGTATTTTATGGGCATGTTTTCTTGGCAACACACTTTTGGAATAACCTGGAAGAACTCTACAAGTGTGCTGTGTATATATATATATATACACACACACAAATAGGAAACATACTCATGAGCAATTTGTTGAAAGCAAGAAGGAAGGTCTATCTCCCTGATTAGCATCAGCTAATGTGCTACATGAACTTGGAGAAGTTAACTGCATAGTCCTCCTTCCTCATTATTCAGCTCTTCCAGTGGATACCAGCACGCAGATACTCACTGAATCTACACTGCTCAGGATTATCTTTGCAGTATCTATACACATTTCACAGATCTGAAGTACACTCATAAGAGAACTATGCCTTTAAAGGCATGAGTGGCAGGGCCAGAAAATATATAGAACTGCTTTAGCAATTAAATTAGAATCATTTAAATTCTACACTTTCTATCAGTGTTTTTTCTTCCAGAAAAATTCATTCATGTTATGATATTCTTTGTTGATTAAAGCCCTGTCTTGGATCAGAAGACTGTGGTTGTTCTGAAAATGTCTGTTTGATGCTAGTGTATGAAGACATATAGATGTCTTCATCTAGGCAGAGAAGAGACCCATCAAAAGAGAAACAAGAGGAGGAGAGTCAGCAAGTCCCATCTGTCAGCTGATTGACACCTTCCACTATGAAATTTTGGGGGATATTTGTTTTGAGAAGTTCCCACACCTCTGAGGCTGTCAGTGATGCCGAGACCCACTTGACAGGGATAGGCTGTTAGACTGGGGAGTACGTACGCTTTATCTCACAAAACTCTATGTCTGCTGAAACAGAAGTTGCTAACAGTCACTTTTTCCTGTCTTTGCCTACATTTTTCAGGTCAACTTTTTGTAGTATGTTAAAAGGAATGAAACAGAGCTTGCTGCTGAAGTTGCAGCAGCAACACATGTAGTGAATACACAAGTGTTAAAAGTGGAGTCAGGGCCCCCATTTGGTTTCTTGATACTTTTTTATCTTTTTTTTTTTTTTTTTTTTTCTCTGAGTCATTCAAATGGCTTGAGATTGTTAAATAGGAGGGGAAAAACATGTATAATTTTTGAAGCTAATTCCACTACTTCCACAAATACATTCCTCTGTGCCAAAGGCATGCAAGGGCATAGAAAATGTGCTGACCTTTGACACACTGGGATCTTGTCCAAAATGGCATTTGCAGGGGATCTTAGTTCACTCTGCTTTAAGCAGCAGCATTTTTTTACCTATCTGGTCTCAGAACAAAAGCTTTAGCTGGAGCTAAAACTTTCCTTCCAGCATGAGGTGCTAAGGGCACTAATGCCACATCCTGTCTCCATGGAGAGGACTTGCCTGACTTGCCTGGACTTACTAGCTTCCCATGTGTTTCTAGTACAGTATGAACTGCTGGTATGACTTCATGGTCAAGAGACAGTTGGTTCAGAAAAGTGTCTGTGAAAATTAATTCAATAGGAATTACTTAGTAGGGGATAATGGTTAAACTAGTTCTGCAGTCACAGTCTTTCTCTAAACTATAAGAAAGTGAGACTACGATAGGGAGAGTGAATCGAGAAGAACAGCTGTAAGCAACTCCAGAAGAGAGTAAAGACTGAAGAAAGAAGGAAGGTGTAGGAGATGTATTCTACAACACTGAGAAAAAAGCAAGCAAATAGATCTCTGAAGCAAACTCGTTGTAGAGAGACATCAAAATGAAGGAAAAAGGAAAAACATGAAACACAGGCTTTTTAAGCATTAAATAATTTTTAGCAATAATTTGATATATTTATATCACTGCTTTCTTTACATTTGCACTTCAGACAACAGAAAAATTGTCATTGTTTCTAAGGATTGTTTTTACTACTTTCTTCAAGATCATTCAAATTCTGAGTTCCATCCATACTTCTATTTTCTATTTTTATCCTTTATCTTTGCCTCCTTGTCCTTCTCTAGATTACCTTTATGGAATCAAGATTAATCCCTAGACTTAGAATAATAAGTTCTTCTGTCCCTCAGACAATATTGCTCTCTATGCAGTTAAATATTCAAAGATGCTTATATATACTGGAAATAATTTTCCTATTAATAGCAAATTGTCAAATATTATCCTTCTCCACTGACTGATCATATATCTGCACTTGGCAATGTGTCACTCTTCAAATAAAATTACTCTATTTTTCCTCAGTATTTTTTTTCTTTTTTATCTTCCACTGTAAACTCTCCTAGCTCAAGTTGACACTATGTTTTAAGGTTGACCTTTTCCACTAGATGGCACATGGGGCCATATGAGTGGTAGGAGATACACAGGTTGTGGACCATGATGTAAAATGTATGTAATGCTTAAAAAAGAAATATTCAATTTAAGAGCAATACAGTCCTTAACTACTGGTAACTGGAGTAGCTTCATTGCTTCACTGGTATATACTGATCTGTAATAGCCCAAACTTAATAGGTATTGCATAATAAATTGTTTTCTAAGATGCATTATTTTCCATCTTGGAAGTGAAGAATTTATGTGTGTAATTAGAAAAGTGTCCCATAGATTATAACCTAATATCTCATTCTTCATAGTTCTTTAGAGACCACTGGTAAGAAGGTTTGAGCATCGAATAGAATTGTACCCGTTTACCATATAAAAATGCATGTAAAGGAGTGTACAGGTACAGTGCAATGGATAAAATTATGCATATAATTTCAGTGAAAAGGAATAAAACCAAAACACATCATTAATTCTTTGGACATACGATATCTCTTTAAAAATGGCCTAAATTATGGTCCTTGCTTTTAGCTCATCCAACCTCTTCAGTGATAATTACTGAAACCTCAACTTTATCTAAGAATTTCTGAGCCAGAATTTGTATATCCTTCTTTGCAGCCAGACGACTGGTTGCCCAACAGTCTTTGACTGCCCATCTGCTGTTGGCAGAGACAGGTATTCAAGCCTATCTTAGATCAGTTTAAAAAAGCTTGCCTGACCTGGAGGGTGAGAACCTTGGATGTAAAACTTCTGAGTGAATCTCAAGCCCATTATTTGTCTGGGAGTCATAGAAATCATCCCTGTAAAGACCCCCCCTTTTGCTCTAATGGCTCAGATTAGATTTGTTTTATACCAAATATAGTGACTTCCGTCTTTCATTTCTTGTCTCAGGCCACAGTGGAATTGCTGATAGCTGGGAAGCTGTCCCACTCACCAAATGAAGTCCATGAGTACATTCCACAGGGTTCAAGACACTTATCCAGGTCCTCCCAGCTGACTTGTTCCCCATATGGAAAGTCTTTAAAGAGATTTATACTTAAAAGCCTTTGTGAAACTGGTGCAATCACATAACATTTGTTGCTGTAGAGTGATTTCCAACTCTTTTTTTTGTCCTGAAGTGAACTCCAGGCATTCTCTAAAAATAGGCTTTCAATTTTGTTTTTTTAATTATCACACTGACCATTGTGCCGTCTATGATGTCTGCAATTATCAAGACTCTAGAATAACCACTATCAAAAACTGGCACAAACCAAACCATCCTAGTGCTATATTTCTTCTTTGGCCATTTGCCCAGTCTAAGGAAAACCTAGAGTAAGTAAATGTGACTTTTGTCTAAGCTACAAATCTGAGCTACAGAGAAGGTGACAGTTCCCATAGCAAGGACTTTCCATGAGAAATGTTCAGTTGTTTCTTCCCAAAAAGAAAAGACAGAATTGGTCAATAAGATACATGATTTCAAATACTATGCACAAACAAAGATATATGGCACAGAGACTGCATGTTTGTGTCAGCCATTCCCACATAAAAAGCAAGAACTGCTTTAGATGAGCTGGGTCTTTGAAGTGTTTTTTATAATTCATCTGGATAACAGACTGTTGCAACCGCCCACCTTTGTGATATGAAGTCACTAGTTCTGCCCTAGGAACACAACATGAAACATATGAACATGGTATGGGCATCTCCTGAGAGCAGTACGTATGGAAGTTCTCCAGTATTCTCCACCATGCCACCAGTGCCTGCTGTTGCCTCTTCTGACCCTCAATCTTACATCACTAAAGTTGGTCACATCAACCACTGTTTAGCTTTTCTTGTCTAAAGACTCCAGATGGGCATCCGGGACTGAATGGGATGGGCCTGAAGAACATCAACATCAGTAACACTCTTCTCCATCATGAAGAAAAGATCAGCCTGGAAGCTTCTTGAATAGGAGTGAAAATATCTGCTGGGTCGCAGAGGTGAAATACACCATGCTGTAGCTGTCTAAGAGTCACCATCCATTTTTGTGATGCACAACTGTGTGACCTGTTCCCCCAAAAAATTTCATCTGTGAGATAGTACATAAACCAAAGCTGTGAAAGGTAAGAAAAACAATGCTAGAAATGAAATTGTTGACATGCTAGCCACTAGTAACTCAGGCATTCAGGAGAAAAATAACATCATGATTTAAACTGTGATCTGAGCTAGAAATCAGCAGAAATCCTGGAGACCTCAAAAAGATCAAGGAACAATCTATTCCAATTTTTCTTGCATAACTAATGACCGCCTGTCCAGGAGACAGTCTGACATTCCGTATATCTGCATTGGGATGATGATCATGTTAATGCTTAGGCTAGTAGCATGTGAATCCCATCTATCTACACCTCCTTTGGGTATTACCCAGGAAAAAATTGCTAGCTACTCTTGAATTTATTTATCATACACGTTTAAGAGTTTCAACTCAGCCCTTCAGTCCATGATGCTACTGAGCATTATGGATGCAAAACCTGAACTTTCTCTGCTCAGAAGGTGTCTCTGCAAAGCAGTCTAGAGGAGACGGCCTGAAAAGAGAGGACAGGATAATCAAACCTCTGTTTTCTCTCACACACCATGGTGGGAGCACGTTAAACCCACCTTCCACAGCTCTAGGCATTAACCCCTGCACCATTGTCTTAATCAGAGCTGGAAGTGCCAATAGTCATTTGCCTAGAGAGAAAGGTACCTCTTCATCATTGTTAACATGGACACTCAAATGCCAGTCTGATAATATGGTTATACGTAGTGATCGCTAAATCACAATGTTCCTGAACTTTCCCTGCAGGCCAAATATGTTGAGAAGGGAAAAACAGCAGAAAGCAACCCTAAAGGACCTGTTAGGACATCCTTAAACTGCATGGGCAATGGTGTACAGCTGTGTTTTCTGTCCCCCAGCGGGAGTAAAATAGACCCCTAAAAATCAATTCCTGCCACTGCTGCTAGACCCTGCAAATGAATTGGCTGCAGTTTACAATCATCAAGCTAAATGACTGCCAAAAAAGCTAATGAAACTGGCATGAGCACCTGATCACAGTCCAACAGCAAAGTATATCAACAAAATAAACACACTTAGTCCCTACACTAGGTACGGTAAAACAGCTTGTTAAAAATGATCCTGGGAATCAGATAAAACCATATGTTATTAGAACTGGAACAGTTCTTCCTGTTACCTAGAGGTTAAAAGGAACAAAAAACTTGATAAGCACAAAACACAAATAACTTTAGGAATATTAACTTAGACCTAAACAACTGCAGCTTCTGACATTTATTTAATAGTCATGCTAATTATCAGTGGAGAAGTTCATAAAAAATAACATAAAACGACCACTTTAATTGGTCAAACAGTGCTTATTCAGCATATCTTGCTCTGTATGAATGAAACGTGAACCAGGGTTCTATTTTTATCCCTGACTGCTCAATCACTGTTTCAGTGGTGTCCAACTAACTTCAGTGTCATATGTCTGAAGAGAACTGGTTAGGACTTTCAGGATTTTCTTCTTCCTGAAAAATTGTTTTTAAACAAAATTGGTTAGATAGGAGCATGTATATTTGGGTAAACCTGTTCTGAAGTACAGCCAGGTTTTCCATCTAAAATCTGCCTTGTTTCCTAGAAGTTTGTTTTGGGGGTTTCTGAGGACTAGATAAAGCTAGTGAGACTTTTGCCTAAGGAGACCAAGCATTGTAAGGCTGCATAGGCAGCAATGATATTCCTATGTGTCCAAGAAGCCTCATTTACAATCTTTACAACTGGACCCCAGAGCTTCTCACGTCCTTAAGGTGCAGCAGGAGCCCAAAAACCCAGGAAGACACAGAAGCAGCTCAAATGATCAGAAAATGTAAGCATCCCTTTTGTCACTGTTTTCTTTTTGTGGTTGTTTCCAGTTTACATATCCTGACAGACCTATAGCTCTCATACAGCCAGATGTTGTGTTTTCTTCAGTGTCACTAAAGACACAGTTTACTATTTTCTTCCTTGTTGCGTTCCTGTAGGTCAGGTTTTGCATGAAAGCTTTCAAAATTTTGAAATTTCTTTCAAAAGAGATGTGCAAAATTGCATCACCAGGAATTTAGAATTTCATCAGATTTTTTTAATTTCACAGAATCATTGAGGTTGGAAAAGACCCTTGGGATCATTGAGTCCAACCATCAGCCCTACTCTACAAAGTTCTCCCCTACACCATATCCCCCAACACCTCATCCAAACGACCCTTAAACACATCCAGGGATGGTGACTCCACTACCTCCCTGGGCAGCCTATTCCACTGTCTGACCACTCTTTCTGTGAAAATTTTCTTCCTAATGTCCAGTCTGAACCTCCCCTGTTGCAGTTTAAAGCCATTCCCTCTTGTTCTGTCACTAATCACCTGTGAGAAGAGACCAGCACCAACCTCTCTACAATGTCCTTTCAGGTAGCTGTAGAGAGGGATGAGGTCTCCCCTCAACCTTCTCCTCCTCAAACTAAACAGTCCCAGCTCCTTCAATCGCTCCTCACAGGATTTGTTCTCCAGGCCCTTCACCAGCTTCGTTGCCCTCCTCTGCACTCGCTCCAGCACCTCGAGATCTCTCTCGAGTTGAGGTGCCCAAAACTGGACACAATACTCCAGGTGTGGCCTCACCAGTGCAGAGCACAGGGGGACTGTCACCTCCCTACTCCTGCTGGTCACACTATTTCTAATCCAAGCCAGGATGCCGTTGGCTTTCTTGGCCACCTGGGCACACTGCTGGCTCATGTTCAGCTGCTTGTCAATGAGAACCCCCAGAGCCTTCTCTTCCAGACAGCTCTCCAGCCACACCTCCCCAGGCCTGTAGCCATGCAGGGGGTTGTTGTGACCCAAGTGCAGGACCTGGCACTTGGCCTTGTTGAAGCTCATCCCGTTAACGTTGGCCCAACGATCCAATCTATCCAAGTCTCTCTGCAGAGCTTCCCTGTCCTCATGCAGATTGACACTCCCGCTTGTCTTGGTGTCATCTGCAAACTTACTGATGATACACTCTATGTCCTTGTCAAGATCATCAGTAAAGATGTTGAACACAAATGGTCCCAACACCAAGCCCGACACAACTTGTGACCAGCCGCCAGCTGGATTTATCTCCATTGACCACCACTCTCTGGGACCGTCCAGCCAGCCAGTCCTTGATCCACCAGATCATTTGCTCATCCAGGCCATGAGCAGCCAGTTTTTCTATGAGAATTCTGTGAGGAACTGTGTCAAATGCTTCTCAAAAATCCAGGTAGACAATATCCACAGCTTTTCCCTCATCCAATAAATGGGCTATCTTGTCACAGAAGGAGATCAGGTTTGTCAGGAAGGACCTGCCTTTCATAAACCCACGCTGACTGGGCCTCATCCCCTGGTTGTCCATTATATGACTTTTAATGGCACTCAGGATGATCTGCTCCATGACCTTCCCTGTCACTGAGGTCAGACTGACAGGTCTATAGTTTCCTGGATCCTCCTTTCTGCCTCTCTTGTAGATGGGTGTCACATTTGCCACCCTCCAGTCCAATGGGACCTCCCCAGTTAGCCATGACTTCAGGTAAATCAAGGACAGCGGCTTGGCGAGCACATCTGCCAACTCTTTCAGCACCCTTGGGCGTAACCCATCCGGTCCCACAGACTTGTGTGCATCCAAGTGGTGTAGCAGGTCTCTGACCACCTCCTCTTCAACTGTGCTGACCTCAATCTGCTTCCCCTCCCCATCTCCTATTTAATTTGAAGCTGATGGAAAATGTTCTAAGAAATGTAATGCATTCCATTTTTAATGGGTTAAAAATGGATCTTACTGGCTTCATTACTCTGTTAAAATTATAACAGTATTGTTCTACAGCTCAAAGTTTTTTAGTTATAAAATTGGTATATTATAAATATTGGAAGTGTGTTATGATTTGTTGCAAAGGTCCTTTACATAACCATGAAGTCCTAAACATATCTAGGCTACAGAAGTTCTCATTTATTAAGCTTTCTGTTGCTATTCACCTGCCAGTGAATATTTGCTTGTAATTTCCTTTCAGTCTGAGGAGTGGTGATGAGTCCTGAGAGGTTTCCCTGGAACTACTGTCCTCAGATGCTTAGGGAGTGAACTCTCCCTTCAGTTTTGCATGGAAGTTGTTGCCTGTCATAGATGGAGGTACAAATTTATGTTGCTTATTTGCTCCAAGAATCTCATATTAGTAAATGCAGCAAACTGGACCGGCAGGAAATGTAAGCAGCAGTAGGGCAAATGCAAAGCTGCATTCTCCTATCTGGCTCCTCATAAATATGAGGTCATTGTTACTTGCTTTCTTGTTAGGTTTCCTGAGTGCTTTTTCATGTTGTTGAACTTGAGAGTTTGCAAGGACTTTACCTGACACATTTTCTCTGTATTAACTTGATTTTCATGTTTTTCTCTCCCTCTCACCCTCCATATGTCTTTTATTCAGTGAATTGGGCATGAATCATTAAAATAGAACTACAGTGGTTAATACGATTTTTATGCATTTTGGTAGACGTTTCATCTGAAACTATAAAGCAGAGGAGCACAAATTTTGTTATTATCTATACCAGTGCAGCAGAGAGGGCCAGTTAAGCTATCTCCCTATGTTCCCAGCAGAATTACTGGAAAGAGATTGAGAGCAGGAGCCTAGTTTAACTGGTCTCCATGGCCCCTAAAGGAAACTATTTCTCTCCACCACAAAGGAGTTAAGATTGACTTTGTGAATGCCTAAATTTTACCTTATCTGTTGCAGCTTCAGAGTGCTGGAACCAGTCCAGCCCAGTGGGCACTCCCTGGACTCCTCCAAGTACCACCCACTTCCCAGCAGAAAAGCAAAGAACCGAGCAACCCTTCCACCTGTCAAAGCATATGGACAGTATAGCAGGGATTCCCAGCTGGCCAAAACTGACCCTTTCTAAGATCCTTTGTACAGGCAGACCAATCTGGTGGGCTCAGAGCATACCATGAAAGGAGAATCATTCTTTTACCCTTTCCTACATTTTCCATGGCTCCTGGAATTTCATGACCTAGGATCTGGGATTCCTAATGGTGTTTTTCAAGCTTATTTCAAAGAAAATTAAACCTTCTGAGATTATTGAGAAGTTGGGTTTGTGGTGTTATAAATTGTTCACACTTAAAAATATATTTCCTTATATTATAAAACATATTGCTACATGATAAAAGGGTCTTCAGTGGCCCTGAAGAGCAGCTGATCATATGGCTTTCAAAACACAACTTGAAAACTGTGCAGAAACGTTTCAAGATCTGTTTCCAGTTTGTTTAGCAAGCAATTGCTTACTGTATTAGGAAACTTCCACCACAGTAGCAGAGGATGCCAGGCAAACAGTTGGATGGCTTAATCTGAAGGAGCAGTAGCAGCTGTATGGCAATAACAGTATGTATGGCACCATGGACATTTTACTGCTTATCTGCAATAGTGTTGTCAGTAAACCTATAGTACCCAGGAGCACCGAGTCTAGCGATGTGCAGACAATGCAGTTTTTCTCACATGATCAGTAATAAAGTGCCTAGAGATGAAATTCCCACATAAGAGAAGATATGTCACTGCCAGAACTGTAGATCTGACAACTCATGGCAATTTGTATTCTCATCTTCAGCAAGAAGACCATAACTGTCTCTACTCCCAAATCATTTATTTAAATACCTACAAATTCCAAGTGGACAATTAAACTTGCAAATAACTCCACAATCCTCTCCGTGTTTATTAATAACATCCTATCTGTATTTTTTAAATATTATTATGTATGTACACATAATTAGCTAGAATTCCGCTCAGGACTAATGAGAAGGACCTAGTGAGTCACCATTTTGAATCACATCTTCTATGAGGTGATGTAATACTGCAGAACAATTGGGGCAGCTCTGGGGCAAAATTCTTGATAGACATGAATTTTAGATTTTGAACAGGGCAGTTACTTTAAGCCCCTCAGGATCCCCTCTGGGTTTACACACGGGCTATAGGGGTAAATCACCCTGTGTATCTACTGTGCCACTAATGGAGGACATTAATACTTTAGACTTCTTGCTTAGCTTCATCAAAGAGATCCTGTCACTTCCTTTGTCATATAAATCTAACTGAGGTCTCCAGTGTTTACATACCGCTAAGCAAAGAAAGCAAGCAAAGGAATCTGAACATACATCTTCAAACAATCTGATAATATGAAATCTGATGGATTATGGAATATAGTACTTGTGAAAGACACAGGAAGATAAGGAATTTTTCTCGGGAAAAAAAGAAGGACAAGAACATTGAGTAATATCTTTGTCAATAGCTAGTGGGCACATAACAAATTAAGTGAGTCTGCTTGCAGTTTAAGATCAGCCCTGAGAATTTAAATGAGTTTTGCTCAGGAAATGTGAATCTGCTTGAAAATGTTTTCAGTTTTTAAATTTGCAGATCAAAAACTTGCACTGAACAGAGTGCTTGCCCATTCTGGAGTTAGAGGCATCTGGGTCTCTTAAATGTGTTGCATGCTAGCGCTTCCAAGGTCTGGGATACAGTTACAACTACCTTAGAAAAATATGAAGGGCAGAGTGTTTATGACCCTCCCTCGTGCATCTTTACAAACGTACATGCTGCATATCCAGTTGTCATTCAATCAACCCTCTCAGCTGGGAGGGATCAGCAAGCAAGTTCAAGGGGAACTCAAGGGGAGAGGAGAACAAAAGCTGAGCTCAGAGCAATGTCAAACACCGCAAAAGCTCTGCCTTCAGCTATGTACTAGAGGGTAGTGGTGACAGAGGTACTGGCTCCTTGCTGCCTTGGTGTGGGTCCTGCTACCCTCTGTTGCACCCCAGCTTTCCTAGAACACACACCGTGGGCTGAAGCCCAGCTGTGGGGTCCCACCAGCCTAAGCCAATGCTCAGTGGATGGCATGACGGGCCAATTTATTTAATTAAAATTGCAGAAAACAAATCTAGCAAAAAAACCCCAACCAACCAAAAAACATTTGTTTTTTTGCAAGGTTAGTAGACTGACCCAGCTTACTGTGTGATCAGATGAGTATCAGAGTGACGCAAAGGAGGAAAAGATCAAGCAGCTGGGATCAGAGGCAAGGGGGGGAAGGAACAGAGTAGGCTGGAGAGCGACTGACACCTCCTGCTTTTACTGGAAGCAAACCTTAGTTTAGTTTACTGTAACGTGACACTGCACCCTTGGGTATATATACCCTGACTAAGTGTCATTGCTACGTGAGGACAGTGCTCAAGGCACCTCTTGAAGTGAATGAACAAGTCTCATAAGACCATTTTTTCAGGCCCTCTGCTGATTCAACTGGGCATCACTGCATCAAATTCTATTTATAGGGGATTTATAGACCCATGTTTTTAAATTCATACCTAGCACAGTGAGAACTGAAAAGGACTATCAGAAAGGAGGGTACAGAAGGCAATCACTGTCATTCTCTGCACACCTAGACAGGAGTCATGGCCCTGTGTCTGAGAAACCCCATTCCAGGAAAAAGTTCATGTGTTTGGGAATAACTTTTTGCTGATAGATATAATGTGGGAAACTCTTGCTGTATGTCCAATTGGAGTTCAACAGAAATTGGCAAAATCTGAACACACTCTGTGCCTAAGGATCACGATGATCAGATCACAATGGTCCTTTCTGTTATTTCCTTTCAAATCAGTCGACAAAGTAAAGGCTGGAGCCTGCAAACAGTGAAGTCAATGTGAAGTCAGTCCCTGCCAGGTTTAGAGGATCAGCCCGTATGTCTCACAGGATGGGAAATGGTAACATTGTGATGATGCCACAGGTGAGAGATCTGAAATGTAAATCTGGTGCCATAGGCTGATTTTGACACAACTGACAGGATCACTGTAGTTGGTGATGCTAAATGTATTTCTTCTTCATAATCCATTTGAAAACTTCATTTTCTTTCAAAAGAGAAAGCAAGCACAGAGGGATGGAGGAAGGACCAAGCTATATGACCGTAGTGTGCTTGTTAAAAAATGAAGGGGTTTGCGTGTTTTAATATAGTTCTATGATCAAGAAAATAGTTATACCAGTGAGTTATACTTACACAAAATATATATTAAAAACTGCAAACGTACCAAATATTTCTGAATGTAAAAACGTGACATTTGTGTTCAGGTCTATACCTAACCTGACAAACCCTTGACTGAACACTAACAGTATACACTGACTGAAAATCTGAATACATGCAGTAATTAAATAAGCTTCTGATTTGTCCATTTCTTTATTCTATGAATAGGTGCTGGGGGTTAGATCGTCAAAAGGACAAAGAGGCCACAGCATCAGGCATTGCAATGCCCAGCCTGTATGGGCCCTGCATTGTAGTGATTGATTAGGCTTCAGGTTTATGTGGGACATGGAAGACGTAAGCCAGTAAAAATGGAATAACCTGCTGCCAACAGGCAGGGTGGGAGATGTGTAAACTGTCCAGCAGCAAATACTGGGTTTAGTCAATATTCATTGACCCATAGGAAATTAACTTGGTAATACAGTGTCTGGGAACTCAGCTGAGGTCTGTGTGCTAACAGCTATTTTACGTGGACACTTAAAACACTGGTAGGTGCTGAAGGTCTCTGCTCCGCTGGATACCCACCAGCCTGGGAGACCTGAGAAGAAGTGGTGAAGCCTGTAGTCTGTCCCAGGTGGGATGGAGGGACTCCTGTCACTGACTCTCAACCAAATGACTTCATATATTTCATTACTTACTTTGAAAATGTTGGATCACTTCATTTTTTTATTTATGTTAGTCTGTTTTTCTGTATTGAAGATTAATCACAACTTGTCAATGTAACCTGGAGGAACTTCCAAACTCACATTTCATGATCCCATGTTAACAATGACCCAAGAACATCCTAGCCATTTCCTTGTCTGCTTTACTGATTGGTGCTAATGCCCACCTTCTATATATTATCTAACAACTTCTACATGACACAGTGCTTAATTTGTGACCTCTTCTTAGATGAAATCCATCACATTTCCTTTGTTTATAAAATCTATTATCTGACCAAAGTAAGATATAAGGCTTTTCTACTGTGATGATCCTGGAAAATCCATATTGCATCGTATTACATTTTCTGTTTATGCAAATGTCTTTAATTATTAACATCTGTCCATTTATTCTAGTAGTCTTGTGTAACCTTAAGATCATGCTACGATTTGTTCAGGTATTCAATTTAATTTTTTATTTTTTCCTGAAATACTGTACGTACTGCTCTCCAACCAGGCAGTAACAATGTGGGTTTATTTAGAATACCTGCTGTTTCATTTATCAGCTCTTCAGAACTACAAGAGAAATTATTGGATCCCCTTATTAAAAGAGTGTTAACTATTTGAGTAAATACTTTCATCATGTTTTGGGCAATCTGCTCTCTAAATCCTCATCCTCATTGCCAGTCTTGTCTTTGTCCCTACTTTCTACATTATTGTTTTTATTGAAGTATTCTGGCTGGCATAGTAGGACATAACTAAGCACTGCCTCTATTAGCAGGGTTTTCTACCATTCAGTAACTGGGAATTCTGGAGTGCCCCATAGTGACATGAGGCTTCTCCTGGGAATTCTGTTAGTATTTTTCTCTAATAATATTCTAAATGTCTCTACCTGTATTCAAACTCAGCCATGGATATTTATAGCAGAGTCTGATTCCCACTGCTGTGCAGGAGAAGGGTTTTTTTCATCTTACTCTTTTCCTCACTTCCCCCTAAAAATATTTAGACTCAATAAAATTCTACATTATACATAATCTCTCTTTGTTTCTTTACAAACATTTACATAATGACTTTAAACAAGTCACAAAATTGGTGTTATATTACAAATAAAAATCAAACTAGCACAGGTACAAACTAGAACTATGCAATACATTTACTACACCTTAACTGAAATAATAGTTACATAAATGGTGTGACAATTTTTCTCTGATGTTTCCATGAGTTTGTCAGTAAAAGATGGAGAGATCTGCGAGTCCTCTATTTCTTTTAAAATTGGGCTTCAAATCTCCTTGTTTTTCCGTCACTGAATCATTGCTCTGTTAACACCCAGTCTTGAGCCAAGATCCAGTCAGTAGCATCATAAGCTCATTTTGATTCACAAATTAACTGGTAAATTGGGTTCTTTCAAGGAATACTAGTGCATGGCATTCCCTTTTTCTCTGAAATGCAAAACTGACTGTCCCATCACATTATCCCACAATGTGAACAGAAGTGGAGAAGCCATCAGGAACATCCAGCTTTGAAATGTATTCACTGTTTCTGGGGGGGAAATCAGCAACAAATCTAGATGGTCTTTCTCAACCATTCATTCAGTATTAAAACCATGCTCCTAAATGTCAGAGACAGAAACTAATGAACACACGAATAAATTGCAAAGCCACACACTTTATTTTATGCTCTCCTACAGCACCATTTTGAATTAGAAGCAGACTTTAAACCATTAACCTATTTCATTTTGTAAAGATAGTTCTATAACACACAGAAAACATTAAGGAGATATTTCTTAAATTTTTAAAATTAATTTCCAAGCTAATATGAAAGTTATTACTTGAAGCTTAATATTATCATATGCACCTGTAAAGGTTGGTCAATTACAAGTTACCCATAAACCCTTTTTTGTTATTTTAACATCATAAATAGTAATCTGGCATTAAATATTTGTGATCTGGGCCAGTAACCTTTTTCAGTCTCACAGGACTTTTTTTAATTAAACTATATCTTTGTCCCATGTCTATAATCCTCTCTTTGACATTTTATATACAAGACACCTTGCTGCAAAAAGGTCAAGCAGTACAGTTATAAATGGAAAAGAGATTAAAAGTATTCTCAAACCACAGTGATCTAAAAGAGAGTTAAATATGGAGTGTTCTTCACAGGCTTCGTTAGATGAGTTAAGAGGAAACCCTGTTGGCAGATTTTTATTATAAGAGCAGCAAAGCAAATGAAAATTATTTGACAAAAAATGAATAATGCACAATTTTAATTTGCATATTGGAATAATTATCTCTAAAAGAACCCTATAGGGTTTTGTCTCCATAAAACTTTTATATAGACCATTGCCCAATGCAGCTTATGTGTTTATATAATTTTTCCTTCTAACATAGTTTCATTATAAAAATAAAACCCCCAAACAACTACAGTAACATCTTGCTACAGTTAATTACATTTTTTTTTTCCCCCTGCAAAATAAACATGATGGAAATAGAGCACTCCTTCCTGAAAAGTCTGTGAGAAATTCAAGAATGGGGAATGGCAAAAGATATTGCTGGAGCTGGTCTAAGTCAGAGAAGGGTAGTTATAAAGTAGTGTGACTAAACATATCCACAGTACAAGTGAGTGGCTTCTTTTTATTTTCATCAGAACATTAAGCAGAAATTGAAGGAACATTTTTCCCTAATATTCTCCAGCTGGTATATTATGACCTCAACTTGCTCACTCTATGCCACACTGGAATAGCTTTAATGGTGTACATGGGTACAACTATACAATACATTACTTGTAATGTCTTAAGTAACCTAGCAAAGCATGGTGGCCAATTGCTGAAATGCTGTTGTGTATCTTTCAGAGTCTACTTTGTTATCTCCAAGAGGCCAAACCCTGATCTTGAAACTCTTTACTGCTAATTTCTTTCTATCAATTTTATGTAGTCCAGTGAAAGAAGGATGTTTCTTCTAACCCTGTCATCAGAGCACCTGTTTTGTAGATGCAAATGATGGAGACATCATGGTTTGCAGTGACCCCTAGTTTTCCATGTCACTTTTGGACGATCTGTATGTGTGTTTTCAAATGGTCCATTGACTGACTTAGATAAAAAAGAGGGTTTTTACACTATCTGCTTAAGGCTATCTGAGGCATGTAACTGAGGGGTGATGCAGAGGACCTAAGTTTAGGAGCTGAGTTCCCTGTAGTCTCTCTTCACAGAGAGCTATTCAGTGTGCCTAAACTTGCATAGTTAGTGAGGATACATAAAAGATCCCAGTGTACCCATAGCATTTGTGGGGACAGCAAAACCAGAGCCAGTATACTTATATTACAGACTTAAATTTACATCAGAGTACTACTATTCAAAATCTTAGATATGAACTTCAATCCTGTTGTTTCTTTCTTCCTTTCTGCCACTTTAATCTTTGTCTGTCCAAATAAAAGGTTACTTACTGTTTCCAATTTCTTTCAGGTGTTCGGAGATTGCATAAAGCAACCAAACTGTTGGTATCCAACAAATCTAGCTCCTGTCCAAAGAAACTAGACACCCTGTTTGCAGAACGTCATATCTGCCAGGGCTAGATTAGCAGCTCTGAGCCTGTTGACTCAGTCTTATTAGATCTATGTGCTAATGAAATAAACATTCTAAAGAGAATTCTTAGCAATTTATAAGCTAAAAACTTGCCAGTAGTGCAAAGGCAAAACTTAACAAGCGTGAAGTTCAACTACACATTATTGTGCAGAAGCAATGTGATAAATTAGACATACTACCCACATGCACATAACTTTGTTACACATGTGAAGACCTATCTGCTTACTTCTGTACAGTTTTCTGTTGTTTTTTCAGCTGTTCAGAATAAAATCAAGCTTGTGATGGTCACAATCCACATACTTCTGAGGAAACTTATTAGATGAGGGAGCTCCATTACAAAGGGTGTGCTGCAGAGCTTGGGCTTTGGGCTTGGCATGCTATGAGACTCCCTATCTCATCCCTGTATCTCTTACATGCTCTGGCACTCCTATGACTCAGGATTTTCGGCAGCTTTCATAAAGCACCATACATGAGAAACCTGTAAAAGGAAAACAAACAAATGTCATTAATTATTTTTGTATTACTTAAAGTACATTTCCTCTGGAATAGACAACTCTAACTGCATTTTAAGCACATTCTCGACATTGCAATGGTCCAGAATTGCTTTAAGACCAACAAATACATCCACCTGAGAAGAGGGTTATATATATTACTTTTCAGTCAACCTAAAAGCAAGCTGCCACAAAAAGTCTCATTTTTACCATTCTTCCAGTCTTCTCCCTTTTTGCTGGCTTTGGCACTAGCCCATCTCTAAAGTAAACTGGTTCAGCTCACTAAACTGGCAGAAAAATGTTTGGTTACTTAGTTATCATTATTCATCTATTTGCAAATGTTAGTTTTCTGCTGATTTAGCTCCCTGTTTTCAATGAGATCAGATAAGTCCCAGAGACAGTGCCAGGAAGTAGCAGACTGGGGAGGAAGGGGGCATGGTCTGCTAGTGTAGTGGCTCAATAGTGACACAGACTTTTCCCTCTGTCTCTCTTCTGCCCATGGTGATTCTCATGTGATGTGTGGCTTACCTTGGCACTTCTAGGTTGCACTCTTTCTCATTGTCCTTGCAGAAGATATAGTTAAAGAACAAGAAACATAACCATGTTTTCACAGAATCACAGAATCGTCTAGGTTGGAAAAGACCTTGAAGATCATCCAGTCCAACCATTGACCTAACACTGACAGTTCCCAACTACACCATATCCCTCAGTGCTATGTCAATGCGACTCTTAAACGCCTCCAGGGATGGGGACTTCACCACCTCCCTGGGAAGCCCATCCCAACACCTAACAGCCCTTTCTGTAAAGAAATGCTTCCTAATAGCTAGTCTAAATCTTTCTTGGCCCAGCTTGAGGCCATTACCTACTGTCTTATCGCTTATCACTTAGAATCATAGAATCATTCACGTTGGAAAAGACCCTTGGGAACATCGAGTTGAAATTGCTTGGTTTTGATCACTTTCTGGTTGAGAGTTGATTGCTTTCTGGTTGTCTGGATGTTCATAGAATCAGTGAGCATAAAATTTGACCCAAGCACCTATGGCATTGCACTTCTGCCTCAATTTCTGTAACCATGCCAAATATGTCTGGGTTTCTTTCTGAACATATTTTTGGCAATACTCTGAGTAGCAACACTGTATTTATAAGAAGTGAGAGAACATCAAACATCAGAATTATATGAAGTGTCATTTGCTAGTTTCTGTGAAAATGCTGAAATGATGTTTTAGAAAAACTGCGTTATTTCTATATTCACTGAGTAGTGAATAGCAGTCACTCTTCAGTTGACTAAAAGTTGGGTGTTGGCATTTCCAATGCATAAGGAGTCCCACCTAGCCTCCAGTTTCCACCATTCCTAAAGGTCTTAGGACAGTGTCACATCTGCCAGTCCCATGTAGATGTTTCAGATAACTCCAAGGGTATCTCAAATCACTGTGTTTTGGCAAATGATTCAAAACCCATGGTCTATCACTGAGATTTAGGTACTCAGGTCATGTATCAACAGCTACATGTAGATGTCTACATCCAGGTGTCTTAATCTCAAACTCAATCCCATTCTGAAAACTCGGTTTATTTCTTAAACATAGGTGTCAAGTGCCATTTTAGAGGTTCCAGAGTATCTCAGATATCTACATGGGAGAGCCAGATAAAGCATAGGATATATGAAAGATATCTGTGCCCTCTTGAAATGACAGCTGAGTCAGAGGATCTCTGAGATGGTGCTAGATCTTTTATTTAGACAAGTGAATTGAGTCCTGAGCTGTCCAGAGTCACAAGTAGGCTCTCTGAAATGAATTGTCCCAAAATATATCAGCCTAAACACTTTTCACAAGTGGGGATTTTTGTCTGGGTCCCTTCCCTGCAATTAAATAATTTGGTCATCTCTTCTCCTAGTTCCATGACCACACATGGGTGAATACCCAGACTTTTCCCATCTGCTTCAAATTCCTGCAGCCTCAGCATACAGTCCCTCATCTCCCTTTACAGGTGTATGCTGCTCAAGGCATATCTATCTCTTGGTGGGCTGTGGACAGGGAGCTGGCAGGAAAACACCCTCACACTTCAAGCTCCAGCAAATCTGTCCCCAGCATGGCTTGCTTGCAGTCCCTCAGAGAAAAAGTTCTGTTTTCATATGGCTTCAAGAGAAGACATGGAGAAAACACAAGGAAACAGGAAAGACATAGGCCAGCTGACATATTCATACAGGCTTCAAGGATATACTGCACACCCCCCTGAGGCTGTCCACCTTGACAGCTGAGAATCAGCAATTTAGAACCAGAAATGTAGAAACACCACAGGAAGCGTAACAGGGAAACAAAGAGTATATTAATTTCTTAATCACTGCTGTCTCTTATTTGAAATTAAGGAATGTATGAAACTGCATATATGTTTTTCCCTCCATGGAGTTCAAACTGTATTGCTTATGCGATAAAAATGATTTTCCCATAATAATTTGCTTTCCCGTTCACATAAATATTCATACCCTAGTGTATGGCTTTAAACAGATTTTTCCATTGCATCTGTCCACAGAGCAAACAAATCTTTATGCATGTTCTTCAATTAACTTTACTTGGAGCAGACTCCATTAACATGTAAATGAAAAAGTCAATCTGGACTGGCCTACAAAGCCTTAGAAAGTTTCACTGGCCTATTTGGTTGCAGTTATGAAGAAATCATACCTTTAACAAACACAGCTAAACTGCCAAAAGCTCTAATATGGTATGGTTACATTAAGAACTAATTTAATTTACTGTTGTCTCCCCTCTTGGAAAGTAGCAACATTTAATTAGTTATATAACTCTGACAAAACTTTAAAGCATAGTTATCTATCTTTTGCTAGCTCAGCAACAAAAGGAATAGTCCAGAAATGTAACAAGCCACAATTTTTCTTTTTAAAGGTTAGTAAAAGATATAAAGGTTCACTTCAAGCCATCACTGAGGTTGTTAAGATGTCAAAGCTATATTGGTATACCCTCGTTGTTGATAATCAGGGAAAACTGTAGTTACTCTTTAGCTAAACACTATTCCAGACCTTAACTGCAATTACAGTAAGCAAGTTAGCACCTGCCAAAACTTACAGTTCTGCTAATGAAAAAATTCACACAAAGTGCTGGATTTAGCTGGAAACCACTTTTCAGCATCAATCTACTTCTTTCACAGGTGATCATAGGCTGTGAGAGATCTTGGGATGCAAAATTTTTTGTGAAATATTTTCCATCGTGTATAGCTTTGCCTATTATCCCTAATGATTTAATGTGCCACAGAATAAGCCTATCTCCATTATTCATCATGATCTTCACAATCTTTCTTTCTGCAACATTCTGCAACAATTTAATATCACTAGCAAAGTAAATATCCTCCCAAATAGTTATTTCTTTCATGAAAGAAAGGCCAGAGTCAAAGAGCATTTAGTTAATTTCAGTAGTGAGGTAAAACGTAAGAACATCCCAGATATTTGGCTTGAAGACATTCCCTGGCATTTTTGACTTCTTTTTTGGGGACAAACCTATTTCTACACACCAAAAGGTAGCTTATGCCCTCCTTCACTGTTTTCATTCCTGCAGATTGCAGTTTATTTTTAAAAGCTGAGCTTGCAGCTCTGGGGCGGCTGTGCTGGCCTCCTGTGCAGCATGTCCCACTGGATGTGCGGTGGAGTTCTCCAGACACACACGTGTCCCACAGCTCAGAGGTCCACCTGAGAAATGATGGTCTCTCCCAAAGATTGCTGCAGGTATTCCTGATGGACTTTTTTAAGTAATACAGTTCTCCTGACCTCTGCAAAATAAGAATTTACCTGGGAAAATTAACCATTCTTCCTACAGACCAGTTGTGAATTTACAGTATATTAATTCTTGAGTCACTCAGACAGGGTCTCTGATGAGTACTCATAAACCATATCCCATCCACCAGGCAGTTTTTGATAGATTTTTTTTTTTTTCTCAGCCTGCTGTCATTAGTATTTGGCAACAGTCTTTAGCAAGGAACATTGTTGGACGCATTTTGGAAGTCAGGGTAAATTATACCTACTTGTATTCTTAATACTAAACCTCTGTGGCTTCCTTCTTGTATTTCTGTAAAGGTGGAAAAAATAAAATTACACCCAGAGAAGCTGTGAAGATAAGTTTTAAAATGTATCATATATTTATAGCAATAATACCTATGTAGTTTTTAAAAGGTCCTTTAATGGCTGGCTATGGAAATGGTTTTGGACAATTTCAGTGGTACTAAAGCACTGTTCCTTTTTCTATAATTCCCAAGGTCATCCTTTGTCCTTTCTTTAAATAAAAATCAATCTTTGGGAATGACTTGTGCTATTAGAGGTACATTGAATATTTTAGTTAGTAGTTCAGCTACTTTTTGGTTTTCCCTTTTAAAACTCTCAGATGAATACTATCCAGCCCCAGGGATTTTCTACCATTAACTTTATTTAGTTGCTCTAAATGCCTCATCTTCAGAAGCCACTCTCTCTGACAATGCCTCATCTGTAAAAATTAACCTTGAGTTAGAATTGTCTGCCTCATCCTCATTAGTGAAGACTGATTACAAAGAATTATGTAATTTCTCGACAATCTCTTCATCCTTTTTAATTACAACTTTAGTGGTCCGGTTGACCTAGACACTTATTTAGTGTGTTCTTCCCGGTATAGTTAAAGAATTTTTTACTGTTTGTTTTAATGCATTTTGACTATTAGCCTTTCAAAAAAAACTTTTCATTGAAAATTATAACTCAATCTATACAAAAAATATTTTTTCCTCATGAGAAGTCTAACTGCTTATAACAAGAGTGGCATCTGTTTTTCCTTTTGCATAACTTTTAAGAGGAGTGTTAAGACCACAACCCAGCTAAGGGACATTGCCCACCTTGACATCTATTATTCACTCTAGTAGAAAGAATTTTGGGAACTGCAAACACAAACAGCGCTTGGAAGAAAGGGATCCCTTCTGTCCACACCATCCAGCAAGGTGCATCATCATGAGGAAATACGTGCTGGATCCCACCTGGATCCAGGTACGACCTGCAGAATATTCTATAAAAGTCGCCTTTGCCTAAGTGCACAAGACATGCCTCCAGTTGGTTAAGCTTCCTCTTCTCTTTCTTGATAATTTTTTTTTGTACAGCTTAGGAATCAACATTTTTCTCTTGAGTTTGTGTATTATCATTGAAGAGAAAAACTTTTGCTGCATTTGGTCATTTAAATCCTTTACCAGAAGAGATGGTCTGAGTCATATCTGTACAGACCCTGTCACATCTTCATGTCTGATATGTTTTTAGAGAGAAATTCTGCATTGTTAATAGAGGTTGCATAAGGGAAGCAAAAAACCATCTTTCATCTACACCTACCTATCACAGGGTACCCTGAATAAAGATGTCTTTTTTTATTTTATGAATGAAATTGTATCTTACCCAGGGATTTCTGAGAAATCTACTTTTCAAGCCGTTGCTGCTTCATGACAATTGCACACCATTGAATAAGGTTTCATAATTGTTTATAATACCTCTTAACTGAGCTATATAATGTTATAGTTTCAGGTATTCCAGTTCTTTACATTTTAGAAAGTAGAATGCTGAGACATTCACTTTTACTCATATTTCCAGAAGTAACTGCTTGTCATGTCTCTAAACACCGACACTTAATACACATAATAGAAGAAGAAATATTGGTACTCTACCCATTCAAAAAAATTTCTTCCCTACATACTCTGAAAGGGCTTTTGTTATTTAAAAATAGTTGCATATAATTATATGCTTTTTTTCTTGAAATATTTCATACATTATTCCTCCATGTATTTTTAATATTCAAATTGACTTTTCCCAGGAATCCAGATTTGTACATTTCTGATTTATCCTAAAAAATTAAATATCCAGAAACTAAACTGAATTTTCATATTTAGAAATTTGCTTTTAGGAAGAGAACTCAGTCTTGAAGAAATTGAATCATATCTACTGCTAGAGAAAACTATTCTATTCTGACTTTGATCTAGTTGATAGGCTTTTATATTATTTCATTATTCTCTGTATATCTGTCTTTAACCTCATATTAATCACACTGTAGCTCTATTCCTTAGTGTTTAGTAAACTGTTGTTTGTAATACCTATTGCTCTCTTTGTTGGGCTTTAAGGTGTTCTCCTGCTTTATATTAACCATCTAAAAATTTACTGGCACATAAGCCAAAGTATGACTCCACATGCTGATTGGGGTTTTGCCTGGGAGTGGGTACTTCTGTATCATCTGTGTCCCAGTTCAACTGAGTATGGAAACCAAGAGGCAGTCCTTCTGCTCTTTCCCTGGCCTAGAAATTCCATCCTCAACAGCAGATTTCTACAGGTATTACATAGACACTAACAAAGCAGTGTATTTTGCTGAAAAAATTCATTGCTGGTTCAAGTCATCCTTAGGTTTTCTTTGACTCTGCCTCTTTCATTGCTCATTTTTGGATTTGCAGGTTAGTAACAAAATGCTATGCAAGCATAAGCAAACCAATTTGGCTGAGGCAGTGCAGTTACTGATGCTGTCTAGCTGCATTTAGCAGGGGTGTATTGGCAACAGCCAAACCATCTGACTGAGGGCTGACAGGAACAGTGTTGGTTATGATACCACATTTTACGCTGCAGCTCTTGATGTGGGTTTTTTTCTTTATACAATACAAATAACTTTCTTATACTGACATTTTAATTTTTTTGGCAATTTTAAGAATACATTTTTTAGATACTCAGGATCAATTATTTTCATTTTAATCTATCCAGGTTATTTGGTCTCTATTGTGTCACAAGGGGAGACATCTCTGTATTTGGGATTCGAGTATTCATGCACTCTTACATATGAAGGCAGATAACCTGTTAAAAGAAAACAGCTCAATGAAATTTTTAGTTTTATTTAAAAGCTGCAATCTTATTGATAGCTACTGAGATGCCAAGAAACTGAAGGCTAAACAGAAGCCATAGAAACTTACAAAGGGACTTGACCTGAGCTCATACCTTTGTGACTGCAGTTTCCACTGCTGATATATAGCACAGTAGCCCACTTTTATGACTATTCTCATAATTCAGAAGTCTTCTGTAACATGGGAAAATGCTTTATGCTCCCTCTAAGGGTGAGGAGAGTATAGAATTTGGGTCTTCCTCAGCCTCAACCAGTGCTCCATCAACCAGGCTGTTGCTTAAAGCAAAGACTGATAATTTTAAGCAGAAGAGTGAGTCTGGCTCAGCTGCTAGAAGGAAAGTGTATGGGACCCACACTTCAGCAGGAAGTTAAAGACTGTGGTGGTGGTGTGGTTTGAGCTCAGAGGGCAACTGAGCACCACGTAGTCACTCCCTTCCCCAGCACTGGGAAGAAGAAAATAAAGCAAAAGCCTCAGGAATCACAATAAGGACAGGGAGGGATGACTATCAATTACAGTCACAGGCAAAAGACAAACAGGCTCCTTAGGGCAAGAAAAAAACCCCATAAATTTGATTCAGACACTAATAACAGCAACACTTAACAGAGTAGAGCAGTGAGAAGCATTACCACATCTTGAAAACACCTCCCCCCCACTTCTTCTCAGGCTCAGCTCTGCTCCCGATTTTTTTACCTCCTCCTCCTCAGTGGCGCAGGGGGCAGGGAATTGGGTGATGCAGTCAGTCCGTCCATTCCTTCCTCCTTGAGGTATGGGGAACTACTTGCGTTTTTCTCCAGCTCCAACGTGGTGTCCCTCTCATGGGAGACCATCCTCCATAAACTTTCTCTGATGTGAGTCCTTCCCATGGGCTGTAGCATTTCCCAGGCTGCTTCAATGCGGGTCCC
Organism: Athene cunicularia; assembly: GCF_003259725.1. NCBI lineage: Eukaryota > Metazoa > Chordata > Aves > Strigiformes > Strigidae > Athene > Athene cunicularia. The sequence continues at coordinate 54,139,655 of NW_020799092.1, forward strand.
TCCCACATGTCGCAGTGCTCCCAGCACTGAACTACAACAGTGGGGGCTTCTTTTTCCCACAGAGTCCTGGACTTCTTCAGGCGCAGTCACCTGCTCCAGTGCAGGGTCCTCCACAGGCCGCAGGTCAGCATATGCTCCACTGTGCACCTCCACGAGTGGCAGGGCAGGTGGCCCTGCCATCTCACCACGGGCTGCAGGGGGAGTCCACCGGCGCACCTACCCTACTTCTCCTCCTTTTCCACTGATCTCGGTTCACATAGATGTCTTCCTCACAACCCAAAATCCTCCTCCCAGGTTCCCCTTCTTAAATACATTATCACAGAGACATGGCCAGCATCACAAATTGGCTTGGTCTTGGCCAGAGGCAGGTCCGACTTGGAGCTGGGAGAGCTTCAGGAAGCTTCTCACAGGGGCCACTGCTGTAGCACCCTCACCTGCTACCAAAAACCACACACACACACACACACAAACCCAGCACAGGTGGCTGAGCTGTCTTTCCGTGTCCCCAGGTGCAAGGACAGGCACCATGCATTTGAATTAGCCTCAGAGGCACCCAAAGCCTTCATGGGGCTAGCTCTTTTCTTGAATGGCTTCTCACTAAGGAGATGAAAATGTGAATTGATATCTTAGCCATCCTTTTAGACCATCAGTCCCAAATCTGTTGTTAGTTGGGGTCCAATTCTGCCACATCTTTGAGCAGCACCTTAATGCACACATAGAACCATTGAATTCAGTGTGACTAATTGTGCAGTAAAGTACTAATCAGGTTGAATAATGGCAGAAGAATAGGGCCCTCGGTAATAAGAATTAATCATACCAGATCTTTGAAACTGATTTTTTCATTGTACAGCTGAGCTGACAGAACAGATGAAAGCAAAAGAGACAATACTCAGGAGCATAGTTACTGATAAATAATTACAACAAGGACATTATAATTATTTAATTAAAATTTGTGCATGGGGAGAGATTATGAGTCTTTCAGCTTGCTGCCTCATTTAGATGATACTAGTCATTAAACAATTTTGCTGTAGTCAGCTACTAAATGTCCACACAGCCTGCCTTATTTTTTAAACCTCTTCAATCAGCAAAACTGGCTGCACGCACTGTGTAATGCTACTGAAGAACAAAGTGCCGCACTTAGTAATATACTTAAAGGCAGTCTCGGGTTTTTAAAGGAAACTTGTACTTTAATTAATCAAGACCATCAAATAAATAGGAACAGTAGAGTGTTCATCTCTGCTTCTGAAGTTATTAATTACCGAACTACACAGAGATCACTGTGGAGTTGACAATGCCGCTGTAATTTCCCCTGCTGAAGTTATTTTATTCCTTCCCTTAATATAATTTTCTACTGGCTTTTGTCTGGGTATATAAACATCACAGACATATAATGTATCACAACAGTGGTATCTACACCACAATAAAAAACACATTTTCAAGATCACCTTCACCAGCAATTTCTTCACATCCACTAATTTTCTAGTTCAAGGCTGTCTTTAGGAACTTTTTCCCAGCATGTCTTTCTGAAGCTTGCCATCTGAATTTGCACCCTTAAAGCAGGCATTTTGCAACCAGCTGTATCTTTCTGTTTTCCAACTGGCAGATATTTTATTTCTTCTTATGTTTTCCCTCAGTTTTCAGCTTCCCATTGCCAAACAGATGGTATGTTCTCACATTTACACAACAAATCCTAATGTTCTTTCCTTTATGCTATTACACAATAGCAGTGATACTTCTGCATCTTGAGAGTTCAGGCTATGTAAATAGGTATTTGCAAGGGAAAAAATGAGGCCCACAAACATAAGGAGGTATGAATATACAAAGCACAAAGAATTTAGTGTGACTCATAGAATTTAACTTGATTGAAAAAACAAGCACTTAATGTATAACTATTGTAGAATAGTATCATCTTTCTGTGGGCTTTTTGAAACACCCTGTTGCATTTTATAGCATTACTTCAACACTTTCTGTTTTCCTTCTGTTCTAGCAGACTTTCCAATAAGGACTTACACACTCTGAAAATCCAGTAACATTGGAGCAGAACTATCTAATTCTCTGGAGCAAAAGAGTGCTCAAGGTCCATGTGTGCATGTGTATTTTGGATTTTCAGGGGCAACAGTACATTCAGACATTAGATGCCCTTAGCCATCTGACTGAGAAATTTTAGATGGGATCATCCCACATGTGCAACTTCAGCTTCCTGGGCTGAAAGCCTAAGATGCGGATGTAAAAAGCAAGAAAAAATGAGAATGTGAAAAACAAAAAATTCATTTAAATGTCATGGATCCTCTTAAAAAATGCTTAACCAATAGGCATGAAATATACCATTTTGACTCTAAAATGAGCAGGATGAGAAATAAAGAAAAAAATCTCCTACAAACTTCAATGTCTGCATATTCAGCAGCAAAAATAGAAAAAAACCCAGACTTTCAAACTCATGCCCTCATATGTAGTGCAATAATAATCACTCTGTGATAAACAACTATCAGAAACAATTGATAGTAATCAAGAATAATTGTATTTATTTAATTGATATTGAAGTGATAAAACCTCTTCAGGTTTTTGCTGTGTTCTTAAATTATTTGTTGCTTAGGTTCCTTGCAATGCTTACTCATCACATGAAGCCCCATTTCCCCTTTCCAGCAATGAAGAAATTAGGCTACCTATAAAAAACATTGATTAGATAGCAATGACAAAATCTTTTCTTACCCTCTCTGCAGGGACAAAACGAGTTTTTATTGTACTCAGCAGTCCTTTAGAATAATGCATGAACCATATCCTTTAACAGTTTCAGTATTAGATGCAAATGTTGAAGACAACCCTCATTTACTCTGAGACCAGTTTCTTCTCAAGAACTAACTGCACTTTATACCTTTTGAACCAACCAAAAAAGTCATGCCCAGTTTCCTCTGAAACAATTTTTTAATTAATTATTAATCATTTTAAAGCAATACTTATTTCTATTTTGGCATTTCCAACACAAATTATCAAACTTGAGAATTTACTCTATAAATAAGACCAGTTCTATTCTGAGGACCAGGCTGCTAAGGAAAAAGGGAGTTCTGTGGTTGTACAATCTGGCACATCTAAACTCAAGTTCATTCCATGAAAACTTTACTCAATTTCTTGAACATCTTGTTTCTTAACAGTAGAGGACTGAGTGTCAGTACATTGCACTGTGATTTTTTATTTTTTCCTGTCAAAATTTACCAGTTCCTTTGTATGTAAAGCTTCCCCACATAGTGGTCATTTTATGGTGCATCTTAAATGAAGATCTTTGATTTATTCTGTCTGAACCATATAATTTATTTTCTGCTGAAATCTGTCTCTTTTTTTTTTTTTTTGCTAAGTATGAAGAGTTGTCAGCTATTTATAAAGGGACTTTATATATACTTCATAGCAAAGCTTTTGATACCTGAACTAAACAGACTCTGTTTCAATGATGTTATCATACTTCATCCAGTCTTCTCATGAGTGATTTTCAATGTAGCTAGAACTCCTATGAGAGCAGTGAATGCACTGGTGTGTGAACATGCATGGACAATTTTTGTCTGTGTAATCTAGCCCTCTCTTTGGACATGGGCTTGTTTTGAAGGATATCATGGTTCAGTTTCAAAGGCTTTGTTTAAGATCCCCCTAGGGAAATGCTGAAGGATGGGGACGGTATTTCAGACCGTGCATTCATCATGTACCAAACCCTGTTGATGGAAGATGCCATTTCCCTTCAAAATGAACTTTTCTGAACCTTTTTCTAGATATATAAGCCTTTAAAAATTGAGATAAGTCTCTCTTTCAAAATACCGTAGGAAACAATAGTGACACAAGCCTTTTTTTTTTTTTTTTTTTTTTTTTAATCCAGGCATTCATAATTTAAATTCACATCGTGTCCTAAGGAAACACATATTAATCAAGCTCTAACAGAGGGCAGCAGAACATTTTGATTCTGTCTGCATAGACTAGTTATATATTCTTGGAGCCAGAGAAAGTGTGACTTCATATGTGTATGACTTGGTGGTTAGTAGAGTAAGTGCCCAAGGACATTAGAAACCAACATTAAGGATGGAGAAGACTGTTCTGATGACTGTTTCACCTAAAGCTATCCAACAATCCAGTGGTTATGAAAGTGTCTTGGGAAACACTGGGTCACATCCCCTTAGACAAAAAATGCATGTTTTCCACATCACGAATGACTGCAGAAACCACTGAATTTGGGAGGACCACTTCAAGCAGGTTATTTCGGAGTCAGATTCATTAGATTTGATCTAACAGTGTCTAATAAGCCATGCTCTGAAGATAAGGTGAATGGAAATCATTCCTGGGCCAGGTATGAGAGAGATGTCAGGCTGCATTGTACTGACCTGTAGCTGGCCATGGTCAGAAGCAAAACATCAAACAGAAAATACTCCTGGAGAAACTGTTGATGCTTATGATTTTGATACCTCCCAGATGTTGAGCAGGCTAGAGGATAAGGAGAAAGGGACATAAGAGTTTCATTCTGTCTTTAGATTTTTAATCCTACTGACAATTCTTTTTCCGATCTGGCCATTAAAAGCTTTGCCTTAAAGAGATGAATGTATGTAGTAACATTGGTGAATAATTTGACCATAAAACAAACACAACGAAACCTTTTCTAGGAAAATTGTCACTCTTGCATAAGAAGCTGAGACAGTCACAGAAGTAATCAGCCAGTGCTGCTGCCAGTAGGTCAATTGGCAGAGAAGTGTTTCAAAGAGTTTATTTTGATTCAGAAATATATCACGTATAATTCAAGCTCACAAAGGCCATGAGTTATTTCTTTTTATAATAGACCAGCAGTGGCAGTGACAGGCTAGCATGTTGCTGATGACATGCTGCCTCATGCACCAGTTTCCCAGCTATTCCAAACCTTTAAGACTTACATGCCCAGAAGTCCTCTCCATTTTTACTGTAGTGAAATCACTCTTGTACACTCCAGTTTTATCGGTGTGTGTGTTTTAGTTCTCATGATTTCAAGTGCTTCTTATATGTAGACGAGGTTCAGATTTCTTTCCCAGTTTTCTCTGAGGACATTGTGCTTCAGAACCATTTCCTGCTCTTTATGTAAAGTATCTATTGGAATGCCTGAGAAATATGCTAAGATAAATAAAAAGTATATTTTTAGGTTCAGATCCTACTCAGAGGTCTTTTTCCTTTGAGGTGAACTCCTAATTTATTTCCCGTTTCCGCGGCAAGCAGTCTAGACAGCATGCCCAAGTCAATCACATGCCAACAAGCCATCACTGCCGTATGAACTAGTTCATGTCCCTTGCAACAGCAGTCATACAGCTTGCTGGAGACATTGATGATACCCAGAGAAGCGTCTTTCTGTAAGGATCCAATATTCAATGGTACAGGGTATCTAAGAGCTGAGTAACCAAAAATCGGACTGTGTAACACCATGGCCATATCAAGGTATGGCTGAGCAGACCCAGGTCATGGACCACACTGAATTTGGCCCACTTCATCTGAGCTAACTTCACCACATACAGCATGGACAAAGTTTTTGCATCCTGCTCACACCATGTGTGAGAAAAGTGTGGGACACTCTTCCCCTCTGGTTTATTGCATTCCTCAGATGGGTTTGCTTCACAATATTGGTGATGCTCTGTTGTCTTATTTGAAAATACACAAGTGGCCAATGAGAGCACAGTCCTTTTGGGCAGCAATCCAAAGCAATATCAAGCCTCCCGTTAGCTTCCCAGCTGGGAATGCCATGGTAATTAAAATTAGTCACACATACAAGATGAATGGATAAGAGTGAGAGAAAATGAATTAATGTGAAGTGTAAAAGTGCAGCTAGATAGCGAAAATTAAATACAGAGAGAAATGATCAATGATCATTGTTATGAAACTTGTCAGCAAGACAGTGATCAGAAAACACACAAATTATGACAGCGGCATTCAAGTAATACTAGAGGCTGGCACTGTTAGTAGTGAACTGGATGTACTTGACCAGCTAGCTTCAAGAATCTCTGGACTCCAGGCAGAGAACTTTTCCAGGGCTATGTAAGTTGTGAGAAAAATCAACATTATTGAAAATATGTTCTCCAATACCATTCCCTCTGCCTTAATACCTGCATGGTTAAGCTTCAAGAAAAATGATGGGTGCTTGAGACAGGGATCTTCTGCTACTTATTACCCATATTAGACTTAATATTACGGCCTTTCTTCACTGTGCTGGAGTATATTACAGTTTACTTCAAATTTTATCAGTCCTACTTTTCTTAACAATTCATGAAGGAGATGAATATATAGGAGTTTGTAGACATCAGGGAATATTTCTTCTTGGCAGTCTAGGAGGAGACTGAAGCTTTGCAAGTAGGGGGTTTGCAGATATAGGAAGAGGTCCATGACATAGGAGTGCTCAATATGTTGATGATGGGAACAGGATAACCTAATTTTAAAAATATTTAATGACCTCTTCCTAGTGGAGGGCTAGGTTTATGCTGAAACAGACCAATTCCATTCCTATCATTTTATTGTAATGGTTCTTTTTTTGGCTACTTTTTAATCTGTGTTTTGCTTTTGACCTCTTCATAGTCTCTAACACTTTATCTCATTAAATAATCCACGCTGACGACCAAACTGGAAATTTTCCTAGGTATTTCCAATGTGCTCTCTCTGTGTTACATTGAGAACACCCTCTTGTTCCAGTGTACCTCTAGAAAAGGAAGGAGCTTTGTTGTTTTCAGAGAAAAGCCTTTGAACTGCTTCCACTGTATAAAGAACTTGCCCAAAACCTCAGATGGATAGAAGCTGCCCAGAAGAAATAGGTTGCTGCCACTGCCCAATGGTGTGTTGAGGAATATACATTTACCAAGACAATATTTGTATTATGTCTGTAAACTCTCTAGTAAGAAATCCCCCATTACTTTTTTATGAATAACCCAAACTGTGCACAAGGTTTGAATTAGTCAGTTGATGGGACTGAACTTCATGCATGGCAGCATCTTCACAGTAACAATCTGTACATGGGCACTTCAGGAATCTGCAAATGGGGGTACATTAGCCTGCCAGGTACATGACAGTTATATTTATTAACTCCTAGTAACTTCATACTCAATAACTGTGCCTCTTCTAACAAAATCTTGCTGGTGTCACACAGTGACAGGCCTGAAAAGAAGCTACAACCTGCTAAGGAGAAAGAGCATCGGTGATTCTAGAAATGATTTTTCTTTTCATTTTCTTTTCATCCTAATTGCATATATTGATTTTAGCAAGTATCTATATTTATTTGAACCTTCATTTCCTGGAGCTAGCCATGACAAAAACTGCACAGACAATGTAGAACACCCCAAGAATGATGGCAGCAATCATGAAAGCAAAGCAAAGCAGCAAAGCAATTGCTGTGAGTAGCTGGGTAGCCCCTGGAGGAAGCATGCACCTCTAAGAGGGGAGCATGTCAGGGACCTTCACCTGAGTCATATCCACCATTTGGCAATGGAAACAGCGTTGTTAGATTGTCAAGACAATTGTTTAGGATTCTTATTTCAAGTTAGCTTTCTAGGTGATTATTGTTTAACACATTATACTTGGAAGCTAGATTTATATAGTCTTTGAGCATGCACAGAAACTTATTAAAATTAATTTTTCCCCTAAAGACTTCTTCATTTTGCTTTTTCACACACACTCTTCACAAAAGAAATGGCTCTTCAAAACTCATACTTTTTGTCATAATAATTGCTTTACACCTCTTGGCAACTTTTCACACTATGTGTAAAGTACTGTTTCATTAAAGATCATTAAGAGACAATATTTTCATTACAGTAAAAAAAATCACAAAGATGCCTGCATGTTGTTTTTAATGTTAATCATGTTATTTCATTTATAGAGAAGCATAAATGTACATGCAAACATACACACAGACATAGAAATAACTTCTGCAAAGCACTCAGAACTTAAGTGGTAGGATAACAATTATTATTAAAAGAAATATTTAATTCTGATTGATAGTAGGACATGAACAATAACTAACATTACATGGTTGGAAAAGAAAATCAGTTTTTAAGGAAACTTTAAATTGCTATTTGAACTTAATGGTAAAATGAAATAAAACTTTACATTGCAACTTATTAGACCTGCATGTTCCTTTATTCTTTTTATAATACAATATTCATTTCTGTTCAAGTGAATATTTCATTTCTTCTTATATGGGAAAAGAGAACTCGAGGGTTAAATTACTAATGTAAAGCTCTAGTATTTATTACACTTGATGTATTTATAGTCTACTAAACAGGACAATCACAGAAATACTTGCTGGCCCATTTCTGCTTTTTTACAGGCAGGGGATCTTGTGCTACGATCAAGACTCATCTAACAGTAGTAAGAAGCATCTAGAGCTTTGTGTCCGGAACAACCTAACCATCACCTTACATCCAAATTTTTCCATTTCATTGTGATTGAGAACATTTTTTTTACAATGATCACCCCCAGTACATAAGTTACAAGAGTGCTCAGCAAAGCAGCTGTTATATATGGTTGTTTATATTGTACTTAAGAGATGATTGCCAAATAATGATGCTCAAAAATAGGTAGTATTGTTCACCAGTGAAAGTTGTACACTGCAAATGGCTTCCCATGTGCAGCTCTTTATGTGTGACCATTACTGCCAAGAGCTGTTACCTAGGAAACAAAATACACTTACATACTATGTATGAATTTCTTCAGTTACCTTTTCCACTAACACTCTAAGACATTTTAAAGTTTTGATCCAATACTTATACTATACCCTTGTCTGAATACCACTAGAACAACAGTCATGAAATGGCCAGATTGGCTAGTTCGGTCTTATTCAGACGAAAATAATTTGTTAAGACAAACCATCTTTTATCTATTATTTTTCTCTTGAGACAGTGAGCGTGCTACTTGTATCCTTGTGGGCAGTAAAGAGAGGACACAGAAATGATTAAAATATGTAGCCATTGTGTTGATATCTTAAATTCAACATTGTTTTGTCAAACATTGATACCAAAATCTGAGGTGAATTTTATAAATAAAAAAAGAATACTGAATCACACAAGTGATTTTCTTATTCCAGTCCTGAGATTATGGACTGTTTGGACAAGTATCCCAAGACTTTAGCTATCATGCAAACCTTTTTGCCTCTGCATTCATATGTACATAATTCAACTGCAGTTTGCTGGGGAGATAATGGTCCTTAGGTGCTTGTTTTCCCTTGCATATTACATGTGGTGGCAAAGATTCCACAGAGTTTTAAAAACTTTAGAAAGGCAAATATGGAGGATTATCTTTACATCTAAAGTTAGCAAAAAAAAGACTTCTTGGAACTGGAGAAGTCAAACTGTAATTTGGGATATACAGATACTAAACTGTATATAAACATGTAAAGCCACATATGAAATGAAGTTGCTAAAAAGTGCTAAATCTCATGGTCACTATGAATCATGTTGCATTTGCTTCTGAAAAGTACATTTTGAGGGTTCCTAAGCATATTTTACCTGATGGTTGTGATGTTATTAACAGATGAGTGTTGAGAAGCTATGACCTGATGTTTCTGAATAAATCCAGACTTGATCACTCTCTATGCTGACTTTTTCATGAGTCTATTGCAGTAAAGTGACTGGTTCTTAACATGAGAGAAATTTTGAGAGGGAAGGAAGGTATTAGAGGTCTATCACTATAATAAAAGAACAAAGAATGATCTGAAACAAAAATACAAGATGAGGCTGAGAGCATATGACAGTGATGAATGTGTATGTCAATAACCTAAGGTTTAGAAATCCTCACAAGATCTCTTTGTATTAAAAATAGGGAAAATGTCAGAAAATTTAGCTCTAAATGTAACAACCATCACAATGATACCCAGAACATTCTGCCTGTATTAGCCATCCTCAACAAAGTTTTATGTTATTAGCTATACCAAGCAGCTCTTCAGAGTTTGTTTGTTGTACAAATTGGCTTATTTTTCTTTGTGGTCGTTTCATACAACAAAAAAACCCACCTTTTTTTCAACTCTTGTTTAGTCAATTAAGGACTCTTTTTCTCCCTTCACCATTAATGAACCAGTTCTTCAACCAGGCATTATAATTCTATGAAAAATCAACCACCTAGTTATCATTAGGGAAGTGTCATATGCATATCTTTGGACTAGAGTAATTTTGTTTACATGAAAAGGGGCTGGACAACTTGGCAGGAAGACACATTTTTTTGTAAGGCTCTGTAAAGGTGTTACTGGTTCTGCCATTAATTAGAATTAATAGTGTTTGATTCTAATATGAATACAGTTAGGAGAGATATTTTAGTAGAAATTATATGTTCACTTTTACTGCACTTTGCACCAGCAACCGAATGCTACAATGAATTTAGAAACTTAGACAATAAGTTTAAGATTTAAGGTGATTTGTAGTATGTATAGTGTTTATTTACAGAAGTATTGTATAATATGGGGGTATTGTATAAGTCCCTGGAAGAATGCATAGCGATGTCAGAGTTAATGGGAATTGAGGAAAGCCAACCTTAACAGCTTGGAGGTACCTGCCAAGAAACCGTGAACTTAAGCAAAAAGTAATTCCATCGGGGGAGATCGCGACCACCGACTCATGGATCACCTACCTGTATTACACCCCGAACCCATTTCTACACATTTCTAACCTTTACTACGCAGAATCGGAAATAGGAGGAGAATAGGTTAATGATTTCTGGGAAATAGTATGTTTATGTATGATTACTTAATGAATATGTATAAGTTCTATATAAGATGTATGATTTTGGTGCTTGGTGTGCGTCATTAGTGAGACTACTCACTCACACACACCCAGCTGTCAATAAAGAAGTGTCTGCTTATCTGCATCACATTGGTGTCGATAAGTTCTTTCTTCCAAGTTTTCAATAACAAAGGGAGGCACTATAAAAGCAATGTTCTGCAGCGTACCTTTTGTGGGAAGAGATGAAGGCAGCAGGGTTAGGAAAGTCTAGATAACTTAAGTTGTCAAATCAACTGGTCAGAGGTTTACAATTAACTTATTGATTGAAATATTTCGGGTTTTACTGCTTAGAATTTTTGCTAGCTGTAGTGCTTTTGTAAGAAATGTCCAGCTATTAACTTACTGACTTGAACTTTCCATTTTCTGTACTTAAGTAAAGATTTTTTCTTGGGAAACAATGTACAGAAATCAATAAGGTGAATTCCAGAGCACTGAAGTTCTCCAGACTCCTGAGGTTGTGATCCCCATAGCAGAAGGAACCTTTTGTTTTGCTTTGTCTTGTTTTGTTTTAACTGCTCACCTCTGGCAGAACCAGAAGTATTTATTTTCTCTCTCCACACTGTGAGTTCAGCAGGAGCCTAATTACGAGCCAGCATATCGTGATTGTCCGAGGAGTATCAGAAATGAGCAAATGTATCAAGGTTTGCACCATGGCTCAGGAGTAAGAGTTATAGTCACTCACCAGCCTCAACTGTCAGCTCCATCTTTCTCCTGCATAAAAATAAACATTTCCCCCACAATAAAGTCTTTTTATAAAAGCAATAAAACAACTCAAGGGAGCATTGTTATCATGAGCTAATCACCCCCTTAGGGAATTAGAGGCACTTAGCTGCATCTAGAGCTTCAACACCTGAGGGGCTGTGATTATTTCATGATAACCAACAAGGCATGACAGACCGGGAGGTTAATTAGATAATATTCAAACTCGGTAATATTGAGTTTGAAGATTTCTTTTGAAGTTGTACAAGCAAAGCTCTGCTTATAAAACAGCAGTGGGATATCAGCACAGAAAGGATAATTAACATTTCCTACAAACGAACCAAGGTTTTGAATAGCTAAAGGAAAAAATAATAAAGTCAAAGTACTAAACCCTGAGGCACTCCTTTAACAATGAGTAATCCTGATGAGTTCACTCCCTGGAATCTTGGGCAGAAATTGACTCAAATGATATAATGCCGTTTAGTTGCTAACCCCTAAATGGTGGAGGCACTTCAGTCAGCTTCATACTACTTAACGGTCCATTGTCTCAAAGAATTTAGTGAGATAGTAAACGCATTATTAATAATAAATAATCATCCCAGCTGCAGTCATAGCCATTGGTTTGAGAAACTGTAAGAAACTGTGCCACTGCACTGCGAGAGATTAAAGACAAAGGATGCTGCAAACATTTAAAATTATGCAAGCAGTCATTTTTCCGGAAGAGAATTTTATTTTTGTGGACAATGGCAGTGAAGTTTCAGAAGTATCTGCATGTGGATGCAGGGATGGAGCTTTGCTGCAGACATCTGTTAGTGACTAGCTGTTCTGCAAGCACCTGGCTGAAAATACACTACCAAACCAGACAACTGGCCTTCACATCAGCTTGCTGACCTGAGACATGCTGTGGCCACATGAGCTATGGATCCCACACAAGGCATGTTGATGAACTACAGCTACCAAGAAGAACAGGATGTTCCCTCTCAGTGGACAGCTGGCTGTAACACCAGTTTATAACTCTCAATTGTAATGCAGCTTCTAGAAACAACACACAATCTTTAAATGTAATTATTTGTATTGACCATCATTTTAAAAAAGAAACCCAAACTCGACTATCTCTGACTTGTTTAGTTATAAAATGGAAAATGAAGATGGCTGTTGGTGTCCCAAATATTCTCTGATGTGGGTAGCTTTCTCTTTAAACTAACTTTTTTTTTTGAGTTACCAGAACTGGCATTGAATTAAAGAATGTAGTCAAGCACTTCTGGTCCTAAACTGCTTATGTTCTGCAGAACACATCACTACAATGAAGTTGAGATTGCTGGTCAGTCAGAAAATTTGCAAGAAAAATTGTTCTTCATCATTAAATTCTGATTTAATAGAATAAAAACATTTCACTGAAACCTGCCAATTCCATCAAAGCCTTCAACAAGGAATCACGTAATTTTGTGTGTTTTCTTGCCAGTCTTCCAGCCTGCTGGTCAGGGGCTGGCAGTTTGCCTGGCTCTGCAGGCTGGCTCCTTCCATGGCTCCCCAGTGCCCATGCCATGGGCAGCCAGACTGCTGGCCTCCCCGGGCTCCCGGGCACTCACAGTCACACACACTGCTGCTCCTTCAACATTCCCCATGTCAGTGCTCTAGCATGCCTGATGCATGTCCAAGATTTCTCTCCTTACAAAAAAAAGACGAAAAAACTCCTTAATATAATTTGACAGGAAGTACAGATTTTTTACATGCTGCTTCTGCAAAAACATTCATAAATCTTCACTTTCATTTTCATGTTAAAAAAAAAAAGAAAAGTGGAAGTGGAACTCTGGTATCCTGCACAGAATTTAAAATTAAATAGAAAAGAAAAAAATTAATACATTTCAGATAGGAAGGAAAAATTACATATATAGATGCCAATGAGACAAGGATAGATGGGTACTAGAAAAAAAAATAAGAACGTACAGGAAAGACTCACATAATTTCTCTCAGAAGCCTAAGTGTTTGTAAGTCATTTCTTCTTTTTAGATATGAAACAATGGGCAGTTACAAGGATACCCCAAAACATCTCATGTACCTCCAAGTGTATCAGAGTGGGATGAGTCAACTTCTGATGGTACTTGTTGCAGTGGATAAAGAGGACAGTCTGATGGCCACCATGTACTAGATTTCTAAGATTAGATTGCTCAAGTTGGCAGAGGAGTATTCCGTGTGAAAAGCTGAGAAATGAAGAGCAAAGGATAAAAGCTACATGAAAATACTTAACTACATCTTCCTCAGTAACACATGCACTAATCATTATCAAGAGAGCGGACTGCTTTTTTCAAAGTGTTCTTCCTTATATCATTTGCCTCCTCCACCAACATGCTCTTTAAGAGCTTTCTTTTATATTTCCTTAATTATTTATTCCTGTATGTATTTTTATGTTTTTATCACTAAGACATCAGATATTTAAGTCACTAGGAACATATTCTGCTCTTAGACTACTTCAAATCATTTGTCCTTTATCTTACACATATGAAATGCCTAGAGACACTTGTGGAATAAAGCACATGATTATGGAATAAAGTACATGAATGTTTAATTAAATGAATACATGCCAGTGCAATTGCATTTTAGGAAAAAAAAAAAAAAAAAGTGAAAATTTCTCCCACTGGATGCAATCCAGTAGCCTCTAAAATCACAGGAAAGACAGTCAATGGAGTCACTGGAGTGTTTTGAGAAAATATATCTTCAAGACCAAAGCTCTGGAAAAAAATGCACCAGGGCATTTTGTGGGTTCATTAGTGGTCCCTGTGGCTGCTGATAAATATAGCCTTTGCTGTTTCTGCTGTTGTTATCAGGTATGTATTTGAGTTCAGTAAATAAGTGTTAAGATCTCAAGAACCCCATTACCAGTAGGGATACAGGGAAGAGGTCTTAGCACCAGGCTCATTTGAAAGAGTGATCACAGACTCAGTTCTGTGGCAAAGACTTGGTCAAGTGTACTGCACACAAACGCGGCCCTAACACACTTTGACTAGTAATGATCACAGCAAGAATTAAAGTCCAACCCATCTGCGACAAGGTGAATGGCCCTAACCCCAGAAGCCTTCCCTTGGAGCACATGTGCAGCTCCATGTTTCCACTCTCATTTATACCATGCTACTTCCATATTTGCATTATACCAAGTCTTTGCTTCATGACCAACAGTGCTAGATGTTTTTATTTCAACATCCTCACTTTCATCCTGCATCTAGCACAACTTTTGTTTCCTCCATCCTGATAAGGTTGCACACTTCGCACCCGAGCATCCTCATCAGAGATGCAGTTTTCAACTTCTTGTTAGGTAATGATTCATATATCAGGCTTACCACCTACACCTTCTAAGACTTTTTATGAGCAATTTACATGGACCACAATTCCAGTGAGGCTGACATAGAGTATACCTGTGTGCATGAGTAGGCTAGTAAAAATCCCTTCTGTCAGCAGTTTGCACAGGCAAACACTAGAATTTAACAGTGACCTGCTTTGATTGGTATGAAGCTCATTTGGTATTCATGAAAGCCACGAGGATGTTAAGCTTGTAATAAACATTTAGCTACAGTTTTTCTTCACATTGCCTCCCATGGGGTTGCCAGAAGGGAAAAGAATATATGTGAGTCTATAGAATAAGTTATTTATATTCTCGCCTATAGCTTTTAATGTCACCTACAACTGTATACATAATCTTTCTTGCTAGAAGAGTGAACCAAGATCTATGTATGAACACAGATATCTATGTACATTGCATGTTACCAGCTTTTATTGATATGTAGTAAAACTCTGCTACTTTTTTCTCACAGTGCATAGCAATTTACCCCACAGAGAAACTGCTGTTCCTTCCTGTGTTGGCACTATACCTCCCTGGAAATCTCATTTTCTGTTCTTAGTTAAGAATTTCAGAAAAGAAAATAATGTGTAAGGAAGTAATATGTTTTGAATGCTTCATTTGACATCTTCTTTTTGCCTCACTGAAAAATTTTGGGGAAAAAAATCAGTCACGAATTATGCTGTTTAATAATGATAAGAAATTGATTCAGACATCAGCCACAAATGGATGTTTTAGGTCTAGTTCTGAACTTTTCTGTAAAAAAACTGCTGCCGAAGGTAAACCCATCAGAAATGCTATTTAAACACTGAGAATAGATAGGGGGGATAAGAGGAAAACAAGTAACTGAGAATCATGTCACAGAAGTCAAGGACTTTTCATGTGAGTAAAGTTACTCACAAATAGCAAGTGTTTGCAGTCAGCCTTTTATGCTGTAATTCAATCTAACATCAGAGAAAAAGATTAACACTCATTCTGCTTTTCTTTGTTCATGGATGCTTTAGGTAAAACTTTCTCCTCCTTTGCTGTTTCTTTCTCTGATAATTACAGCACATATCAAACTCCATAAGTGAGAAGTTTTCAAACAGGTTCGTAGGGGACACCACAACTTAACAGTTGCAGCTTTACAAGCAGTCTTTCTCCCCATTTGACATTTGGTGGGCAAGCTCCCTTCCCATTACTGAGCAAGTAATGTCCCTGTGGCAATTGCAGCAGTGGCTTACATGGAAAAGTAATGTGAGGAAAGTATTTAACGTATGTGCAGCTGTCTGTGGTGTCACTCTAGCTGGTGGAAATAAACTGAAGAGATCAACCAGTTATTTGGGAAACATCACTGGCTGATAGGCCACAGTTAGTTGTTATATATGTGTTTATGCAGCTTACCAAGAATTTAAATGTCAGAAAGGAATCTTGAGAGGGTCCTCCCAGCTCCCAGATACACAGCCTTAACCACAAATATCCCATATACTCGGTTCATGTTTTGATTTAAGGATGTTTCAACTAGCTTTTGGTCAAAATTCCTGTCAAAACCTTGTGAGTTTTATTACAATTTGTTGATTCTTTTGGTATATATTTATGATACTCTGCATTTCCTCTTTCCTACTAGCAAAATAATTTGAAGTGATTGTCTATACAGTTCATAAAAAGGCTGAAAAGTCTGTTATGAAACTTTCAATCTAATTGATAAAACAGATTATAGTAAAAAAAAAAAAAAGGGCAAAACACAAATCAGAAGTTAAGGCATTAACTAAGGAGGGAATCTAAAGGTACTAGCAAAAATAGTGTTATTAAGATCAATCTATTAAGACTGGTAAAGATTAATAATATGGCATATGGAATACTTAAGAGTCATTAATACATATTTCTCCTCTGTTTTGAAAGAAGGAGGTTAATGAATTCATATTTTATTTCATTTCATATATCATGTATTTTATTCTCTCAGTCACTGGGGAGGATGTTAAACAACACAATGTCTCCATATCTTCAGGGCCAGAAAGCTGCACTCAGGAATGTTAAAAGAAATGGCTCTAGAAAGAGGTGTAAACCTAAGTCTTTACTGCACAATGCAGAGAGGTACTGGGGATGCTGGAGTTGACTGAGGTGTCAAAATCCCTGCAACAGACTTCTGGTAGACTTGTTAACCTAGTTGAGAAACAGATGGATACTGTGCCACAGATAATCAACATCAACACTGCACAGATGAAATCCCTGAAGACTCAAGACATTAATCACAAACTGATACTCTAAGAACTGGATGATCCAAGTGGCTAACAGTTAGTGCAGATAAAATCGTACATAGAGTCTGGATGTGACTGGCAATACTTAAGTACAGTATCAAAATCCCCAATTGTTTATAACCAAAAGTCCACTCATTTATTACTCTCTTACGGTATATTCCATCTGATTGTTAAAGAGGTCTATTAATTTCTTCAAGCACATCTATACTAGAAGTCACAGACTTGCTAAGTTTCTTCTACCCAGCTAGGCATAACATGCTTTGACCTTAAAGTTATGTAGATATGTCAGTACACACTATGCCCAAGCTCTTGGGGCAGCCTGGACAGATATCCCCCCGGCACACATATCCCCCAAGACTTCTGTAAAGCATTGATTCCAGGTAAGAGCCAAAAGAGAAGCTGGGCCCCCAGAAATTAGTAGGCACTGCAACAGCTCCTAAATGATGTGCTTAACCCCCAGAACAGCTTCAAAACTTCATAAGTACATTTCTGTTTCCTTTAGAGAATGTGGAAAGAATTGGTACAAAAGGACAGGCTGAAATAATCTGTGCAGGAAGCACCCGAGAGCTAAGCAAGAGGAGACATTAAGCAGGGGCACAGACTGAATGTCATCTCTTTGAGTCATCAGCATTTGAATCAGAGATGCAAGACAGCCTGTTGCTGACCGAAGTACCACAAGAAGCCATAAAATGCCAAAGAAGCCAAGAAGCCACAAGTCTCAAAGCCAGGAGAACCACAGAAAGGGAGACTACCTTGCAGTGGCTAGGACATGTACATTGGAAAGTCAGAGCTGGAATCTGGAACCTGAGATTTTATCTTTTTTAATCCCAAAATCTCTGCTCCTAACTTGACTGCTAGATAACAATGTGAATATTCACTTGTTTTCTCTTTAGCCATAAAGTTTACCATTCTTCAGGGTATAAGAATCTACATGGTGGGAGTGAATGTCTGGATCACTGGGTCAAGAGTAAACCTGTAGTAGATCATATGGGGGGTGAAACACAAGTGCTGCTTGGAGCTAGCTATCATCTCTTTACATGGGCTTCTCTGAGGTGCTAGTCCACCTGAAGATGTATATTCCTCCGCTTTCGTATAACATCATGGTCACTTCCCATCACCATGATCTCAGCATTACATGTGGGCATCTCTCTCTTAGGGAAGAGCATCTGCAGTAGAGGTGGTTCTCTGTTTCAGACATGGGAGGGGACTGATCAAAAAGTTCTGGTCACAGCAACAATCAAGACCATGAAAACAAGCCATGAACTCACAAATGTAGCTATTTCCCTGCATTTTATTAAATGTTACTAAAAAGCTGCATTTTACCAAACCAAATTCTTAAGATGGTTTTAATTATTAGTGTACTTGTGGGCCAAATAGATGTTCTTAGTCAAGCTGACCTCTTACAAGATTCGGCAGACATTTTAATCAGAAACAGAATGTGGGTATTTATTACTACCAAAACCCTCTGGTTTGTATGTGCACTTTTGACTAACTGAAAGTTTGTAAAAACAGATTTTTAACCTTGAGAAGACATGCATGTATTCACACCTTGCCCCCAAAATGCATTGGGTTTTGCCAAAAATTCTTGATAAGACCTTACAAACCCTTTATTGCAAAGGGGAAAACACCACTCATTGGCACAAGGTGTCCCAAACTCCTTCTGTAGGCTAATATTTATGTCATGACACTTTTCTAGCCTTTGGTCCATAGGAAGGCAGTCGCCATTTGGACCCAGGGGCTTCTCATCTCACAGTAGAGGCTCTGCCCTCAACGCTTCCCTCGCCTGGGGAGCTGCCACCCTGGTGAGAGCCGTGGGCTCTGTCCCACAGGCAGCTCTCCCTTCGCACAACAGCACAGCGAACACAACCTGGGGCAGCGGGGGCGAATGAGGACTTATGTGAATTTTTGGACCTACAGAAAGGCAGTTTCCCAGCATGTGCCCGATAGCTATGATCAGTCTACTGGCGTCTCCTTCAAAGGCCTAGAGCTTAGCCAGTTCCAGCATCACATTTTTTTTTAATCAGAAAGACTCAGCAGAAGTCAGTCTAAGCCCACAGCATCCCAAGAGAACCTACTGCAGAGCAACTCCCCAGACCCGCGAACCACCGGTGACAAACTTGCTGAGTTTGGGGGGGTTATGGTGAGAGCCCAGCACCCGTCGCGGCCTGTGCGGAGGGCAGGGACAGCCCCTGAGAGGCTCCGGGGCCGCCCCGGCTGCCACCGCCCGCTCCGGCCGCCTCTCTGCCAAGCCAGGGAGCGTTTGTCGCCGGGTCCCGGAGCACTCAGCGACAGTTTGCCCGTTAACCACTAGATGGCACCTGGTATTTGGCAACCACGTCCCTTTTTAGTCTCTTTTATTTATTTATTAATTTTCGAGTTGAAGCTGTTAACAGAGCTGGGAAGCCGTGGCAGAGCAAAATTAAACCCGGCCCGTCATCCGCGAGATTTTTCTCTGCCACGGGTCTGCAGTTAAAATTCGTTTTGTTTTGCAAAATATTCTCCAAAACTGCCATAACCTCTCTGGTGGTCCAGCTGCCTGTTCTTGCTTTGCCTTGGTTTGCTTTGCTGCACCTTTCCGCGGAGGGCTGCTCCTGTGGGGCAGGGACACAGACTGGCGACATTGTGTTAAAGAGTTACATGGTGGAAGAATTTTTTTTTTTTTTTTTTTTTTGTTCGGCATCTATGTCCCGTGCACCAAAGCTTGCTTTGGAGTCTTGGATTTGACATGAGCTCACTTCCAGGGAAATTATGGGAGGTGTATGGGTATGTTTGTAGACATACATGTATTTAAATATAGTAAGGCATGTGAATTCTGAAATTTTTGGCTACTTGGAGTGTTATTTTTTTTCTAATCTTAATAATTTTGTTCCAAACGCTGTTTCCACAAATTCCTCTTCAGTGCGGTGGCTCACTCTTTCTAAGGTGGTATCTGAGTTGTCTGTAACACTGAATCTATACTCGGTTTTGTGCATGAGTTTCTGGGTTGATTTGGAGCCTTTCCCTTATGTTTCGTGGAGAGGAACTGGAATAAAATGCAGGTTTCTTGATTGCGAAGAGTCACAGTGTTGGAATTTACCTCTCCTCTGCTTTTGGCAACAACAACCTCTGTGTAAATCTGATAATGTGGCTGGCAAATACATGTTAGGTTAGAAAATGGTACAGCAGCTGCTGTGCTACTGGTAGTAACTTAGTCAAATAGATTCAGTAATGTCCAATATTTAGACATGTACTCTTGCAAATACAGTGGGCCTTTGGGGTTCAGGAAACCTGATAAAGCAGCTCCCTGATTTTGGACACTAAATGTGATAAGGCTACTCATAATAATCTTTTTCAAAAGGAAATTCCCAGCTCTTCCTGTTATATTAGGCTCTAGAAACTGAAATACAATATTTAAAGCTGAAATCTTATAAAAGCATTGTTTGGGGAGGGGGGGGGTTGTTTGTTTTTTTTCTGGGGTGGGGGTGGTTTTTTCCTTGGAAAATTAAACTTTTGTAGTATTTTCCTTTCCTGCCCTTCAGGGTGGCTTTTTCCTTTGACAAACCTGGGAGATGTTCGGCTGCTTCAGTGATGGAGAACACTGACATACTTTCATAATAACATTAGGAGACCAATGCTCTGGACTAGGTACTGTACTGGAATAAGAATCAAACATAAGTGCAGGGACACCTATGCTGTAGTCTGATTCTGATTTCTGCTTTGAGTAAATCACTTAACATTGCTTCTGTTAATGTTTGTTACAGTAATATCTATAAACCAGATATTGCAAGAGACCCTATTGTGTTAGGCGCCGTGAAAGCAGAGAGCAGAAAGCGTTCTCTCAGCTGTTGTTTCCCCATCTGTTAAGTGAGGACAATGTGCTTGCTTTCTACAAGTACATGAGCACTAATTAATTAATATTTGTAAAAGGATATGTAAATGCTAATTATTATTTATGAATTATATTATAAATGAAGATTAGTGGAGAGGCCATGGAGAGAACACACAGATGGCATTATGAGGGCAGAGAGAGCAGTGCAGCATGCAGAGATCAGCCTGGAAGCAGAAGAAAGGAAGCAAAGAAAAGTAAATGGTTAACAAAAGAAGAGATGGTTCTGCTTAACAAAAATAAAGTGGGAGTGCAAGGGATGTGAGCAATAAAGAGGTGAGTTAAAAAAACCCAACACAACAGTGGTCTGGAACTGGATGGAACATGTTGGAAACGGAAATGGAAATGGAAAAAAGAAAGGTTGAAAGAAATAGTCAACTAGACCTCTAATATTGTACATAACACTGTTATTTATATATGCTCTTTAATTTAAAGTAGCTCCTGTAGCTTTAGAGCATTAAAGCTTTGTTCAGCATAACAGAGCACAGATACTTCAGTGAAGTGATTCAAAATGCTGCACTACCAAGGTGAGTGAGCATGTAAGTGTTCATAAGATTGGGGCCCCAGCATGGACCACAAGACAAGTGATAAAAATATTATAGACACATAATACTGTAAAATACTGTGCTATATGAGCTGTTCTGAACATCATGAATAGCTCCATCAAGGGACATTCAGAAAATTAGGGAAAGTGGTTCTGGACAGAGCAATCGCATCTTCTTTCAATCATGTCTAACGTCCATGGAAGCATCTGTGGGTATTTCAGTTTTCTTCTATATTGTATAGGTCAGGCGCTTGCTTAACCTTCCTTGTTAGAAAAGTGTATTTTTGCAACACAGCAGAACACAGTGGCAGCACATTTTTTTCCCAAATACTGGGAAAAAAAATATTTGTAAATATTTATATTCAAGTTATAAACTAAATTTTAGTTTGACTTCATTCTCACCAATCTGTTATTGCCTTTCCAGGAATGTTCAAGTACATAGCTTTTATTATCATGAATATTCAAGAAATGCAGACTTTGGAGGTGAAGTGCTCAGCTATTTCAACAGTTCGCTTTGAAATTGCACTGTAACTTTTGCAATTTTCTATTTGAGTTGTAGTTGAAAAAAAATTAAACAGTACAATATCACCTATGCAGAAGACCAAAACAATGTACCTGTGCTGATTTCAAGAATGTGCAGTAAACTGTTTGTGAATGGTCTTACACCAAGATTTACCCAATGAAGAAATAACCAAATATTCAAAAGGAATGGACAAAGCCAAGAATTGTATGATCTGCTCAGACGATTCACAAACAGACCCAACAGGCAACATTCTCACAAGAGATTGCTCATGGAAATTACTTGCTTCATTTCAGTTGTTACAAGCATGAGCAGCTGAGCTCTACCTCCTCTGCAGCTGAGGATTGATCTCCAAGCATTACTAGAAAATGAATTAATTAGGTTTGGAGAGTTCTCCCTCAGTTATTTCACTGACCCTCCAATCTATAAGGTTGCCTTGAGTAAATGTGGAGAAAAACATGTAAAATTATATATCCTGGGTTGACTTTGATGTCTAAAAATGAGGAGGATTTTATTTTAGGTATATAATAATATTACTAACCTCTGTTCACTAGGTAATCCTTCCTTTTCCCTCAGCTCTCGGTTTGACACATCTCTACCATGAAATGGACTAAGATTGCCATGAAACTGAAAGCTGTGGGTGTGAAAATTGGGGAATGCATAGACAAATTCTTCTTTCCTTTTTAAACATATGCCAGTGAATAGGTCCTCTTTTTTTTCTCATCAGTTTTCTGTATTTCTTGGTAAATATTACTATAAACCTAGATTGGAAATCAGAAAGGAAATTCCTTTAGAGGAATTCCATTAGAGCCACACAATATCAGAGACCAAACACCAGGGTTGGACTCAGCCCTGAAATGATACACTGGCTGAAAACTGCCAGAAAGATTTGGTCACTTTTCTACCTGAGTTTTACCAGTGGGAAAAACAAGAGAAAATGGTAGATCACTGCAGAGTATTAAAAAGAGCCAGGAAGCAGCTGCAAATGTGCTGATTCTGGCATAATTGGCCACCATGGAGCATTTAAAGCAGCAAATAAATGTGTAGGGGTAATCTCACAGAGGATAGACATTAAACTATAGTTGTTAGGTGCATTGTCGGGTCAAAGCAGTATGAAATCTTCCCCACCTATTAAATATTGTTCCGGAAATAAAAAAATCTAAACATTGAGCATAAAATATGAACATGAAACCATTTAATTCACAATATTTCAAGTTCAATTAGTGCATAGTAAAATTCTGTGGCATTGCTACCTGAGACATACATGGTGTAAAGACGCCTTCCAGGAAGAGTCAGTTGTCAAACCATTTGGCAGAATATCCTTTGCAATATGTGTGGCATATTGGTTGTACCAATCTGCTGCATGTGATGTGTGGACGGAGCAACATGTTAAGATGGGTAAAGAGAATTCCTGCATAATTGTGCTGAGTTAAACTCTTCCTTACTTGTGCAAGTGATCCCAAGCAGAATGGACAGGTTTTAATGGGAAAATAAGAAGCATTTAGTTATTGGCTTCTACAGGCATGGTGAAGGTCAAGATGCTTGTAAAACTTTTGGGACCCCATAGCTACAGGCCTGCTACTTTAATAGCCAACCAGCCACTAAATATATCATATAACCACATTTCCAGGAAACAGAAACACTGAATGGCACAGAACATACTGCTCCATTATCACACAAACACCCCCAAGTCTTGACATACACAGTTTCAGGACTCCCAGGAAGATCGGTGATATATTTACCTCTGCTTGTAAGTGGAAAGCAGAAATTGTTCCAGCTACGTCTATGTACATGGAGGAGGTAATCAAGAGCAAAATGAGTATTGAAGGTTATATATTTGTTTTCAACCAACGCCAACCCTAGCGACTGCCAAACCAAACGTTGGGCAGCCAACTGCTGTCTGCCTCAAATGACATTCAAAGTCTAAGGATGCTCAACCATCTTAAGAGTGAGAAAATTATTCATAAACTGGAGCTATTTGTGTATATGTGTTTAAATGTTATCAATGTTATTGGGGGGAAAAAAGCTTTCAAATTTCCAATTATGTTAGGTTTACTTGAAGGAGTTTGGAGATAAATAACTGTCACAGATTGTAATTTACAGAGATTTTGTTACCAGTGGCAGAGAAATCTCTTGCTTAATGTAGTTAAGTTAATCACATGAATAAGAATTGAGAAACAGACACTTCTAAAGATAGTGATGTTACACATAAAACAGGAAAGGAATGCTTTAGTTCTTCTCCTTCCACAATGCTTAACTTAAAGTCAACCTACTTGACTATCCTTTAATGAAATGTTCTGTCAAGGTAATTAGACATTACCTAGTAATTAAATATCAAAAATACTTATGCAACATATATTTTCATGAAAGGTAGGTTTTCATTAGCTAGCATTTATGTTTTGTAGTTGTTTTGCTACATGTGATGGCATTTTTAAATTTGCCTTACCTTTTAAATATATCAGATATTTCATTTTAACTTGTAATGTTGCAATTTGGAAATAAGAAAGTGACAAGCACATCTGTAGCTCAGTTAAAACATTTTAATAAATGACTAATAAGTGCACTAATGTATCATTGACATGGTGGTGACTAGTAGCTGTTCTTAAACTTAATTTTCTATTTTCTATTTTTTTTCTCCATAATTCATCTACTTATCCTTCTAATAACTCATTTTTTTAAAAGTCTTGATTCACTTTGGCAGTTTGTGAAGACAAATCCATGGTAAGAAAAGTATTTTCGTATAAAATCTGTAGAAAACTATTATTCTGTTTTGCAGGTAAGAATGTCAAGCCAAAGGACTTCACTATAATTTTCACTTTGCAATCTTTTTTTTATTAGTTCAGTATGAGAGATATGACCATGATTTGGCACAACATTGGTTCATTTAATTTACATCCAAGAGCCACAGAGCCATCTACCTACCTGCTTTTATATGTGCTGGTAGAGATATTAGAGAAGAATGACATGTTCCTTGCTGTGACATATGCTTTCCAGGCAGGTTTAGTTGAATCACTTAATGCTAGATCCACAGAGACATCCAGACCCAGAGCCAACCTACTTAATTTTAAATTTGAACATGAAATTAAGTGAGTGTCCCTAGTAAGGACTTTGCTAATCTGATAGTATTTGCCTAAAATGTGGGATTTCCTTGAGGTAGAAAAGGGAAATGAGCCTTGCTCTTCCTCATTACATTAAAGGATAGGCTTTTTTTTAAAAAATTTTTTTTTTTTTTTCTTTCTTGTAAGAAGGTGGACATACATCACAAGTTTGGAGTGCTTTTTTGAAGAGCTCACTCCTGTGTGTGTGCTTTAGGGATGCCCTGAGCAGGTTAGATTGAACTGCTCACTGTAGGTGAGGAAAAACCTTATTTGAGGATCTCAACAGCACTTATATGGAGGTGGAAACCAACCTATTCAGGACTTTCAAGGTTCTCCTTTATATAGTGCTTTTATCTAAGGACTTCAAAGCACTTAATAAAATAAGTATCATTTCCTCATTTCACTGAGTGAGAACCCACAGAGATGTAGTATTTACATGGGCACTTTACCTTTCTTCACACAGCCATGAGGCAATTTCACTCCTAGTCCTGCCTTCCTGGCATACTCCAAGTTGTACTAATCTTGCTGTGTTCAGGATTTCTAGCTCAAACACCTCAACTCGTAGAAAAGATAATGTTTAAATTAGGCATGGCCAAACCTTTTGAGATCCTAATATTTCTCTTCAACATATGTTTTATAAAGAGAAAAAAGATATTTATCTTTCCAGGTTTTGTTGAAGACTTTGAGACTCCTTGTTTTAAAACTTCTCTTTGAGAAAACAGCAGGAAATCATTGCCTCCTCTATAGCAGCAGTTAGTGTAAACAATTATTGTTTCCAAATCTGAAAAATAAACTATTTGTGTATACCTGACTCTACACAGAGATGAAGAGATGCTGTTGAATAATGCTGCAATGAGAAATGGCTGACATGGATGAGAGAAACCAAAACCAGTATTAGAAAAAGGGTGCCTTAGCAGTCAGACCTCTGAGAGTGTTACTTACAGAGCAGACTGATGGGTCCGTGTTTGGTCAGGTTTGAAAGCAGAGAAAGGTTCTCTGGTTGCCTGGGTTTTCATGTATTTCAAACCAAAAAAAAAATCAAACTAAAAATCTGCAAAAAACAGAACTAGGTACATTATTGTAAATAAGCAATACTGCAACAAAGAAACCTGGCTGTTGTTTATCTCCTATCATTTCTAGAATAACCCAAGACTAGTTTAGCAGGTAAACAGAATATTGATCAGGAGTGTTCTAATGAAAGTGTGGTAGAAATAACTTGGTTTTGCCAACCTAAGCACAGTCATGACCTTTGCCAGAAGCAACCCTGCCAGAGAAGCTTTAGGATCCCTCCCATGTTCATGGCAAACACTAGTGCAAGCAGACAAGACCCCAAGAAACTGCCATCTTCCAGTTCCCTAGAATTACTCATCGAAACAATCCACATTTTTATTCTGAGAAGCTTAAGTGCGCAGAAACCCTGGGAATAGCTCACTAAAGAACTTTCTAAATGTGGCTGAACTCTCAAGTCTCCTCAAGAAAACTCTAATTTTTGCAAACCACGCTCTAGAGACAATGTTTGTTGACTCCCCACTTCACCTGCTGCAGAACTGCCGAGTAACCCTGGCTCCAGCCCATGTTCAGCTCCTGTATTTAGTGCTGAGTCCAAAAGCCAAGGCTGAGGCAGAAGCTAAGGAGCAAACCGCTTTTCATTTCCTTTAGAAATGTTTAATTTTGATATCCAGGAGAATAATGCTGATAGATATTTATTCATAGTTCTAGAATTCTTTGAAAAATCCTTTTTCCGACTTCTGGTCACCCCATTTCATGGTGAAATCTGTCTTTGAGATCTCATAGCAGTGTGAAAAATGAGATAGAGCATAAAGCACAGAGCAGAACCTTGAAGAATTTTAAGAAGCTTTGTGTGGATCATTATAGCCAAGCTGAGATGAACAGGCATGAGCCTGGAGAAATACCTGCTTTCAGCAACGTTATTCTGAGTTATAACATGTAATCAAAATCAGTTTCTACCAAGCCCAGCGTTCGTGGGGAGGCAGCTGCAGAGTTTTTGGGTTCCTTCCTCTCTGCTCCACCATGCTTTCCTTGGCACTGGAGTTGCAGCAGGAGTGAGGGAGTGCCAGCCCTGCAGCCTCTCCCTGGTCAGCAGCAAGCTCACCCCCCACACGTGGTCTGCACCATGGGCAGGGCATGCACTGCCCCACTGGGACCGGCCTCCAGGGAACACGTTTTGGCCCCTGGCAGGACTGATGGCATGGGGCTTGGGCAAGATGGTCAGAGTGTTCCCTCCTGTTTCTGCCACCCAATTAGTTTATTAGGCCCATTTCTGTACCTTCGCTTGCACACACACATGCATGGGCACAGAGATGGTTTGGGATTGTCTGCAGCATGCAAACAGCGTCTGGAAAAGACGGTCAAACATGACATGGTTAAACAGCCATATGAAAAGAAAGAAGTAATGTAGGGGTGTGGGGGGAGCTGGAAACAATGTCTTCAACAGTTGTGATGACTATTTGCTGGGATGACAGGGTTTTCACAGCACCTTGGTGGGTGGTCAGCAGAGGGAGACACAAGGAGCTTTATCTGTGCTCACACACGCTCATTCTCTTCCCTCCATACTATGTAGACTCTGCTCAGGTTTGGTCTGGGATGGTCTTGATTTTTCTCCTTCTTTGCAGGTTTATAGCTAGACATTTGTGGAAAACTAGGGTAAGAAAATTGTGTAAGAAGGATTCATGGGCACTGTCACATATACAGACAGGGCGGTGAGACCACCAGAGCTCACAGCTGGAGTGTGGTTTGAGCTGAGGCTGAAGGCACTAGTCACCAGGCATAAAGGAGGTCTGAGACTTCACTGGGGTGGCTGCAGGGAAGAGTGCCTTTACAGACCTAAGGCCTACCTTGTACATTTCCATCAGCATTATGTATGATAAGACAGGGAGATTTGGAAAACATTAAACAGGAAGAAAACATAACATGGTTTGTTAGTTATAATACTTTATTACTTTTCATTGGACCTGATTAAATGTCTAGGACATGAATGAATAAATAGATGAAGTGGTGACTCATGGTGACTATCATCCATTCTGGATTGTCCTGATCAAAATGAGTAAAGGTGAAAGTGCAGGAGAGAGAAATGTGATAACAAATAAGATAAAGAAGGCTAAATTCATTTTATCTTGTCCTGCTGTACAAATTAAATTAAAGGAAACCATTAGAAAAAAAAAAATACCCTTATGCTGCATTTATAGCAATGAATGTCTACACTTGAATGATGGAGGGAGAGAAAACACCATTTTGAAAAGGTTCTTAGGGGACGACAGATTTCAGTATCAGAAGAGAAGGAACATTTGGAAAACCACCAGTGCTTGCTGCTTGAGGAAGCACCATGGGATTTTCTCCGTCCTTCAGAAAGAAGCAAACCATTGTCAGAAACTGAATACCACACTAACTATAAGAGCGGATTTGGTTTGCGGCTCTTTTGTTGTTTTTTAATAACAAGATAATTATATTCCTATATTGAAGTGTCACAGCAAAAAGAAACTTGAAGCACAAATTTAAATATGATTAGCTTGTTAGTGGCGGTTTTTAGGAGTCTTATTTTTTTTCCCACAGCTCCCATCCTATTTTTTTTAAATTTCTCGAGGGCATGTCATATATAGTGAAAAATCTCAATGGAGGCCCACAGGTATCACTGCTGTTTAGTCAGACTTCAAATTGGGCTCTAATGGTTTTAGATAGAAGAGCAGATGGAGGGGGTTTGTTCACTAGTCGGTGCCCTTGCCTCAGAGTTCACCTCAAGTTGTTTTCAGAAATTCTCACTTCATGCACATTACTTATTTATATCATCACTTTTTTTCTTTTTTCCCCACTTCATAGATAATTGCTACTTAATTGATACTGCCTTTATACAAGCCTCCACAATAGCAAGCAACAAGACACACTGCTAAATAGAGGAATCATTAATCTGTGTGTATATTCTGGATTTCCTTTAAAGATGGGCTGGAAATAAGCAAAGTCATTAGTAGTTTGTTTGCAACAGTGTATTTATGAAAGCTCTATGGAGAATGTGTCAACAGTCAGTATGTAACAGAGCAATTAACACAGTACTTTTGTACTTTTGACTGTTAGCATGGGAGTAAACAGAAGCAGATGTGAAGTGTTTGTGCCGTTAGTATTCACAGACTGTTCTGACATATGCAAATACAACTAATGCTTACAGAGCTTGCAACCCTTATTGTACCATGACCTTACTTACCAAACCCTGGGACAGGACTGCTACATTTGCACACTTTCCTAATAATTATTAACAACACACAGATACAACCTTTTTGTTCCTAAAGCGTTACCAACTGCAGTGGTAAAGCTTCACATATAAATGTGTTGATAATGTTATGCATACATGGCTTGTTTTAGACACTGTTTGTTTCGATGTAAATAGAGAACAAATAATAAAGTAGTAATGAAAAATTTGTCCAGCAAGATAGAACAGGAATCACCTCTGAAATACCGGTTCAGATCTAATTATGCAAGCCCACTGAAGTTCAGTAGTTAATACATGTATCAGATTCTGTGTATTTAGGACAGAGTTCAAAATAAGACCTTTCATTGCCACAGTCTTAAAATATATATCTTGCTAAAGCAACTCCAGTCAGGCTGTTAAAATAGGATGCCGACACTGAAATTATTTTCTGCTCTGTAAAGAAAAAAATAACGTACTTGACCTAATAAAATAACCTGCATCCTGAGGGGAAAAAAAAAAAAAAAAAAGGAAAATGAAGGCTTCTTGTGTTCACTTATTTTTCATGTGAACTATCTCTATCTGATATACCTGGAGTTACTACAGCGATTTTCATCTTAAACCTAGTTATGTTACACAGGTGAAGGTCAGATGAGATTTCATTTTCAAAATTACTATTACAGACATGTGTATCCAGAAAAAGAATTAAACAAAGCTGAATGAAAGTACAGAATTTACAGTGATGTTTGACATTATTTACTACATTGAAAACATCTTCCTAGAAAGAAAACAATTTGTAAAAATATCGCCAAAAAGAATATTGACAGGCCATCTCTTCAACTGTGTTTCCCTGTCAGAAGGCAGAAACAACGTACCCTAACCATACTGCCTTGTTATCTTGAAGATCATAGTGGCTCATGAAATTAAAATCCACTTTTTCAAGTGAATATATGCTTGTTTCCATTTTGTTTTCCCCACTGTAAATTAGTTTTAGCAGGTCTCACCCCACAATATTGTGTTTCTCAACTGGACCCACAAAGGGGCGTCTTCTTATTTTGCTTGTATCTGAGGAAAAAAGCCTGTTGTAGCATTAGTATGGAGCAGAGGAGGTTGGGGTGGAGGACCACTGCTCCCCAGGACGCAGAGGCAGAAGGGTGCTGGGCTGGGGGCTCGGAGCAGCAGCCTCAGTGCCATATACCTCAGGAGACTGCACAGGACCTGGGGAAGGTGTGACTGCAGATGGACATCTGGGATGCTGTCAGTCCCACGTTATTAGTTTCAAATAATCTATGTTTCATTGCTGTAAAGAAGGTGTTTTACTGTACTACCACCATTAATCAAAACATTTTCCTTAAAATACTGCATTCGTACACTTGGGATTTCTGGACTTGTCAAGATCATAGGGACAGGCTGAGTTTTTGAAGGCTTTGAGATATTCAAATGCTTGGGAAAGTAGTGAGGGTGTTAAACATATTTAGGATTTTTCCTTACCAGGAGTTTTATTTCTGTGTTACGGAATTATGTTCTCTCTTCCATTTTTTTTTTCTTATTTTTATCTTATTTTTCAAATTTTTGATAGTATTTGAGATACCTGGAAGGATTAGTTTTTCAGAATGCTGAGGCTGTTTTTCAGATTTCTTTTGATTCCGGGTGTTTTTTTGTTGTGGTTGTTTTGACACCTGAAAAGCACAGGTGTTACTGTTATTGCAGACTCATTTTTTCTTATTTGGAAATCTATGTGAAATAATCTTTTTTTTTTTTTTTTTTTTTTTAATTTGAAAGATAGCACTAGCTAAATAAACAGTGAGCTGTGGTCAGAAATGAGGACCAGGGGTGTGATGGTTAGTAAAGTTGGTTAAAATAAATGCCATT
Source organism: Athene cunicularia (assembly GCF_003259725.1). Classification (NCBI taxonomy): domain Eukaryota; kingdom Metazoa; phylum Chordata; class Aves; order Strigiformes; family Strigidae; genus Athene; species Athene cunicularia. The sequence continues at coordinate 54,170,758 of NW_020799092.1, forward strand.
CAATATTGCTTTGTTATTCACTGCCTTATCCCTAAAACTAGACCACTGTCTAAATCACAGAAGCATTTTGAAGTAAATATTTATACTGTAAGCAGTCAAGGATATTGTATACTTTTGTGGGGTAATGCCAAAACAAACACAATAGATGAGTTTATCTGGGCCCTTTCGTACCAATGTGCCCCAGGGGTTCGAGCTGTTCTACCAAGCACCAAGACTGAGAATGACTTTTCTCCAAGTTTCTAGTTCATCTCATCAACTAGCTTGCATATCTAAATAATCATTTGTCCACAGCTGCAGGCAATCAGCATTTTGTGCATACAGTGTAGATTCCCAAGCCAAATTATGAGATAATGAAAATACATGTAATTACATGTTGGTATGCTAGTCTAAATATAATTTACACATTGGAGAAGAGAAAGAAGATAGTAACAGGTGAATAAGGAAATAAAGAAATACATTTTAGAAATCTTCCCTGATTCTGTTTTTCAGCAAAAAAAAGGTATACTCGTTTATGCTGCATTTATTTAAATGGTTATTTATGAATTAGAAGTTCAGCTGTGTTTGAGGAAATACTCAACAGCCTATAATTTCTGCAGTGTTTAAGTGAATATTTGGGGAGAAAAGTCAAATTTGCATATTGTGATTGCTGATACATTTTCATATAATTATGAAAAATTCTGAAGACTGTCCGTTGAATTTTAATATAAAAAGCCACACAGAAACAGTTTCTTAAACAGTTTTTTGTGTCCTGCTATTTATTCCTTGAAAAGATTCGGATCACTTTTGCTTTGCAGGTGAGAGACACCTGTTAATTTTTTTTTAAATGCATGACCTTCCAAGAAAAGTCATGGTCAAGTCACCATGATAGCTGCAGAGTGTTCTGACACCTTTTCAATGGGTCTTATTTTAAAGACTCCCACTTTTCATTGATGTGTAATGTATAATCCCATGCCTTCTTCTCACTCACCTTGTTTTGGAGCACCTCTGCAGTGCTGTCTAGAGCAGACAAGCCCAAATTCTTGCCTGGGAAAGTTACTCAGCCTGGATGCTCAAGGGATTCGTGCTGGGAACAGCAAATCCTGCATCAGCTATTGGCCACCTGGCAGTCATGGCTTATCATGTGGATGATGTGTACCTGTCCCCTATCCACTGACCTTGCATGTAGATCTTAGATAACAAACAGCTTGGTAGGATTAGAGAGGCTCTCATGGCTCTGAATATTATTTGGTATAATTGTTTTCAGTTTCTCTTGAACAGGTTTTAAATGCAATATTGCTTTAAACTTTCACAATTTACCGCTGACATACAGATTGCATTTCCTGAAAGGGGTGTTTTAGATTGAAATGTATATTCATTCTCAATACCTTGATCTGTCATCCCTTTCTGACTAACTTCAAATTATTCTATTTTATAATTTCTGTTGTTAAAAATTGAAATTCAGCATTGTGGAATGCTTGACTCTGAAAAGAGATCTGATACCAAAATGAATTATTACTGAAATATTTTCCCAAAGAACACTTTTTTTATGTCGTAAGACAGAGGACTTCTGGGGCCAAATATATGGGCACCATTTCTAGGAGTTAATTTACACAGACCTCCATATGCAATGTACATAATCAAAAGTTATGTTGCTTTTAGTTTTGTGTATGGGAATTTTATGTTCATTTAATGTCTTCTTTTCTTGCTCTTTTTCTTACACAATATTTTTTAAAAAAGAAATTTGAGAAATTCAGTTTGCAGTCATGTAACCCACAGCAAATTAATATATTAACTTTTTGGAGTTTATATATTTTTTCCTTAATATTGCTTTTTGGGTTTTGTTAAAATTGCACCATGAAATCAATTATAATTTTGGGAGGCTTATTCAGTGTGTAACTTGAAGAATTCAGATGTACTGAACTCTAATTGCTCTTAAGTTTGCAATTATTGTTATATTGGAAATGGTAATTCTATAAATTTTGGAGTAATGCATGGCATTTCTTGCTGACTTTTGTATTTTCATCATTAAATACATTTTCAGTGACTAATACATCTGAGTTAAAGAAACATCAAACTTAGTACAATTTATCACTTCCAATTGCATGAATACAGAATGAGACTCTGTTCCTGCCTTTATTTACTACATAAAATATCTGTAGCTGCATTAAAAGCCTTCATTATACTGCATATTTCCCTGCAGCATACAGACAGCCACAAAACAGATGTCTGGAGGCATCTTTGCAAGGATGAAGGTGAGGAGACAAATGAGACCACAGAGTAGGATACCATGGGGAGAATGCCACAATGCTTAGGACTTCCATAAGAGGTTGCTATCATATAGACACTTTCTATTTATTACCAGGAACCTTGAGCACATCAGGAACAGTGGTCTTAAAAGTATCTGCCTTTCCCCTAGTTCTCATTATGTTGCATAAAAGCTTACCAAGCTCTAGTAAAATCTGCATCACCAATATCCAGGACCGGATATTCATGAGTAATTATCTGAAGCTCTACTGCAGCTGCTAGACTTGCAAGAGGAATTAGTTCCTCATTAAGCAGCGATGTTAGATGATCCTATAGCCTGTCTGAGCACAGAGAAGATAAGACAGGAAAACTGTTTCTTTGTCAAATTCCTTCAACTGTTCAGTGCTGTCCTCAAGATCACTCTGAAAAGCCATTAAAATACACAAAGGATGTGCAGATAATGAACAACTGTGTGTTTTATGGAGGAATTTTGGGGTGAGATTTGTTAAATCTAGACTTTAGCTGTTATCTTGACAAATCAGCATGGTCTCTGGTCTCTTTGGGCCTCAGAAGCTTTTCTTTTTAATTGGGGCATCAATATGCACATAGCTGGTTTGAGCAGTGGAGACATCCCTGTTGCACACACCCACTGGGGACAAAGCTAGCCAGGGGACCAAGCTCTGTGCTATGGCCCTAAAATAAGAGCATCACCCTTACTCAACTTGTGTGGATGTGTACCTGGGCCTGCTGTGGCTGGGCTTCAGCAGGGAGTTGTGCATCCACCAAAGACCCTTCTCTCATGTGTCTGATGAGTTCCATACAAAGCATAACCATTTCTGTCTGCTTTTATGAGGATGAAAGTACCCCAGCTGTCTTTTTTATTAGCCTCACCTATGGGGGACGCACCGCGTAGGATTTCCCCCTTGCCGGGACAGGCTCCCCAAACCCTCGCTGTAACCGGGGCTGCCTAGCCACTGCGGGGCTGGGTGATGGGAACGTGTGCAAGTGGTGATGGGTCTTTCTTAATCACTGTTCTCTCTCTCGTGTAGTAATGATTTGATGCATTACCCTGTATTTTCCTATTTAAGTGTGCTATTCTGTGTTTTCTTACTGTATGTATTCTGTATTATTACGTAATATTATTTCGTTATTTCTAGTAAAATACACCTGCTCTTTTCACTCTGGTGTCTGAGTTTAATTGGTAACCCTAAACAGCAAAACATCACACCATGCTGATAGTGCTGTAACAATGCTGGAGAACAGGAGCAGGAAGTCAAGATTATTTTGAGAACTCTGAAAAAAGATGGTAACACCATGTCTTTTATGGAGTTCAGTGCCCACTTTCCCATCTGTTAAAGCTCATTATTATTATTAAAATCACAATTTTATTCTCATCCAGATTAATTATTGGAGTTGTGTATGCTTCCAGCACAAAATAGAACCATACACTATTCCTGTACCCTAAAATATCTGTGGAGTTGTAGACAAAAGTCATGAGTATTTTATGAATTGAGACTTCAGATATTTTCCTTAATCTTTGATAATTTCACATTCCAAGTCAAAATAAGACTCTCTAGAATATATGAGTCGGAGTATGTGAAGCTAAATGGCATAAATTCAGCCTCATGCCTCAGTGCCTCAGTGCATACCTTAGGTATAAATACTCTTTCATAAAGGCCTACTGTACAGCATCACTAAATTATATAAACTCGATTAATGTGGAATCAATGTGGGTTCAATTTAGCAACTTGACAAACCTTGGCACCATGATACATACATTATTTGTACTGCGCCGTTCTAAGAAACATGCTTTTTAAAAAATAATTTACCTAAGTAGTGTGAATCGCTAGCCTGAAAATAAATACAGAGACCCTCAGTGATTCCTTGATGCCTCCATTTTCATTAGGAACTTTAACATTTATCTCTTTGTTTTATGCCTGGTACACAGAATTATAGGCCCCCCTGGAGGCATTAGATTAGGGATTATAAAATCAATGTGGTGTAAAACCATTGTTCTAGCACTTTCAAGCCTTCCCCACAGAATGAGAAAAGGGCAGCTGAACCATGACCCACTGTGTGGGACAACATTGCCCAGCAGAGTGATCTCTTCAGGAAATGCTAACTTGACAACCTGTGTAAAGTTAGATAAGAGGTGATATTAGTGTTCACAGTTATAAATAATTATTCAGATCACCAAGCAAGGTAGCACTGCACCCTGCAGGACCTAAATCAGACAACTCAGTAGCAGCCAAAAAGCACTGGATTCACTGTGGGTTTATTCAGCTGAATTAAGATTCCAGACTTGGTCAAGTATAGATGACTTTCCTTAAAACAAATAATTAGAACTGGCAGCATCTGGAAGGATTACATTGTTACAAGGTCTCATATTCCTATGTACACAAATACATTATTTTTCTGTGATATAAACACTCATTTTAAAGCTAGTGACTACTTCTGTGTGTATTGCGTTTAAGAGATGACTGAAACAACTGGCTTGAAATAACTGCTCACCCACGAATCAAGTGTAGGCTGAAATCTTTAAGAAGGTAAATAATAGTGTTACTTTTGAACCCACCAGATCACACAGCATGGTGTATCTTTTCTATTCAGCTCTGAAAAGGGGTAAAAGTGGTAAATTACCCCATGGAAAACCATACTTTTATAGTGTCTGTCCTAATATGCATAACAAAGAGGTTTGGATAATTCAGATAGTTTATATAAACATATGCTTATCCAAACCCTTAAAAAACCTCCAGTTGCTCTGAGAGCTATTTGATACTTCTGTGAATCTTTATTGACCTGTACTTAAATATAACAAGCTGATTCAAATAACATGATTTATTTTTGTTACCGATGGCTAAACCCATCGTGAACCTGAGAGCAAAGTTAAGATTAATTTCTAGCAGCCTTAACAGTTTCCAGATATCAACCTCTGCCATTCACATGGCACGGGAAGTAAACTAGTGTAATGCATGTCCTGATATTGTCACCTCTGCATGTTGGTGTATTAGGAGCGAGGGACAAAAAATATACTGCATGCTCTTTTGATATCAGAATAATTTCTTGTAAAGGTGATTTGATATTGTTTACATAGTGAATTTGGTTTAATTACTGCAACTCAGAATGTTTAAAAACGTAATTTAAAACATCCATCTGCATTGTACTAACCAATACAGTGCTTAGTAAAGCAGACATCCATGTTGTTGTTTAGGGTAACATTACATTTGAGAGGTGTTGAAGTGAAAGTCTAAACATCGCAAGCATTTCTTGATGAAAATCTTTTCTTCAGTAAGAGCAAAAAGAGAGTGGGGCTGGCGTGCTACCTCTCCCCCAACTAACAGCTTGTTTTTCATGCTCTCTAGTCTAGTTTAAATTGAAAAAGAAACTACTGGGAAGGTAACATCTTTTCTATTATTTTATGGTGGCAATTTTTCTTCAAAAAGCTGTAGGTTCAGAACAGATGTAAAAAAGCAGATTCTTTCTTTAAGCTCTGACTGCAACAGGGGAAGCCAAGCAGGACAGAAGAGTGTCAACGTTCCTGTTGTTAGTGACCAGCCAAAGCCTGGCCACTGCTTGTGACGGCTTTCTCACACGGACATTTTCACTTGAAGGATGGTTGTAATAAAAATAAAGAGGTTAGGCATCTGGGATGAGAAGTGACTCACCTTGTGCTGTCTCTCCTGTCCTCTGCCTAAACCCCAGGCACGTGCTCCCACCATGCTCATTAGAGTGGAGGGCAACCCAGTCCCTTAGCTCTCCTGCAAGCAACTGCTCATCACAAGGGAAGGACTTTAAAGCCACAAGTGACAGCTAAGTATCAAGCTTCTGACTGTACCTTTGAAAATCCTCTGAACATTTTTATTTCACAAAACAGTAAGGCACATGTTTTTTTGCTTCCCACAGCCTGTTTTTCTTCACAGAGACTTTCAAGTCCGGTGAAGTATATTCCTTTTGCTCAATATATTTTAAAATTAAAGAATCGGCAATATGTTTTGTCTATGAAGGAAATAATGTAATTAACCAAAAATGCAGCTAAGTTTCCCTAGGAGCTTTATGCCTCAGTGTAATAAATTAGAATTACTTCAGCTTGTTATTACCAGAAAATAATATAGGTATCCATTGTGGTGAATTTGAATTTTATACCCTAAATTCAAACTTTAATCCTCAAAACTCCAGCTCTGTTAACTATCAATTTTGTAGGCATGTAAGGACACTGGAGTAGATCTGTATTATTTCTTAGTGACAAGTCTGGGGATGATAAGAGTCATAGATGAGGTGTATGTCTGCAGATTGCAGGAATATAGTATATTTGCATATAAAATCATTATAAGATTTAGACCCCAAATGATCTAATTCTGTTGAAAAAAAACTTGTGCTCAAGCAAGACAGAGAGTGGGGATGCAGGGGCTTGGTTTATGTTTCAGAGGTATCATGGATATCCTTTACTTTTACCAGTGAGGTTCCTCAGACCCCAAACATGGAGAGCTTCCCAAGCCGATGAAGAACCTTGAACTCACATCTCCAGCTTTTCAGGATGATACCTTAAATATTAGGGTTTAGGGTATTTTACAGTGAAATTTCACCTTTTCTCCTGGAATGAGCCAACTCTGGGAGAACATAGAATAAAAATAAGTGTGTGCCCCAACCTCTTTTTCAGCACATTAGCATGGAGACAGTGTCACTCCTGCATGGCTCTACAGCTTCCAGCCCAAATCCAGCCTCATTCCAGCAGCTACTGTTCCACAAAGACCACTTCTTTTTTTTTTTTTTATGAATGTAACTCCTAGATTTTTAGCTTAAACAATAACACTTCTATCTCATACATTTATCACGAGAGCTGAAGGCAAGGTGGATAAGAATCGGTAAGTGAAGGAATGACACAGGAGCGAAGCTGTCAGTACTGCTAAACAGTTATCTATGGTTCAGGTTTCTCCTGTGAATCTGCTGGGTGCTGTAATCCTTTGTATAAGTCCTTAATATTTTAGAGAAAGTTAAAAATTGTTGAAAGAGTTCTAGTTAAAGAACCTCAATGGGTTTTGAATGGACATTTTGTCTAATAGACTGGCTTGCCATATGAACAGTGTCTTACAGAGCACCTAGTTTCCACATGCATGTGTGGCACTTAATTTGAAATTTTCCCATATTTTCATTTCCTTTTCATTTTTTTTGTTTTCTTGTTTCTGTTTAAACAGGAAACTAATAGTTTTCAAAGGGAAGAGGGAACGAAACATTCAAGATGAAGCATTAAGGACCAAGAAAAAATGAATTGAAATCAAAATGTCCCAGAAGTTAAGTTTGCTCTGAGTTAAATGATTTTCTCTGCTGCAATTCCCATTTCACTTCTATTATCAAAGTTACTAATGTGCAAGCAAAAAAAAAAAAAAAAGTGCATCCTCTAATACAGGACTCACATAAAGTCCATACAATGTGCCAACATGTCCCATGGCTGACATTGTAAATCAATCTCTATGTGCAGTGGATAATTTGGATTTCCTATTTGTTACAATATTTTTAAATAAGGGAACAAATATACTGGGGATTCCTACTCACACATTATTTTATAGCTTTACTATCTACACAAGCTGTTGTAAAAGGATCTGAGCAGCGGTTCACAGAGCAAAATTTTCTTGTCCAAAACACTCAGTTCTGAGGTTCCCAGAAAAACAAATATTTGGTAACACATTGAGTCTGTGATATAGTCTACCCTCTAAAAGGGAAGACAGCTGCTGAGAAAGATAAAACAAAATGGTAATTAACAAACAGAGGGACATCAACATAAAATGCAGCTAACAAAAATTGTTCTTCTTTTCTGAAAGTCACACACAGGCTGCATTATATACATCTGTCAAGATGTATATAATTTTGTTAAGACCTTCACCAGACAGTCATCATATTTGATGCATTGCTAAGTTTTATAGAAAATGCCACATGAATGTCAGAAATGCAGTCTTCAAAAGAAAATTTGTTGATGAAGGGTATGTGGGACTTCAGTCCCTGGAACTTCTTATCACTGCCAGGTAGAAATGAATGGCAAGAATTTACCTCGTGCATAGAGCTAACAAGTGAAATTTTAAAGAAGAAAAAGAGGAGCATAAACAAATTAATAAAGTCTGACAAAGCTGCACCAAAGAACTATTTTAAGCACCAAAAAAACTAATCTTCTAAGCAGACAAAAATCTCTGACTCCCCCTGTCATCACCTTTGTATTAATGACACCGATCCTGCTATTCCCTGAAGGGCTGCATTGGTGTGCAGCTGCTGAGAGCATGGGCACTGCAACAACCTCAGAGAGCATGGGCCAGGAAGTTCCGCCAACCTGGAGATGGGTGAGAGCAGGGATGTGCACAGGGTGGTTGGTGGTCAGGCCAGAAACCCTGTTATGTTTGTCAGGCCCCAGGCCATGATGATCAGGTGCCCCAGGCCTTTGCTTTCCACTGATCACCTGCTGTTCTGCATTGTAGTGGGGAGGGAAGGCTTTAACCTTTTGAGGGAAGATGAAGAGGGGAATGTAAATGTTCATCTCTCATTTCTGCAGTAAAACAGTGAATTGTTGCAGAGTACTCCTCTCCATTTGACATACTCTGGAAAAAAAAAAATGTCTGAAGCTCAGTGAGGGTTGTGTGGGGCAGCCAGCAGACAGTCACTAACACAATGAAAAGATTTTCTCTAGGGCAACCAATCCGGACATCAGACATGCTGATGGGCACATGGCAGCTCGTCACATGAAAGGTCAAATTATGCCGTTCCCCTCCTGTGGGAGCCTCTGCAGTGCCTTCAACTGCACCCTGCATACAGCGATCCCATCTGATGGGGTGAAATCCCTAGCAAATGGAAATGCCTACATTCTTGGCATCATGGTGATCAAGCTGTGGGTCAGGCAGGTCATACCTTTGTCTGAGAGGGAAAGGCAAAAGAGGTCTTGCCAGACTACCTTTTTGAATGGTAGGTGGAAGGATAAACACATACCTGCACTTAAAGATCGCTTTTACCAGTAATATGAATATTCCCAGCAGGGGACAGTATGTGCTAAAATACAGCAGTATGTGCCTAATTATACAATTACACCCACACATCCCCATCACCCCCTCTTTGCAATTTTCATCTGAGGAGAGAAGCAGAGCTTGAATACTGCATGTTTTGGTGTGGGGTGCAAAAACTCTCACACAGTCCATCTCCTCAAAATCTGAGTTTCTACATGTACAACATGTAAACTGAGTTTTTGCATGTACACAGCTTAAAACCTCAGCTGAACCCTAATGTACACTGCAATTTTAAATGCAAACATTTTAAAAAGTGTACCTTTTACTACATCGAGAGGTCATGCAGTGATTGTGTCAATCTTTGAGGCTGAATATGGCTACAAGAACTGAAATATCAAAGACAAAACAGCACTGAGTTTTGCTAGTGAAGCATACACCCTTCCTAAGTGGATTCAGGAAAGAGGTGAGCTGTAGAAGTAGCCTGAAAGAACTAAGCGCTAGAATGTAACTGTAATACATCAGACAAAGGAAATACAATGGAAGAAAGAATGTGTGACTAATGCAAGATGTAAATAAGTGGCAAGATAAAATGATAATTATTTTATATTCACTATTCCAATATGGAAATATTTATTATTTTTTGAGAAAAACTAAATATTTTATTAAAATGGGAAGATTAATCATATATATACTTATATCGCTTCAGTCATATCAGTATACTAGCTTCTTAGCTTACATTTATGCTCTAGGATATACTTTGGATTTTTATATAATCTGCATATTCTGGAAAGTAAGATGTCATGCTCTCCAGGGCCTACTTGGATCATGCATCTTCCTGAATTAATATGAAGCACAGATCCACTAAACATGTTAAAAATATTTAGTTATGCATAGCTACACAGTGAAGTCACACTGGTAAACTTACCAGGTTTAAACCCAAGACTGTATCCCAGACCATCTCAACTGTGAAAATACAAAAATATAATTTACTGACTATGTAAAACTAGCCTTGTAAGTGTCATGGAAGATATAGTTAGTGAAACAGTCATGGATTAGATGGTGCTTTTCCTTATGGAACAGACATAGGGGTTGCTGGTGCTGCCCCTGGACAGGCAAAGCTTCTGCAACTCTTTCTTTGAGGGCCCAAGACTGCTGGATTGTGAAAGGTCCGTCAGGCTATTCCATTTTTCTCCTAGTGGTAATTTAATAGCTAACACTCATAACTCCCACTTCATGAGTGAAAAAGTGTGCTAGTGGAAGTTAACAATATTTGGTTTATCTGTGCTTCTAAACAGATTTCTCCACATGAAAAAGGTCAGAGTCTGACAAAATGACTATTTCAAGGACATTCAATATAGATTGTCTACTTCACAGGTAAAACAGCAAAAGCATTTGACATTAGGCTCAAATGCCAACAACAGCAAGCTTCAGATTTCAAATTTGTGATATGATTTATATGGAATGACAGACAGGATGAAATAGAATCCTCTCCAATAAAATCTAAAAACTAAGAGACTTCCATATCCCAGACTGCAAGCTGAATATCTCTCTGATCCAATGTTCGGTTACTTATTTCTTCATAGTTGAACAAAATAAGGGCAGTTGGGTCCTTACATCCACCAGGATGTAATATCAAAGATCAGGATCCTGCTAATACACATATAATTATAAAAAAAAAGGCAAAAATGGTCCTGTATACTTCCATAGTTGTTGTCTGATACTCTCTTTGAAATGCAGTGGCTTGTTTGAAATGTGGCAGCTGATTCCATATGTGTGTTCCTAGAGGTCTGCAAAGTAAAATGACTTTCCTTAGAACATATTTACTACCTCCATGAAAGGGTTACTCTGAGGAATAAATGTTTTTGTTACCCAGGAAACTTAGCAAACCTGCTCCTAGGGCCTCAGCCAGTTGTATATTTGGTTTTCACTTTGAAGATGATGTGCCCTGTAGACACTCTAGGCCTAGCTATAAGCCAGAGACCAAGAAAAAGGACAGTCCTATAAGGCTGCCCTCAGCAAATGGCACTAAAAAATGGATTCAGACTTGGAAGTCCAATAAATGCTTAACAGGGAAACTTTGCAAACCCTCGCCAGCCTGTTAATTATTAAAGGTTCATGACCGTAGAGAATTTTGTGATTGCTCTGTAGACAGTATTTCGGGGGTGGAGGGGGGTGGGGGTGTCTTGCAATCAGTATTTTTCAAAGAAGTGCAACCAATTCTTGATACCTAATTATATGTTTTAAAGATCCAAGTTGAATACAGATAAATCATGGATATTCAGTTGAACACAGTATTTCTACAGGCAAATATAACAGCATTCTAGAAAAGTGACAAGTTGTAGACACCATAATCTAAGCACACTTTTTCCAAACACCAGAAATTTGTCATAAGTATCCCGATTCTGTACAGTTAAAATCAGTGGGAACTTTTGCACAAATTCAGATGAGTGGTGGACCCAGCCCTGTGTACACTGACCTCATCCTACTACCAACAAGACTTTGCATTTTATATCTGAAAGATGATAACCAAAATGAGGATTTCAGGAGTATCAATCTGACATTCTACATCAAAGTTGTGTTAGCCACAAATCTTTTTAAGACTTAAGCAATGTAAAAGAGCACAGCAAATACAAGCTTCCTTTCTTCCTACACCTCTGCCACACACACATTTGCTTGGATATGAAAGTCCACAAATAGTCTGACAACACAAACATGAACTCTTTACATGTTTAAAATATCCTGATTACAACAGTATTAAATCTGTATCCCTTTACTTGGGAACTCTGGTCTTGACAGGGACTAAAATGACTCTAAACCTCATCTCTTCTTCAGACAGAATTTTCTATCTCCCGCTGTGTGGCATCTACCACTAATCTGACATGCCAGAACAGTGGCAGGACAAAGAGGAAACTATTGTAAATGTATTTATTTTCTAAATCTGCATAAAATGAGTATTTCAGGGATGCGCTATTCAAGCTCTGACTGCAAAGTTTTGTCACCCCTAATCAGTCTTCAGTGTAGAATTTTATAAGTAAATGCAGAAAGAAATAGTAGTATTCCATAACTCCATCTGGAGGTAATAAAGTATGGGTCTGTCTGTATGGGGAAGTTACAACAAAATATGTCAGAGTATGAATTTCAAGCACAATAACTGCTGTTCTCTAAGTCTCTATGTAGATGCTCTTCAACACTAAGACTCTGGTTTTTTTTTTCCAGTTTAACTTAATCCATTTTCACAGTGGACTCCTACAGAGGAATTAGTGTCTATACAGAGGACTATTTCTTAAAAGTATTCTGAGATATTTTCCAACTAGACAAGCACTAACTGTTAATATATTTTAAAATATATATTTCCCCATAGAAATAAAATAACAAACCTGAGTACTTTTTCAGAGGAAATTAGAGTTCCTCAGAGACTAAATCACCCCCATCTGCTGTTTTGCAACCCATGTTGTATGGCAGCCTCTCCTACTTAGACATGCTAAAACAGTGCATGAACAAAGAGAAACTCTGGCACATGCATACATTTCCCAAATTTACATAAAATTAGAATTTCCAGAATGCATAATGTGCCAGCCATCTCAAAGTATTGTTAGTCTGACTTGTCTTTGAGCAGGGTTGGTACAGTATCGATTATATATGAAAAAGGCTGTTACCTTCCCTGTAGTACATGCTGTATTGCAGAAAATGTCACTAAAATTTTAAAAATATGCCAGACTGTTCATATGCAGAAAGCAGGGACGTTGGTTTTTTTCATTAAGGAATTAATTTCTTCATCAAGTTTTTGACTTTCCATGCCTGGAAAATGTGAATTGTAAGCAGCCAGTCACACTCCCTGAAGCAGGTAGCTGAGTTACCTGTTTCACTGACCAGAAAGGCTTATGTTCTCTGTCAGGATGGCGATCAGCCAGTGAATCATATCGGTTCTTCTAGTTGGGACGTTTCAGATACAAATATTATGATGCTATTGTGAGTGTTACTTAGTGTCAGAATTTTAGATTAATTTTCAATATCTAGAAATTTAATCCACAGTGTGAATTGCTCCAGGTCTGGTCTAATGAGTATTACTGGCATATCACATCTTTATTGCTGTTATTTTTAAGACAGATATGTGAGAAGAGGGACTATACAGAGAAAGCATTTCCCTCCATTAGGAGCAGAGCAAGCTAGCCCAAACTGCATCCTGTCTGCAATGTGAAATTTATTATAAAGGTTTCTCTGTATTTCAAGTTTAAACAACATTATCAAAACACTGTAGATTTTGTTAGAACTCACAATGAGGGAAAACAAAATATTAATACAGTGAAAATAGTTTGAAAATATTTATTATTAGTAAAAGGAAAAATGCATTCAAAGAAAAATTGCCCCATTATTTATTAAAAAGGTACCCTGACATTTTTTAGAAATTCTTAGAACAATTAAACATGGAACATGAGCAATGTTCAAAACTGTGTTTCCAGAAAGAATCTCACTGTTGTTTGAATGGTCTCTTGCTCTGAACTGTACCAAAAATGCTATTTCAGCTCTTGATATTCCATTTTTATTCTATGAGTATGGGTTTCCACATTCAACTAGTTTCATTTAGCACTTTTCATGGCACAAAAATGCCATGGAATGGAAATTTAAAGAAAAAATAATAGTCAATATTCCCTTTTTTTATTTGTAATTCCCACTAAACCTAACGGGGTGGAAATCAACTTCAGATGCTAGGTGTTAATCAGATGAGAGCAGGCTAATGGAGTATCTCATAGCATCTTATTTATTTGCGAACTCAGCATCTGTATTATTGATACTCAGCAGCCTTTACTCAGCAGTTTGAGGACAGCTGGGAGACATTGTCACAGCCTCCAACTCTTCCCAGGAATTTCTGTACCTTTGTATAGTTTTTCAGTTCCAAAGTAATAATAGAGACAATTGTCTATTTAGTTTTTTGATTGGAAAATATTTTTGGTAAATATCAAGTAGGGGTTTCTTTCAGTTTTGATACTGTAGATTCATACCCTTGTCTTACTGCCATAAATGTCTGTCTTTGAAGTTGAAACCTTGGTGCTGAAAAAGCTTGCAGAGACATTATGGAGACATGTTGCTTTTGTCCTTATCAAATAACTTCTAAAATCAGCATACTTTTGCTCTATTTGTCTGTTAAACATGACAAGAGTTTGAGTTTTAGGGATTTTTGTTGTTGATTTGTTTTCTTACTTTTACACTGACAAACTTTCATTTTAGTGAAAAAAACTCACACAATCAAGGAAATTGAAGTTCTGGGGAACTTTGTTTGTCTTTTTTTATTATTATTATTTTTTTTTTACTGGTCCCAACTTAATTGGGGAGAAAAATTTTTCTAAAGATGCCCTATGAATAAATAGGGTATGTAATAAGCAATCATTATACATGATTTCTTAACTCATGTGGAAACCCCCTTAACCCACTATTGAAATCATCTCACTAATTAAATCATCACTTGTGAGTCTTTCCTTGGAACTAGGTTAATCATATTTTATGGCAAATTTTATGTTCCCTCCGTTCATGTATATTACTTTTATCTGTACATACTGTGCTTATATTCTATGGTCTAGTTTCTTATTTTGTTGGAGTATGACTTTAAATATTCTGAAGGCTTTTTGGATACAGGAAATGTTATGATGAAGCTTCTACTAGCCTAATTAAGACAAAAATTCTTAAAGATTACTGACAAATAAAAATAATTGTTGGTGTTTTACAGCTATTTCCAAGTGCTTCAAATCAGCTAACATGAAGAAGCCTATCAAATAGAAAAAAAAAAAAACCACAAAAAAAACCCCAAAAACCAACCCATGCATGTACCTTTTCTTTTTCTAAAAAACTCTAGAGACATCAAGCAAACTCTAGTTTTGTGGATGTTTTCCAAAATGTGTCACTCTGTGACATAGCAGCTCCACAAACTCTGCTGGTATAATACACTTTATAGTAGTAAACTGGTTTCAGACAAGCAATTTTCTGTAGCATACAGCTATATTTCACATTTTGGTACACCATTCTTCAGTTTGCACTAGTTACAGTGAGCAAGAAATCCACTAAGGGATATTTTCAGTATTTTTATTCAGTCTAACACAGCACAGTATTCATGCAAAACCACTATAATAATGTAACGTTATAACATGAAATTTAGGTGTTGTTTCCGCACAGAAGATAACAATCACAAGGGAACTGTGATTTATCCACTTCAAGTGATTTTATCTGCCTTTTGATGCACTGCTATTTCACGGGCAGAAAATAAATCCGAGTACAAATATTGCACGTGGAACTGTACTTCTCCTTATCTTAGAAACACTGATATACTTTTCTACCATATCCAAATTTGTTTTACACAATGCCATATTAGATTTCCCTTACAGAGCAATACAGTGCTAAACTAAACATCTGACTTGATAAAAACTGGAATTACCTTCAAAGCCACACCCCATGAGTTTTGTTTCCAACTTAAAGCAGATATTTGAAGTATGCCTGGGTGAAATGTTCCTCAATACATGTGAAACTTGTTTTACAGAATCCAAGACTACTTAAAAACACCATGAGCATAGCATTACAAACGTACCTTTAGAAGCTTGCAAACTGACGTTGCTGTCTGAGGGGCCACAAGAAAAGCAATTATTGTGATTTCTAAAGGCAGCGGGAGGTAAACAAAAGCAAATCTCCAGCAGCCAAGCATGGATGATAGCAAACATTTTGAAAGGTCACAGAAACTCACCTTCCTGAAGAGGAAGCACCTACATTTACCTAGATGAAAGCCTAAAGAGACTTTAAATTGTATTCTGCCTCACAGATATACTACCTAAAACTAGCAAACACAATACTGAGACAGACTGTGCAGTCATACTTGAAATCTTTTGGACTTACCAGGACATAAAAGATAGGAGATAACTTAATAAATTATCTTTTTTATAAATTGTTTTGAGATGTTTGTATCCATGATGATATGATTTTGGCTGCAGATTGTCCATACCCCAGATGCAGGCAACAGTTTAGGTCCAACCGTTGTGGGAGAGCATCCATTCCCAGCCCTGGCTTGTGGGTTCAGGAAGATTTTGACTGCTTTCCATATGGCTCAGAGATGGAATGAACAAACCCAGCCGGCTCCATGGAGACTGAGCTCATACAAACCTGCAAGGCACTTTCGGAACTGGAGACAGTTAGAAATGTCTTAGCAACACCCAGCTGATCCCCCTGGAATTAATCTGGTTCCTACCACATTTATTTACTCCGGCCACATAGGACCTGAACTGATTCCATGTTACTCCACTAACTTTTCTCATGTTCCACAGTACTTTCTACTTACTCTGCAAGGACACTTTTATTTTAGGCTCAGTACTATTAGGACACAGGTACTATCTCAATATCAGCAACTTGCCCTGCCTGGTGAGTTTTGCTGAATGCATGATGACAGCACAGAGCTCCTTCCTAGCTCTACAGGAACCAGAGAAGATCCAGAAATACAAACAAAACCAGTAAGCCCAGCTGGACCCAACTGCCTTCTTGGACAGACAGACAGTAAAGTGCCTGGAGTGTCTTCAGCTATTTTATCTTTTAATACAACCTCAAGCACTGAGGTTGTCTACCCATTATTTCAGATATGGAAAGCTGTTACTTCTGTAATATGCTTTTGTGTTGAATTAATGTTACTGTGCTTTTAAAAGGCTGGCAGGTGACTGAACTGCCCTGTAATAGCTTCAAGGAGAGACAGATTCAAGTGCAGAAATAGATTCTGGCTTGCTGAGGTGACTGCAGTGAAGTGATGCCAGAAGTATTGGCCCGGAGGAAGAAAATATATGAGGTTCCACAAAATCAAAAGGCCAGTTGAAGCCTGAGGTGCAAAGAAACGAGATACTGAAGTCATGACTGAACCTGCATGTATGTGTGGTTTCCAAAGAAAATGATGGACTCTGTGAGTAGGGGGAGAACTGCAGAACTGGACATCAGACACCTCCTCAGCCAGCTGCCACCATCTGCCTAGGCAGCAGTGCTGAACCATCCTTACCCTGTGATACTTTGTGACTGTAAAAAATATTGGGTTTGCAAAGAACTGAAAGAATGAATAAGATCCTTTTCAAAGAAAATAAGTTCCAGAATAACTCTTAGGATGTCAAAATTATCAAGGTACCTGAGATCTGCTCCTCTCAACCACCACAAGTGACTCTTCCTTGCGATTTGAGTCCTCACAGGATTTCAGCTTTAAAAGACCAGTGTTTCCTGGCTAAAAACAAAATGCTGGACTGTGTAGCACTTCCTAGCTCACCAGTCTGGGTGCAATCTCTTTTTTTGTCTCAACTGGGACAAGAGCTGGGTGCATGGCACCTGCTCTGTGGGTAGAGCAGTTGGACACCTCCTAGGGCACACAGGTAGGTCACGTTCCAGGTGGAGGCAGTCAGGGTATGGAGGCCCCAGACATGCCATATATGGCTGATTTTTAGGCGTTGATGTAGTCATTCTTTCAAAACACACTGAATTAAACCAGCTCATTGCTATTACCACGTGTAAACATTTTTTACTCTTAGTCTACAATAAATGTTGGAAGGGTGGTTGTAACATTGACTTGAAATAAGGAAACATCATCCTGAAAAGACTGAGGAAGACTGGCCTAGAACACAAAGAGGTTATTAATGCTTTTGAAAAATATACCAACTGTGCTTGAGTCAATAGCTAGTGAGGCAATTAATAAAGAGCAAGACTAACAATATATTTGTATTCTCTTTGTGTACAAAATGTAACTGAATAGACATAAAATCCATCCTGCCATTGTCTTTCTCTTCCTGTGGTTGTGATGGAAAGGAGATGAATGGATTTAAGAGTGGTTTCCTATACAGTGGTAGTCTTGTACAGTATCCCATTAACATTACAGAATAGGATGGGTACTGCAATGAATTATCTAGACAAGAAGCTCTATACATACTTCTCTATCCGTCATGCAGGGTATGTGACTAGACTTTCACATAAATTCACCAACTTTCCACAGAAAGGAAACATAATACAGCTACTCCTGTAAATTCTTTCTCTAGGAAAGCTGAAATCCTGAAGGTTTTAAAAATACCTGTTTTGAGGTATGTAAAATGTTTTTTTCATTAAGGCCTTTTGTGCATTTATTTTGAGATGTTTAGTTTCTAATGTTACATTGCACTAAATCTCTCACTCTGCATTAGATTGTTGGGATGCATGCTGACAGCTGATTTTAGAGCAAATTGCTGCTAGAAAGGCAGGTTGCTTTCTCCTTGCAGCCCCAGTTGCATATTTCCTTCCTCTCTTCATGCTGGAGCATCCTTTTGTGTGATGAGCTAGGTTCAGTTAGCAACACTTTTTTTTTTTTTTTTTTTTTTTTTTTTTTTTTTTTTTTTTTTTTTTTTTTTTTTTTCTGGCATTCCAGGTGGACCCTGGTTTGAGTAACAATTTATGTCACATCTGAGTAGATGGGTGCATATCAAATCAAGCTTGCTCTATTCATATTCTGAGGTAGGCTATCAGCTCAGGCATATGTAGTTACACTGTTTCCAAGCCAGAGTTATATTCCAGCACAGCTATTTATCTGTTTGTACATACCTTGACTGGTTCACTCCCAACTAAGTTTTAAAGTTGCTTTAGAGTAACAAACATTATTAACCCTAGGGGGGTTGCCAAAATAAACACAAAATCAAACAGAAGCAGACCTTCCTGATAACTGGCCTGTACAGTACTGTTCAAATAGCTGAGGTACCTGCTGCTGCAAGTCCCAGCTCTGGAAGTCCAGGTGGGAAAGTACAAATGGGTTGCAATATGCATCACAACATAAAGCATTTCAGTTACAGGTGTGGAAAGAGTTGTAATAGTCACTCTATGCCTGTGTTTCAAGGACCTTAGAGTCTAATTCCTTCTTTACTGAAAAGACAGCTAAAAGAAGATAAAAACTATAGAGTGAAAAAATTATTGGGATGCATAAACAAAGCCATTCTGAGCTGTTCTGAGCAGCTTTATTGAATTTGGTCCGATGCACTGAATATTCCTTTCTCTATATTCCAAGTTTATTGTTTCAAAAATGTTGTCAAATTCCATTTAAATTCAAGGACACACTTTTTTGTCTGTGAAAGAACACAAATCTTTGGGAAAAAACAAAAACAAACACAAAAAATAATCACAAAGAGAAATCTTTAAGGAAAAAAAAAAAAAAAAAGCCAAGAAAAAGTGCTGTAAGTGGCCCAACCACAGATTATAGGAGGACCTGTTCAATGAACGCTGAGTTTTTCCCATACAAATACTTGCCTAATCTTCCATCAAGTTCTTTTCTGTGTTATTCCCACTTTCCATAAACTGCATTTTGCATGCTTTAAAGGTGATGACAAAGAAAAGAAAATCATATTTTCGAGTCTCTGGAAGGCAGGATTAATGTGTGGCTTAACCTCAGTTCCTTTGAATGGGCATTTATTGATCCTCACAATAACACAAAGAAGTGAATGATGGAGAATTCACTTACTTTGTCTAGCTCACTTCTCTGGTGTGGTGGACTAAAAGGAGTTGAGGCTAATGGTAGTGAGTCTGTGAAAGTAATATATGAGACCTAAGAAACTTTTGTCATTTAACATACCAGTCATTCTTAGTTACCTCTTATATTCTTACTTTTACAGTTTGTAATTTTAGGTGCACGTATGTTATTTTAAAATGCAGAATTTGAATAAATACACACAAGAAAATTATGCACTCACTTTACAAGGTCAAAAGCAATTTTATTTCACCGACAACTCAGCTTGACCATGTTGGACATTTAAAATTCTGCCAAACCTAGTACATAAACATCAGCAATAATGATTTGGAAGCCACATATCTGTACAGTTTTAGCTGTTATTCCTAATGTGACCATAACTATAGCATCTTGGTGGAGTACTGATAGCCTTGTTAAAGATTCATGTAGTACCTGGGACACATCTCTGTTCTATAGCTACATCAGTGCTGCTGGGCTGACAAATATAGCATTGTTTTTCTCACTGTGGTGTGACTCACAAGCACATCTCACAGTAACAAGATAATACTTTTATAAAATAAGTTTCTGAGCACTGCAGGATGCAACAATAAATAATTTGTGAAATAAAAATAATAAATGAAAAAGTAATATATTTTTATTACTGTAAATTTTTATTTTATTTTATTATTATGAAATTTTTATTACTGTAAATCTCACTCTCAATTAGTTGTGTTGCTGTAATTAGTAGCAATTACAACATCTAAGATCAAATTACTTTGAAAACAGTGATGCAAACTTCAGTTTATGCTGCTGTAATAATTCAAGAGTTTTACAATCACTATTCACTACATGATCTTATCTGTCCTAATTTTATATAAGTCAACATCCTAACTCTTGGAAAGGATCTTGATTCACACAGGTGTGAGAACAGCAATGAACCCTTCTGTGCAAACACTGCAAGTGCAAATTCATGCTATGTCATGACCCACAGTGCCCTGTTGGCTACAGTGTGGGACATCACAGCTATTTCCAAACCCAACTCCTGTATGCATCGAAGATGCCTGGACCATATTCTATTTCAGCCGAGCATCCAAAATCACAAGTCACCTTTCACAAATGTGCCAAATGTTATGCCTCTTTCCTGACATTTCACTTGCAAGCTCCCCTTATCATTTTTTCCCACTGGCCAGCTTCCAGTCACATCCTGACCTGATGGGTTGCTAAAAGAGCTTGACCTGCAGTGCGTCTAAGCTGCCATGGGAGCTTAAGAAACTAAAGAAATACACCTGGCCAAGTAGATTTTTGCTTCTCATTCTGCTGGTTGTTTCTCTACAACCTCTTGAGCAACTGCAAGGAAAGAAGCGAGCAGTATAAACTATAATTAGTCCAAACTACATGTCCTGTATGTCCAGAACTAGTTTTAATCCATAAAGGAATATTCTGCTACATTCACAGAGTTCTGCTCTGCTCTGAGATGCTGCAAACTCTCATTGCTAACAATGCCTGTGAAGAACAAAGGAAATACACACAGATCTTTCATGTGAGATATACTGGAATATACACTTGAGGATATAAGGATGGGCTTTGATAAGAGAAGCCATAATAATAAAGACATCAAAGAGCCCACCAAACTTCAGCATCTCCACAGCTGCACCCATGAAAAGCAGAGGCTAGTGCCATAGCGCTGCCCTCCCATGCCATGCCACTGCCGGCAGATGTATTTCCCATCATGTGGGCCCACGTTATTCCAGCTGTGTGCAGGCTCTAATCTGAACCACCAGCCATCACCACCACACAGGGCTTATCTTTGCACCTACTTCTAACCCTTAAGTATCATTCCTGTCAACTGCTGCTTTTCCTAGAGCTGGATGCAGCCGCATGCGGTGCCACAGGCTGTGCTCGGTGTGTGCTGGCAGGCAGCAGCATCACTGCCAAGAGCTGACAGAGCACAGTCTCAGATGGCCAGAGATTAAGGATCATGGATGTGGGGAAAGGGTATCATGGGGCACAGAGAGGTGGGTCAGGCACATACCATGACTCTGTACTTAGTGCAGAGATGGCACATGGGTCTTAACTTGTTATGATTTCATTTTTCCCCATTTTATTCTTTGAGAGTGAGACTCTGAGATTAACTTTATTTGGGGGCTGGCTCAGAATGGTATATCTCACACTTAGTGCAGACGCATTTTGATTGTCAAAAGCTGTGGCCTTATAACAGTTAAGCTGGTAATAAATTACTAACTTAAAGTGGTTTTCCAAATTAAAATAAAATCTACATTTGTTTTATAGAAATAAAAATGTCTTACAACTTTACTTCCTAATTATACCTTTAAAATACCAAATTCTTTCAAAAATCATTACAAGCCAGCTAAAGGGAGAGGTGAAAAACAGTTTTATCATAATTATGCAACTGTGAAGTTTCATAATAAAGTATTTCAGAATTTCCATTTGTCTAAAGTGCCTTGAAGATTTCTCCATGGCTTTTTAATTGCACAATCAAAACCAAACACCTGTTTGAAATAAGAATACATTGAAACAAGAAAAAAAGACATGCATTTTTGACAGTGAGAATAATTAACTGCTAGAACAGGCTATCAAAGGATAAAATACATTCTCATTCACCCTCTTTAAATCAAGAGTAGGTCCATTTTTAAAAGACAACGTGTCTTATCCTGGGATTGTTATCTGAAGTTCCATGATCTGTGCTACGCAGGAGGTCATAATAATGATGGTCATTTTTTGTCAGAGATGTCAAAGAACATTTTGGCTCCTGGGACACACACATACCACATCCCTGAGCTCAGGCTCCTCGTCAGCTGCCATCAGCCTGCAGTCTCTCTTTCCTGCAGATGAAACAGCAGCAAGTTTTGGAGGTATTTGTCCCCACTTGGTCTGCATCTCTCACATTGCCTTTATTACACCTCTCCATCTGGCCTTGAAATCACTTTACTTGTTAGAATAAAAATAATATAGTAATTGCTCTGAAAATGTTTTACAAAAGAAAATGTTATCCCGCATCTTTTATTAAGATGTAAAAGCCCAATTAAGAGTTAAATCTTTCATTGATTTCACTACCCTAATAACTTTAAAAATACAACTGTTTCTTCTTAGACTTAAATATTTGGACCTTGTCGTGTCAAAAGGTGTTCAAACACTGAATTAAATGCTGTCCTAGGCATGAATAGCTTACATACCTGCTGCAAAGCAATGAGCCAAATTCCACTCCAACGCAGACATTTTCCCATTTCTACCCTCGATATTTCCCATCTCTGATGTGTTAAAAATGCTTTTCACTAATACGTTGAGTGAATTAATTCTATGTATCGATGTGTCATTTTTATCAGTTTCTTTAAATTGCAATTGTGGCATTGCAAAATGGCACAATGAAACTTACAATTTATACTTTTTGTTTATTTATGTAAAGTCAATAAGATTTTACAAGCAAAACTAGGTGAAGAATTTGTCTAAAGTTCATATATTTCAGACTGGGATATGTGGAATGATTTGCTTGGGATGACTTTAAGCTTCCTCAGCCACATTCAATGCCTCAGCAACTTCAACATTACTCGGTCAATATAGGAGCTATTTCTCCCTTTCCTCCAAGCACATGTGGGTTCATTGTGCCATACTTTGCGCCAACCAAAGACCGCTTTCTCATTGTAGGAATTCAGAGTGTTTCATCCCAGGGATAGGTCACTGCTCATACTTGGCAGCGTACTTAATCATTTTTGCCCAGCAGGAGAGCAGCCCCATGATGACCTGGAGTATGGGCTGACCAAGCCTCCACCTGCCTGCAACATAACAGTTAGACATACCTACAGTCACAGGACAGCTTCTGCAAAAGCCTTCATGCCAGGAGGAGTAATTATAGGATGATTAATAAACAGCTTTGACACTGATGTCAAAAAGGAGCAAAAACATTGTGAAGACATCAAGGTGGGTATTTGAAGAGGGGTTGCAGTTTTTAATGATGTGGTTAGACAGGTTCTCCTTGAAATCTTCAGCATCAGTAGTACCAGAAGAGCTCCCGTCCTTTTAGAAGAGAAGCCATTCAATAGATACTGCAGGGTCAGGAGTTTGACTTATCTGTTTTTTCAGTCACTTCTCTCTAGATTTGCCATAGTGGAGCTCTATGTCATAGTGGAGCTCAGTTTGACTGTCAGCACCAGCCTATCTGGCATTTGTGTGTTTTGGGCCATGATTTGCTTACCACTTATGTAATGGTAATAAATTAAATAATCTTATGGTTTTTATTTGCGTGTTAGTAAAGTATCTGGTATATCATTGCATAAATATACCTTTGTGCTAAGCAGAAGTAAGAAAAGCCAAATGCAGTCTCCATAATGTCAAATTGAATTGGAGTTCTTGTGGAATACAAACATTTAAAAGGACATAAGTATGGGCACCTGAAAAACAAGTTATCTCAGTTATAGCTATGATGCCAGACAGGAGGCAAAATACTGTCAAAAAAGAAAGAAGGTAGGTATTGAAGGGGAACTGCAAGTTTTTATTACTAATTTAATTAAGAGTAACATTAAATTCTATTCCAAAACACTGTCTCTTCTCTGTCACTGAGGCTGGATAATGTTAGTCTATACTCAGTAAAGGTCTCAGGCTTAAAACAAGAATGGGGTGGAGCTGAATTATGTAAAGCCAGTCATAATCCCATGACTCATGATGGCTTTTCATTGTAAGGCAGGGTCCACAGCATGCCCCAAGTTATGGTCTCCTGGACATTCCCATCAGCAGACCTGACATATGCCTGATGATCTGATGCCCCTTCCTTTCAGTGACCCCAGAAAAGGAAATTCAGATGTACAGAGGAGTGGTGGGGCAGCCCAGTCTTCCCCAACCTGGGTTCAGAGCAGGAAGCTCTCTGGGGGTAAGACTCTGGAGTACTGACATCTGTTTCCCACTGTGTAGATTCAGTTGTGGCTTCTACCTAATTGTGCATGTATTTAGATTTACCAGAGAGATGAGTCCATATTCAGTGAGTTTCTGAGATGTCATTCTGAAATATCTTATTTTCCATTGCATTGGATAACAAGCACAGAAGCCTTACTCAGAGCTCTGGGTTGCACTCCCAGATGGTGGGTGCCTCAGCCCTTCACTGGGTGAAGCCCTGTGAAGAAAACTTGCCCACAACACTATGAGTGGCTTAAATATCCCACAGAACGAATAAACATGAAGACTGCGATGCCTAGTGCATAGCAAAATATGTAGCTTTGTATCTGCACAACATAACATGGTTTAGCACTAGTTTATTAAAAATACAATTAATGAGATCACAGCTGTCATGGATATAATTTATGATCAATGTTTATTGAATGTGTAAGTTCTTGACTTTTGTAGAATTAAAAGGAAAGTACACGGCAAGTCATGCTATTGCCTTAAGCAGTATCAGACAACACACTTCTGAAAAATCACAGTGTTTGCTTCTCACTTGATATGTCTATGCTAGAAGATGATGTACAACTACAGGTGTAAGTCTGTCCAGATCAGCTAGTCTTAAAAGGTCGCAACTGCAATTGCTAGTGTTGAGTTTCTTGCACTGTATGTCTTGCAATATTTCATAATTTCAGTACAATAACAGCTTATTTAAACTTTATACCAAATTATATATCATGTAACGAATAAAACAATGCATTACTGTATATGCAGTTTACCATGCATATTATCATAAGATTGAAGGCAAGTGTCCGTGCTCCAGGACATAGATGGTTTAAGTGATTGGTAATGGTCACACAAGTGTGTGTACATGAAACATGGAAGCAGCATCCCAGCAAAGCAGGCTGTTAGCATGTCCCTGGCACACCCTCCAAACACTCTGCATTTATAGCAGCCTGCCCACCTCACCTGCAAGGCTAACAATGGCAATGCCTTTGCCCCCAGGAATAAAGTCTTCATTAACTGGCTTTCTATTATTGATTATTTTGTTATTACCAATATATGAGGGGGAGAAATGAAAAGGCTTGTCTGAGTTTGGGCCCTTTCTTGGAGTGCATCATGTCTTAGAGAACAGTGATGAGTGATCACAGACTCAACCTGAACTTAGAAGAAGATAATACTCCTATTTGTGAATCTCTTGCCTACTATGAAACAATGCAGACACATGCTTGCTTGCTTGCTTTTTCTCTCTTTTTCTTTCTTATTTTTTGTATGTAATTGTAAAGTTTTACAACTTGTAAGTTTTATTAGTAATTGTGCCATAATTCTACAAAAATACTGCATTATATACAAGGATTAGACACTAAAATTACATCACAAAATTGTGTAAAAGAATTCTAGTTAGTACTTAGAAGATCCTTTTTTTAGGCAAATACTTTGATATGGATAAACCAGTAGTTTATCAACCAGTATTTCTCTTTTACACATAATCTCTTATAAAAGTCTGACTTCTCTCACCCCTAACATGAAATTCTGATGGATACAAGACAAGTGCCCCCGTAATTGCTAATTCATTTCCCATAGGTTTGCCTAATTCTGAGAATGGTCAAAGCATTTTTTAGTGTCTAACTGATCCCAGCGATTCAACAGCCTAGATCATTCAAGGAGGCAAGAAACGTACATGAGAGGCCTCCTACCCTTGTCATCTATCAGTCATGGAACTTGGCTCATCCATAGCATGGAGGGACAGACAGGCATTAGCTTGTATGAAGAAATAAGATGTTTCTGAGGAGCTTAATCAGGACTTTCCCCCAAACAGGTCACTGTTGTATTTAAAGAGTTCAAGGTGTCCCTAATTGTGCCCAGTTGCCCTGGGAGTAGTAAGTATTCCTTCCTAACAAAGGGGTCTTAATTAGTAAGCTGGCTCTTTCACTGTCTATCCCTTGGCAGTTCTCATTTTGCTTCAGAGACACCAGGGAAGTATGGAATTATGGCGCTGTCTGCTGTCCTCCCCTGGAGAAGACAGTGCCAGGAGCACAAGCAGTTGGCAGACTCAGCCCTAGAAAGATTCCCTGGTGGAGAGGAGAAGAAATTTCCAATATGAGCCACTATATATGTCCTACAATCTCCCTGCCATCACATGTATGCAAGGCATGCTCATGCCCTGTGGTCCCTGGAAAGCTGAATGTCCTCCTGCAGCCATGTATGCTAAAAAAGAAGCTCCTAGGTGGCTCTGAACTATACTAGATAACACAGGGATTGCAGGAGCTTAATTATTTACAGATAGTTTTATTTTTCTGTGCTAACAACCACAGGCTGACATGTACTCCTGTTTTCTCCTGATACATATAGATTCATGTCATTGGGGACTGACCTGCATAAATGGCCATAAGGCAGGTTCATGGCTCCAGCTGGAGGCTGTCCCTCCCTGGAGGGCTAAAGTATCCTGAGAAGGAGCCTGTGTTTCTGGTCCTCAGAGCTATGCTCTAACCTTGAATCACTGAATATTAAGATCAAGGGGAAGACATTCTCCACTATAATTCCATTAAGTGGTAACTGATAAATTACAAAAAGAAGTTAGCATATACTTTGATTTTTTAATACTTTATACAGCTAATGCCGTATTTGTGTTACTGTCCAACCTACTCAACTTATTAAACTTTCACATCTCTAGAGGAGACTGTTCAGAAACTTTACAATTAATCATTCTGTTTATTATTTATTCTCCATTCACCCACGAAATCTATTTCTCACCTTTCCACCCACTTGTCCTAGTGCCACCCGCACACATATGCACACACACATCTCATATGTACCACCAAGTCATACATACCTCACTTGTTAAATAACTCAGCTCACCTAGATCATGCCTGCTCAGAATGCTGAAATTATCAGTTCCCTTCAACCTACCCACCCTGTTTCACAAATATTGGCTTCACTTAAGCACATGTAGTTCTGGTAAAAAAATCTCCCCTGATACCCAGAGAAGACCAGAGCTCTAAATAACCACCTCAACTCTGAATCCTCGTCAGCATCAAGATCAGCAAAGCATCCTGAGTCCCATCATTATCCATCTACCTCTATGATCTCCTTTGCAGACAGTGCTCTCAGAAGAGCTGCAAGCCTTAGAAAGCTCAGCTGAGATTCACAAAAGGATACAGTTGCCTGAAGTGGGACTGTGCTGAGATTTAAGCACGTTTGTAGGTGTAAGAGAGAAATCCACAAATTCCACCTATCTTTAGACATTTACACATTTTAACAGTCCAGTTCCTTGCTCCAGGCTCTGTAGCTGAGGAGAACAATCCTGACTCCTTGATCAGGAGAGATCAGACCTTGAAGTACAGTTACAAGATCAAGCCCTTCAAAGACCACAGTGGGCTCAGACATTGGAGATGTTACCCCTTTTCCTAAGATGCCTCCATGGCTAGAACAATTCTCCAGTCTCAGTTCATGAGGCACTGGTGTAGGCTTGCAAGAGTGATTTTACTGACTAAGGGAGAAGTTGACCTTACTGAGGAGACATGAAGGTCTTGGTGTCAGTTTTAAATTTTATCTATCTAGAAATTCACATAAAATGCACAAGTTGTTCTTGGAACAGTTTTTATATCCAAATATCCCGTCTTAGATGAATGTACCAATCTATGCTTTAAGTGATTAAAATTTTCCTTTCTTCAGTCTCAAACCTCTGGGATTGTTTTCTGCAAAGTGTTCTGTTTCTGGAAGCAGCATTTTAGGTACCTCAATGCACAAGAGGGCTGCAGGATATGAAAACTGATCTAATAAAAACGTGTCCCTGCAACCCAGCATTAAGTATCTAATCCTTCTGACAGGACAAGGGTATAAGACCCAACTCTGCCATCAGGGTTTCAATTAGATAACTTTAGCAGCCCCCTATTTAACACATTGACTATTTTGATTCTCACTCATAGGTTCAATGACTAGAGAGCTTAAGTGTTTTATTCAGGGGTGTAGATACCACTAGACACCTAAAATTTAGTACAGTGTCTTTGAACATTGCCATATTAACCTTCCTTTAGGGATCTAGTTCATACTCATAGTCATCCTTATTTTTCATTTCCAACATTCAAGTAGACCTTTAAAGGCTCTGGCTTCTTTCTGTAGGCTATCTACTGTTGAGCCAAAAGTCACTAATGTATAAGAAGCAGCAAGCAACAAATATTTGGGGCATTAATGATGTAGCCTGTTCTCACTATCTTCTAGGAAGTTATCTGAATACGGAACTTCTTCCCACTCCTCTCCCTGCCGCCCTGAATATAGATTTAACTGACTTCAACAGATTATAGACGCTGCAATATGAAAATTAATTTATTTGTTACATGTGCAGTTCAGATAATAGTGATTGGACATACCTCCCATGGTATGGGATGTATATACCTCATATACCTATAGTAATGCAAGCAAGCCTTTTTCTATTATATTATTTTTAATCTCTGTATCATATCAGAGTGGAGCCTTTCATGTCTGCGGGCCTGCCACATAGGATCATAACTTCTTTATGTTGCATAGCCTGAAGAAATAACTAGAAACTACTAGAAATGAAAATATTAACTAGAAATATGTTACTGAGGCCTAGTAGGCACGCTACATATGAATCATTGCAAAAATGCAACGCATCGCTTATTCCCTGAAGTAAATACAAGCGAATATTTTGCCAATGTTATAACGGTGTTGTTTCCATACTACAAACAGAAGTAAGAGGATTTTAAAAAGATAGCTTATCAAATGATAAATAAAAAAAGATAAAATTACTTGCTTTGTTGTTTTAAGTACATAAGTACTTAAAAGTTGAGGCACCTGTGTTCACAGATCAGTCTAGAGTCCTGTTTTGCAATCATAAAGTGTGATATGCTGACTAAATATCTTAAATATAGAACATAAAATCCCATTCCAAATCTGAGAAATGCTAACAGTATTCCACTTGTATGTAGATGAAATATGCTTATTCTAACATTCAAATATTTACCCTAAATTCCAGCTCTGAATGACTGTACACGTTAAAATGGCAGACCCAGATGTTTAACGTGTTGAACACAGAAATACAGCTGTTTGGAGCTAGCTTTCTGTAGAGATTGAAGCAATTTAGCTAAATTTTAGCTGATATCTAGCAACTGGTTTAAATATATTACGATACACACTAAAAGCCCACTGATTTTTAATGAATGTTTGTATTAATAGATCCTCTCTATTTATCCCCTGCATTCTTTTTGCAGGTCATATTGACTCTCCTGGGCTCTTTGTAACATTTTTCTGCTGTTCTCCAGAGACGGATTCAATCCAATATCTTTCTTCCACCCACAGTTCTAGGCCTATCAATTATCCCTGACCCCTTTTCGTGCTGTGCAATCAGCTGATCTGAATCTCGACAACCAACCAAATATTTTGGGTTGAAATAAATGAGAGAAACCACTTTCAAATTGCACATTACATACAGAGATCCACCACACAAAGGTTCCCATAGGTCCAGGATGTCATGGCTCCTAGGTAAAGGAGCAAAAGATTCCTCAAAGTGCACACCACTTGGAGTCCCCAAGATTCAATAAAAAATGCAACCAGGCTTTCTCATTTCAATGGTGGCTGAACTGCTCAGCTCTGCTTGCAATAAGGTCTATGTCCAAGATATTTAGTTATTTAGCATTCAGCTGCTTAAGCATTTGAACTACATGTGATTTAGATTTCTCTAAGAAATACACATTACATGTCTTTTTTAGGACCAACAGTCTGAGATAAGAAAACTCCGCTGGGATGTGAGCTGCAAATGAAAGTCTCCACCCTCAAATGGAAAACAAAGTAGCTATTATTTTCAGCAGAGAACCACTTTCAGCTTAACCCAGTTGAGAAAGTAGGAACCCACCTAGGCACAGAGGTAATTCCAAGCCCTGTGGACCAGAATCCTCCTGACAACAGTAGTCCAGTGGTTAAAGTACGTCCTGCTGGATGGAAGGCCCAGGTTTGGTAAAGCTGAAGATATTCAAACACGGGTTTGAATCCCATGGTTTAGTGAATAGAGCACTTACCTAATAGGACAGGAACCTTCGGTTTGATCCTTCCTCTGAATGTTATGAATTTTGCTTTAAACAGTTATAGGGCAAATTAGATTAAGAATGCTTTGAACTGGGAACTGAATGTCAAGATTCTTCTTCCTGGAATGGTGGTTTTAACTATTAGACTAAAATGTGTCTTATGTGCTTGTTCTCTCTCACCCCAGGAGGCTGGTACTTGACTGCATGGTGACAGTTTCAATAGGACAGATTCAGGGTGCTTTCTTCACTTTTTTAGACCCCTAACTGAGGACCTTGATTCTGTCAGAATGTATTAGACACTACTTGAGAGCTTCCACTGTACTGGGAAGCAAAGCAATACCTGACATGTCTATCCCAGTGAGGCTGAAATTATGAACCACTTAGACCAGGGACTCATCACACTGGAGAGAGTGAACCACCAAAAGTAAGGTAATGTCATGATTTTTAAAAAAGTACCTATAAACCTCATGAAAAGGCTAGGTTCTTTTGGTATTTGTGGTCTCCAGGTAAAGAAGGGTTTGTCATCATTATTTGAGACTTACACAGATTCAAGCCTCAATCCTGCTTTAAGTCTAAGCCTAAGCCTTTTATTGTATCTAGCTCCTAATATCTATTGAATGAAATTCTTTATCTCAATGAATATTTTGCTCTAACATACCTTTGAACATCTGGACACAGCCTTCTGTGTCACTCCTTAATGCCTCTAGCCCATCACTATAACTCATTCATGGATTGCTGTCAAAAGTTGTCCAGGTATCCAGCCATCAGCATGCACATCAGCAATAGATTACCCACACACTTGCCCACCCCACTGAATGCATCGCTCCCACAATGATCCAAAGCTTTGCCCTCCTGAAGAACAGGAATGCCAAGATTCCTCCTGTAGCAGTCTCCTAGCATCCTGAAACATGTGAATCAGTTTTAAATGGATTTTAAGATAAATATTTTAGAGATAAGAACAAAATAACTTCACTATTACGTAGCTTCAGCCATATATTGCAACCAAGCCTTTCACAGCTGATGTGGTATTTCACCGTGGCAGTAGGGAAAGAAAAACAAACGCAGCTTAAAATCAACTCTTTTTCCTTCTCAAATTCTAGAGCTCTAGTAACATTATATAGCCTTGGTGATTCTTTTAACATACTACTTATGACAGCATTTGTTGTCATCGTCTGGAAAATGGCTGAAGCACAACATAATCTGTCCATCCTTTTCTTTCCAGACAAAGTTAGGGCATGACCCTATGTAAGAGACCCACAATGTTGGAGCAGTGAAACCACCAGCCTGCCTCATGGGAATCCTGCTGTGCTGGATCAATCTGGGCTCTCCTTAGGGCAGATACCAGGCTTTTCTGCCTCACCCAAACCACACAAAGCAACTTCACTGAAAATCAGGGCTATGCCCTGTGTTTTCTCTTCGTGTTAGATTAGCTCTAGGTAACAAGCCATAGAAGAAAGCAGTAAACCTAATTCAGACATGCCCAACAAAGTCATAGCACTCCTTTGTAAAATTTATTTAATGCTTTGTAGATATGCTCAAGCAACACTGATGAAAAAATGTCATTCAAAGGCTTTGTCTGAAATAACACTTAGCTCAGTGAAATTCTCAGTCATGTTACATAGCCCCCATTTACAAAAACCAAAAACATTCGTGCACATGAGTGAATGGTAAGAGGCCTGTGGCTGTGGCCTTCAATCTTTTCAGGGTGGAAACAGCACATCTATTCTGCCATGCAGTTACATCCTGAAAGTTACATGATGTTACTGAAGTCAAAGACTTACATTTTCAAACAGGGGTACCACTGGAGCTCTAAGTCAAAACAATGAAATGAAAATTTTGAAAAAATATTTAACCTATCAATGGGTGTCATATTTCTTAGAGCATTGGCTAAATACACTAGCAGATTATCAGCTGTAATGCCAGTGCCAAAATACTGAGTTTTTATATTGTTCCTTGTGTTGCTATGTACTACATGAAATCTTAGACAAAAACTCCCAGAAAAA
This sequence comes from Athene cunicularia, assembly GCF_003259725.1. Lineage (NCBI taxonomy): Eukaryota > Metazoa > Chordata > Aves > Strigiformes > Strigidae > Athene > Athene cunicularia. The sequence goes on from NW_020799092.1 coordinate 54,203,351, forward strand.
TATGAAGCTCTACTTCTTCTACTAAGGAAATTAATGCAAGAAAAGGGGGGGGGG
>NW_020799092.1:54203454-54218901 GCF_003259725.1 Athene cunicularia
GGGGGGGTTTAAGTACTAAAGAGATATGAAGCATTGCTTCTTTGTATCCTGCGAAGGAGCAACAGCTGTACTTCATTTTAACTTGATGTGCTTCAGAACTCATATTCATATAGGTATTTAATGATCCAAACATAATGGTCCTATATAGTATAATTACTTGTATGAAGGCTCAACTTCATATGTAATCTTTTTAAAAAGATTCTTCAGTGGAAAACTTGCTTTGGTTCTAACAATGAAAAAGCTCCTTAACAGTGAAGATGCTTTGGAGGGGTTGGACTACGGATCTTGAGCACAGTTGACAATCAAACAGTGTTATTCCTTCTTGACAGACTCCTCGTTTCTTCCTCCTTCACAATATAGCCAATATAAAGAGAACAGATAGAGTGCAAGACAAACCATCAAATCGTAGTGGTAGAGTGTTGCAGCAAATAGAAGAAAGACGAAGAAATACAAGATTTTGCAAGCAATATGTTTTAAACCTGGAGATTCATTAGGTAACTTACGTGCTTCACTCTTCTGGTTAGAAATACCTGTAGAATCAGAAATGTGTTGGCTTTCCTTTTGTGAGTCATCAAGCCACTTTAGTGTTTTCCCCTCAGTTATTAAATGGTCAGATTGAGAGCCTGTCCCTCCAGCTTCTTCAGTAGCCTTACTAATTAAAACCTCTGGCCTCAGTGACTTCTCTTGTTTGAACTCTGCTTGATGGAAACATTGATCTATATTCCTTCCTCTTCCTTCTCTAGAAATTGCTATGTCTGAAGTGGAAGGTACTTCTTTTTTTTCAGCTTCAGGAGAGAGGTTTTTATTAATACATGTCATTTCATTTGGTAGGTTTAAATCATACCCTGACTCAGCAGCAACCTTGTCAATGACTTTGAATTCAAAGTGTCTATGCAGATGCTCCATATTTCCTGCCACAGTGGAACCTTCAGAAGATGCCACTGAAGAGCTTTTGTAATGGTAACCAGGCACAGCATTTGTACCAGAAGGTGGCATTTTTGTTTCAGCTTTAGCATGTAAATAGGAAAGTGTACCAACACAGCTTTCTTCCCTATAGAGCTCTTCTGCTTCCTCACTGTATAGATGCTTCTGGGTGCTCAGGGAGGGACATTTAGATACTTCTGAATATAAACCCTGCTGCAAATCCTGTTTCCTTCCTGTAGCAGAAGCCTTCAGTGCTTCTCCTACAGGTAGAATATTGCCGATGTCTGGTTGTGCTTTGTCACATTTTTCCCTTCTATTGCATACAGACATCGTTTCTCCTTGCAGTGTTTCATGTACGCATGCATTATAAATACCTAAAACTGATTCCTTTTCAAATTCAGTGTCATATAATACACCCACTGTGTTGAGTTGACAAAGAGCATAATGTGAACCATCATTTCTCCCTTCATGTGTATCAAACGCTGTTTCCTTTTCCTCTGTGGGCCTGTCACTTACTGCAGTCTCTTGAGGTAGCTTAGCAATTACTGCTTTTTCACTGGCAGACATTTTTTCTGAAGCACTTTCTGATGTTGTTTTAATTATATAAGCTGTACCTGCTTTTGCTTCCTCTGCAATACCCTGCCCGGAGACAGAAGACTTTTCACAACTCTCTGCCTCCTGGCAAATAAACAACTCCTTTGTGGAAGATGTACTCCAAGGCCCTATGTTCCCCCTCGCTCCCCACCGAACCTCGCTACCCGTTTCCTGCCACCTCTGCTCCACGGGGTTTGCTTCATTTTCCTTTCCTATCAGTCTTCCTTTATTTGTGTTGTCTGACTTTCCTCTGTCTTTTAACCTTGTGAATACTCTGTGTTCCCGAGTGTCTTCAGCTCTCCTTTCATCCCCCAGAGAGGATGCCGGGGGATCTGCCTGTGCAGGCCTGGGTGCCTGTTTGTTGTCTTCAGCTGACAGAGGCATTGTGTTCAATGCTTTGGTGGCGTGTTTTCTATGTGACTTCAAAGGCTTGGGTGCTTCCTCCTCACCGATTAGTGCTAAGTCGGCTACTTCAATGACTTTCTTCTCCTTCCCTGCATCAGTGTTATAGTTCTTTCCTGACATTTCACCAACTCCATTTTTTTGCCTATATTGGCTTTTTGTGGAATCTATTGAGACATCAGCATGTGCAAAAGTATCGGCATATAAATCTCCTCTTAAATGTACCTGAACTTTGCTTTCAATCATCTTGATTTTTCCTTCATTTTTGTCAGCATCTGACAACAATGAATCCAGAGTTTGGTGAGCCATTTGTGGTGCCTGGTGCTCTGGAGCTGGATTAGCATTGCCATCCAGTGTCCCTGCTATGCATGCATTTAATTGCATGGATTCATCATGCTCTGGAGAAATGGATTCTGGTCTCACCTCACAGGCCCCTTTAGAGGTATCAGCAGTATCCTCACTGATGAATAACCTCTCCATCATCTTAGTTCCCAAGATGTTATCTGCTTCACCTTCTGAAATATCTGTGTGGATCTCTCCTTGTCGGCTTGAGACTGTAGCTGTGATATCGATAGCCTCATTCTGCTTTGTCCCCGGAAAATATTTTCCCAACAAAAGTCTTTCACTTGTAGGTTCCAAAGTATGTTCCAAAGAGCTCTCACTGCTGTTTACTGAGCCAGCAGTGACTTCCTTCCCTGATGGCTGACTATTATAATCTCTTAGGGAATACTTATCTTTATCTTTTAATTTTCCTTTTATCTCTTGAGAAGTGTTTTCAGATGAGGAACTCATAGGCACAGGGTGCAAGTCACTGCTTCCTTCTATACAGGTTAGCTTTTTCTCCAATCTTTCAGTTTCACTTGTAAAATTAACTGGTTCTGTTTTGTATAAATTCCTTTCATCTCTGGAAGAGGTATCTCTAGCTCCTGTGAAGTGCTGATTTAGCTGAAACAATAGGATAGAAAAGAATGATCAAAAAGCAATTTGCAAAAATATGCCAAATGAAGGAAGAAGAATTTTTTTATGAAAAGTTTTGTTTTCAGAAACAAAGCTTCTATGGAAACATGTTCCAAACCATTTGCAAAATTTGCATTGTATGTATTTTTTAACATAGGTAATGAGCTTTATGGTGATGCTGAAAAAAGCAGGAAATAAAACAGCATTCAGAACCCTCTCTCTTTATTCATGAATTCAGTAAGCCGCTAGTGCATTTTACACAAATTAAATCTGAAGAGAATATTCCCTTAAAGGGAGGCTAATTCATTCTCTATACATTCAGTTCTAGGTTTGAAGAGAGGAAGGCGTGAGGCAAGGGAGGAGGATCGGTGTTTAAATGAGGACACTGATACAGTACATCAAAGCCTGGTAATGTACGGTATTGTCCAGTAAAACAAAGACACATTTCACACTGACAAATACTGTAAGGATTATCTGTGCTTCATTTCTCTCAGGGACCATTTTACAGGCTTCAAACCAGCCTGGTTTTAGACAATCTGGTAAGACATGAGTTGGAAATGAGATTAGCGAAGTAAAAGGCCAGAAACTAATCACTCTCCCTCCTAGCTCCCAAATATCATATTGTATTATTCAGCTATACCTGCTTGTCATTGCACTCTCTTCTCACTTTAGCATAGTCACACTGATAGCACTAGCTGATCAATTAGAGGCTAGGTTCTTGGGCACCCCTTTATGCATTTGCACTTGCTGTAGATACAACCATTACAGTTTCTCTTATTAATATGTTTTCTGCAAAGCCTCTGCAAACTATTAATAGTAAAACGTCACTCAAAGAAAAGTGAGGGAGCTAATGTCTCTGCAAATTCTGTTTTAATGACCCTCTGCCAACCAGTGCTCAAGTGTATTTGAGTTCTTCGGTGATGCCAACTGTCAGGATTTAACAGTGAGATGCCTGTGTTTTTTTCCCCTCCTCATAACTGACATTTGCATGATCTCAATAATTATATGCAAATCTTACGATTTCCCCTTCTTCTCACATAAGGCTCATGTTACTTGTCAACTGCACAGCTGTCTAGTGAGCCAATGCCTGTGCATTTCAAAGATTTGGTTGTATTTCCATCTATTATAAGCCTTCATTGTTTAATTCATTAAAGAGCGCATAGTGCAAATTAACATCTAAATTATAGCTCCCTCTTCATTTATTGTATGGACAATCCTGGCAATTGATAAACAAACGGTTAAATTTGATCCTGCTGTTTGTAACAGGGTGAACTGAGAACAACAAGGGATTTTAAAGGTCCTCCTTTTTATGTCTCACCAAAAAAAAAAAAAGAAGATGTTGACTTTCAGGCAGTGAAAGGTCCAACAATAGGCAACAATTTTCAACTTTTTTTTAAGTAAAAGACAAGAAAAATTTATATTCAAATAAGGGGAACTTATTCTCTCTCTATCAATAAGAAAAAAAAAAAAGAATGGTTTTCATCTTCCTCCCCTGTCTGATTCAGCATTCACATTTTCACAGGTGAAGCTATTATAATCTATGATTATGAATCTATGCACCCAAATGATATGAGCTGAGAACAGACACTGAGAATAATAGATTGCTGTACGTGTCTCATTTATTGCCATTTTTTCTTTCATACTGAAAAATGCAAGCCAAACCACACATACATGCACACACACAAATCCAAATAGATTGAATGTTTACTGAGTGTAAAATTTATTATAAAAAATACCGATAAAGAAAAATCTGCTAATATAAATATATATTTGTTTTGCTCATGTAGCATGTTACATACTTATCGTTTGAAAAACCCCAAAAGCAAACAGTGCCATAAATACAATTTTACCCAATATAGAGCATTTATTTAAGAATATTTCCATCTTAGAGACTAGGAGGGGAGATTTTTTTAAATGCTACTATTCTAATTCATTCAAACTGTCATTTAGAGCCTCTGGTAAAGAAGTAAAAGGGAGAAGTCATTAATTTAAGACCAGAAAAAGTTGATGCACTATACTGAAATCAAAGCACCTTCTATTGTTGAATCAGTTAGAGATTCAATGAAAGTACAGACCAAGGCTTTACATTTGTAAATTAGTACATCAGTCAGCTCTGTTAAAAGGGGGCATTTCACCAGCTTTGAAGCACAAATGGATTCAAATAATTTAATACTGTAGATATAATTGTATAACACTTACCAGCAACTCTAATTCTTTTTCATCATCTTCATGATCACTTGGGTTGTATTCTGCATTTTTATCTTTTATATTTTCATTAACTGGTTTGGTGTCTTTGTCTTCAGCTTGTGAATAAACAATCTCTGGGATGTTTGTGTCTGAAGAGTTAACAAAAACATACTTGAATAATTTCCATGAGGTTGTTTGTTACATTATTTTTTAATTAACATGTGCAGTAAGGAAGAACTAATTAAACTGGATGTTGTACCTGAAGTCCTTGAATTATTCCATGTGTCATCATCAGACGTTGCCAATATTTCTTCTTTGCTGTTAAACAAAAAGAAACTTTCTGTGTTATTCTGAAAAAAATAGTTCTAATACCTTTTAGACTCAGATATAAAGACTGTAAGTTAATTACACAAAATTTTGAATGATGTTTGAAATTCTGTAAAAAACAGCTTTACAAAATGTAGCGCTTTTTGAGTGACCTGATATTAAGTCTCGACCAAAGAAAGAATTGGCCAAGAAAATGAAAATGTGTTGACCTTCAGATTAAATTGTAAAGCTGATTGGTTTTCCCAGGCCTTTTCTGAGAAAGCAGCACAAAGGTGATTAGATGGGTCAGTGACAGAAAAGCGCAACTTTGGGGTCAGACAAGGGTCTGGAAGGATATATGTGTTCAGGAGACCAGGCGTCTCTCTTGTTCATATTTTTCAAATATTTCTATGTATACAGAGATCACTGGAAAAAGACATCTTTGTTACCTAAAATAAATCAAAAGATTCTCCCTGCATGTATACAGTATAAATTCTGTTGCTAAGCTATGCCTGGCTGGCAGGAACAAATCCTGCTTCCCTGCAGCCAGTGCAATTTTTGCTGTTGCTTTGCTGGCTGTGAAAACAAAGGCCAGGTCCAACATGACAAACACCTACAGAGAGATGCTCAGTGCCTGCAGACCTCATCAATACCAATGCAAAGTGATAGCAGTTTGAATTGCATGCTTATAGGAATGTAACCTTTAGTGGAAACGGGGAAAAAAAATATAAAAAGAATGTCACTTATGTAAAATGTAAATTATTATACCACTCCTAATGACTTCTCTATGAGGAGCAATTTTTTTTTCTGTAGGTCTTAATTTATGCATTTTTCAACCAGTCGTCCACCTCTGTTACAGAAAATTACTTTCTAATTTTCAAATATTAATCTTTTCCCCTTCTATTTTCTCCTAGCGTCTTTCATTTGAATTGATGTAACATTAACTCTGCCACCTAAATGCTTAATTCAGAAGGAGGATGCTAAATTTATACTCTGTCAAAAGAACCTAGACATCGTCTGTCACCAACTTTTTAAAATCCAGCCTTTATAGGGATTGCCAGACTAAAGAAGACAGAAGATCCTGCCAGTCTAGCACCTAATCTCTGATGCTGGCCACCATCAGATACTTCAGGGGAAGATGTAAAGTTTTTGTAGGAAAATACTTGATTTGCACTACTCTATTAAATTTCCTGTTGGCCTTTTGTTGTTAGAAGCTGTCCTTGAAGCACAAGATTCCATGCTCTCTCAACAGCTCTTTTTCACCATTAATTGCAATAATGCTGAATATTCTTGCTATCCATCTGAATGTCATGTCACTCTTGAATTCGGGTCCATGCTTAGCCTCTGAACGTTTCTCACTTCCCTACTCACACTGAGTTGTACTTTCCCCTGCCATCAGTTGCTATAATCTGCAGTTCATCATGAAAAGGCTGGCAGAGCCTTTATTTTCAGTAGTCTGTGGTGCTTTTAAGGTAAATCATTACTGCTTATTATTTATACATCATTATGCTTTTTTATTTTACTGTTCAAATGCTTGTCCTAGGGTTACATCTTGTTCCCAACTTTCTTCTGCCCTTTTGCATCTTTTTCACCTACCTTCTTCCATGAGACTGTGTAGGTTGGGGCTTTACTGTGAGACAAATGCATTAGAGCATTTAGGTTCTAATAGGTCGTCTGCAAAAGCCCTGAATTAGGAGCCAAAACAGGTATAACACTGAATGGAGTCAGTCAACCCAAAATAATGACCCCCAAACCACATGGGCACAGCAGGAAACCTTCTACTGCTATCCAGTGGGGGGGAAAAAAAGAGTGTCTCAAAGCTTTTCTTAAAATCTAACTGGCTACCTGCAGCTTTTAGCCATGTGGATGCAAGTCTCAGGAAGCAGGAATAGCATCCTTTGATGCTAGAAGGGGCCTCATCTTAAAGGAATGGAGTTTGACACAGTTTTTTCTGTCAAGAAGCATTCCCAGAAGAAGGGGAGATGATAATGCCCATATCTAACATAATAGCACATTGGCAGCCAGAGCTGGCATCCAAGATGCAGTGGTACTTTCAGCTTATATCACACCCTGATGAGATGAAAAACCAGACTGCACACACATCCAAAAAGTACCCGAATTATCAGGATGCAGACTGTTTTAGGAGAAACCGAAGGGCAGATTTCCCTACTGCTCTTGAAGTTGGATGTAAAAACAGGACCCTCACTCTTTAGCTTACTCTACATTCCTTTAAGAAAAGAGAAATTCTGGATTCTGTCTCTTGTTCCTTGTGTTCCACATCCAGCGATTATTTTTGGTTTGGATTACCAACTTTTCAGTGTAAAATACAGACATAGTTTTTGAAAAAGGATGCTAAGAAGGAGCACCTATTTCTTCAACCTTTAAATGAGCAAGTATAAAACTGCTTCAAGCTGGATGCTTATGGGCATGTGCCAGAATGGGGTCTACCTTATCTAGCCTTAGTTTTCTAAGCACCTGGGCTCAGGCAGTCACATACATCACCCCTATCATCAGCAATGAGAGGTTAACAATTCTGAAGGGAGATTCTTTTCCTCTGTCATGGACACCATGAGTGAGATGGAGTGACATATCCTTCAAAGGAGGTTCTTTGCCTCTGGAAGAGACTGACCGTAATAGGAACCTACAGTGACTACCCTAGGCTGGAACCATACATTTTAGATAACTGAAATTAGCTGAATGAATCTCATCTTGTAACTCTAAATTCAAACTGTAACATAGCTACTGAGTTTTAAGTGGCTGGAGCTGTAACACACAGTGTATGACCTGAGCATCTCAGTTTTACTTTTGTTGTGATGAGATTTGAATTTGTCCTTAATTCTTGTTCTAGCAGCATCTAGAGCCCTAGTCCACAAGTTTCTTTTCACAGCTGCAACACAGGTAATAAATAGTGATGATAATGCAGCCTCACAGCCTGGATCCACACTGCAGGGCTTGTAACATAACTTCTTTCATGTTGCACTGAATTTTATAAAGATGGATGGTTTATAGACCATTATTTGTGTACACCTGTCCTGCAAATAGCCAAGCGCAGGGAAAGTCAGCATAACAGCTATTTTCCTTATTTTACTTCTACATCAGAAATATCTGTTATCATATAATATCTAGTGGCAAATCTAAAATTAACCTAAATTAAGGATATTGATACTGCAGTATTTGAGGATCATGAGGAGCATAAACAAATAGTCATTTAACAGCACTACTTAAATGTAAGTCATACAAAGATCTGAGACTACAGGTGCATACAACTACAGAAAAATTTCAAACTTACATATACACCTTAAAGACTGAGACACTTTCCAAAAGCCAATAAAAATTACCCCCTTCATCAAACAGTGTCAATTAAAGGGTGTTTGCCTAGTTAGTAAGGTTTCTGACTCAACGTTTTTTCTCCATATTTCTCTGAAAAGTTCCTAGCTCACTATCACAATTCCATGACCAGATTTTTTAATTATAATATTAATTAAGCTTTTGCTTTGTAAATCAGTTATCTCTCTGTTGTGCTGGGTGGTCTAAATGTGTCTACTTTGTGTAGGGAGAGACAAAAAAATTCTTAAAAATGTTTACTTCTCAGTAAGTGATCCAGGCATTCTGACAACAATGAGAGCTAGAAAAATCAATTGTATCAGCGATTGCAGTTTCCATCCAGCATAAGTAGCTGTATACCTGCAGAAGCCCAATTGTTTTTTCTTGTTCAGCTGCATGGGACACATCTTCATAAAATGCATCATGAATTTAGGAATTTCTATGAGCTTAAAAAACCCCACCTTATGCTTATATGATTCATTCTTGATGGAATTATCATTCACTTGGACTGAATGATAAAAGAAAGCAGGAATAAAAACAGGTCATCACTGTACTTTTGCATTTAGAAAGAACAAATGGGAAGTTCAGGGACTAGTTAGTAGGACTGAGATGACTGAAAACTTGATGGACATTATGCAAAAGTGTTCAGAAGTCCAAAAGTTATGTGGAACTGGCATCCCAAAAAGAGAAAAAAAAGTTAAACTTGAACCCTAAAGATGTGGAGTAGTTAGACAATGTGATGAGAAAAACAAATTAATTAGCCAATAAACAATATTCCTTTGACTTCAGAAAGGGCGGAGATAAAGTAAGACATGTCAAGATTTTTTTTTAAATTAAATAGTAATTTTTTCTAGAAGTGAGGTTTGATAAATATTTCAGATAATCTATGTATAACCCCACAATGAGAAGCCTTCTAAACTTTTCTACCACAGTGCTAGGAGTGGGGCAGAATCTTATAGGAACAGAGATCTTACAGGGCATAACTGTTAGGAATGGAGATTTAGAAAATCATATTATTTCATGCAGTCTGGGAGCAGAACTTGGTGTTTAAATATGCTCTAATTAAGAGGAGCAGATAATCTCCAACCCAAAACAGAGACTGAGCAGAGGAAATCACACATTGGTTTAAAATCTTTGTTATTCAAATCTATCAAATTGGAACTGATACTACTGTAGCAGTATCAGAAGAGTAGGAAAAGTAGTAGCTATATCTAGGAAAAAGAAGAGTAGTGTCAGGGCAACCAAGGCCCAGGTGACTTCAGAAAGTTTTCACAACAGATTTAGAATAAAACTTAAATGAAAGAATAAATACAGATAAATGGAAAATGGCATAAAACCACCAGAATCACTTCATACTATTTGTCTTTGATAAGATTACTATATTTCCCTTGTCTAAAAATCAGTTATCTAATCTATCTGGACTTCATTAAAGCATTTGTTGTGCAGCCACATGGGAAAATTATTAATTAAATTGGAGAAGAGGGAGATGAGTACAAGAGCTGGGTGGTGGGAGAGGGGCTTGGTGCCGAGTGGGGGCCCACGAGCTGGGCTGCACGGAGCTGACAGACATCACAGAGGAATTGGAAAGGACCGGTTGTGTAATCAGACTTACTCAGTCATGTTATTAAAGACCAAGGCACAAAAAGTCAAAGTTAAATTAAATCCGCAGCAGATAGGAAGTTGGGAGACACGGCCAAAGCAGAGGAGGATTGAAAGAAATGGGTGGCCTGGAGGATCAGAATAATAGATAAGGGATGAAATTCAAAATTATGAAGTGCCAGGTTATACATTTAGGGACTAAAAAGAGTTTCTGCCACAAAATGAGGGCTCAGAAATTGGAAGAAACAGGTGAACAAGAAAAATCTGAGTTTGTTTTTGGCAGAAAACATTTCCAAGGCATTGATGTGAGATGACCATGGCAATAAGGCAAACGTAGTTCTCCAGTAATGTGGCAGAGAAGGTATTCCCAGTAATGAAAGATTTCCAAGAAATATTCATGTCATGGCACCAGGAACTAGTAAGAACTAGTCTGGAACATTTGTATATTATGTTCAAGAAAGATTAATTCAAACTAGAACAGGTGCAGAAGAGGACTACACGAAGACTGGCAGGATGAAAAATCTATATTAACCAAGGAGATAAATTGAGTATTTCTATTCTCAGCCTAGCAAAATAGTCTGAGAGAAGAAATAAATGCCCTCTGTTAATATAGCAAAGGGGTAAATACTGAGAGGACAGAAAAGATACTAAGCAGCAAGACTCTGCTAATGTATTAATAGAATGAGTTCACAAAAACATTTGTTGTGGAAACTTAAAGGAAGATCTGTAAACGTTAGAAAACTATATCCTGTCATTTTTTCTGTGCAAGTACCAGGTGCAACAAACTGAAAAGGTCTTGGTGAGGAAAAATGGATATATTTTTGTGTATGGGATTATGTAACACGTTTACCAAGGGATAAGACTTCATGGTCCCATAGTACCAGTCCAGCCAGACCTACTTCAGATGTTCCTATGCAGCTATATGCCCTGAGAGTTAAGCTTTCAGGAGCACACATTTCACTGTGGAACAGCAGGTGCTTTGGTCTTGTCTGAAATAGGTTTGGGACTATAGCCAGGAGCAAGTAATCTCTTCATAATGGGTGAGATTGTTATAGCTTGTTGTGGTTTTAATTCACACACCAATATTTGGCAGAAGTTGTGTCAGTATGTTTGTATAACCTGCTGCACTGTTCACTTTGTTCTGTATTATATCCACTTATGTTAGATCTTAATACCTAAATCACAAGATATTTATTATACAATATGTAGGAAAACACTAAAATTGTTGGAGTACAGAGTATAGAAAGATGAAAATGTACCTGTAAAACTCTTGAAATGAATGCAACCTGAACAATTTTATACTATCACATGTTTAACAGAAAATGTGGGAATATATTATTTAGTCTGAAATTTAAAGAGGTATAGGAACATTAAAGTATTTAAAGAGTATATATCTCAAATATTTAGCAAAAACATTTAAGAGGGAAAAAAGTTTCCAATACAAATTTATTTAAAAAAACAGATATGCTTAGGCTCTCGCAGAATTTTTCATGCTTTTGGTTTTTACTTCAAGGTGGATTCAAAATCAAAATGATCCTCTTCTACCCTGAAGCTGAGGTGAAGCCAAAATGTCCTCATGAAAAGAGCTGGCAAGATGATTGAAATTGCTAACCAAACACTAATTCTATTTTAATTTCAGGTCAGGTTTCTAAACTTAAGAGGAGCCTAATACAGCAGCAACCTTCAATACAACTAGTGCTTTTGGATCTAGTGCCAAAAATAGCCAGCCTTGCTGAAGAATGATGCTACTGGGATGTAAACAACATACAAGATACAACAAACAAGATACAAGAAAAGAAGTCGTTAAATATGTCAGCAATGTTTTACTGAGAAGCAGAAGAGCAAAAAGTAAATTACTGCACGTAAATGCTCAGGTTTGAAAAGTCACTGGGGCCAAATGGAAATCCTGCACAGAACTGTAACCCCACAGAGCTGGGGAGAGGAGGGGTACATTGGGAGGGAAGGGCTGGTGGTTTTCTTTGGTTATTTTTGTATCATTAGCAGCAGATGTCATACCAAAAGGAAGAAGAGGAGGAAATAGCTATATTTATTTAAGAAACCCCAAGCAATAACAAAATTATTTTAAAGATTTCACATGCACATTGGAAGCAGAAATCCTGTAAAATGTTTGGAGGAGTTGGGTTAAAAGAATATTGATGAGAAACTAAATAAAGGATTTTCCACATGTAATACTGAACTTCAGTAGTATCATATGCAATGTTATTCAAAACCCATGAACATACAACAAAAATAAATTTCTAAGGAAGAAGAAATTTTGGAAAGCAGTAGGAAAGACTACTGTATAAAATTCTAATCAGAATTTTAAAGTTCTATTAAAGACACAGTAGAGTAAGAATTCAACACATTTTTTTTACTAAATTAATCTTCCCTGAACAGTTGGCTTACTGGAAAATTACATTTAAAATATCGCTCTATTTATACTGGTCTTAAAATACCAGTGGGACAGGGGAGAAAATATTAGCAAAACCAATTCATGGAGAGAAGAACATGTAAGAAGGGAAAAAAAGTTGGTACTATTAAAAAAAAACCAAAACAAAACAAAACCAAAAACAAACAAAAACCAACAAAACCAAACCAAACAAAACATAAGCTTGATTCTGGTCTCGTTATCATGGTGAGACTACCACTGAAGATATATCCCACCCATCCTCTGGGCTCTAGATCCAAATCAGGTGCTAGCTTCTCTCTCTTTGTCTGACAACTCATGAAAGAGGTTTGGAAGCCACCAATGATCCTGGTGTGTGGATCTCCAATGTGCAGACTTTGACTTCTCTTGTGATAGGGTCTCTGTAGTTAATTCTATTCCATCTCCCTCACTGAATATATGAACTAAATATTTGACAGGTGATATAAACTCATTCTTTGCCTCCATGAGGTTCAGTCCAAAATTCACTATAGGGACAAGTCTGCTACTGATTTACATTGGTGCCTGTGTTATCAACTGTTGAAGTCATAGTCTTATAATACAACCACTCCACAACTTCTTATCACACATGGTTCCAGCACCCTGTAAATATTAGACTCAAGCTCTGGTACTGGCAGAGAATTCACAGCCTTGCTCAAGAAGGGGAGGTACAACCTTGGCTTGAAGCCACCTTTGTGCTTCTTCAGGCCTTGCCTCACTGTGCCTCAGCACAAGCCCAAGTCCATAAGGTGGTGTGGAGATGACAAGGAAGCTGAGGATTACCTGCCTTTGCATCGACATGAGAGGGCATATACCGTCTTTCTCCTCTGGAGAATTTCTAACATGGGAGACTGTGCCTGCTGGAGGTGTATCATACAAGCCTCCTCACCAAGCAATGCTTGACCTCTTATTTCTGGGCATTTGAAAACTGACAGGCTACAAAATGTCTGCAGCAGAACCACATGCAGTGGGACGTCTTTATGTGCAACCATCTATGTGTTGTGGAGAGAAGCCATTACGTAAGTGCTCAGTTTCCCAGGACCAGACGAGTACCACTCAGAGAGGCTCCAGTGCCCAGCAGTGCCTGACAGTCAGGCTGGTGGGCAGTAGGATCTGGCCTCATCCAGAAGTCTATCTGCAAGTTGTACCTACCCAGGCTTTGAGCTCCCTGTGGCTAAAGAAGAGAAGGAGCTTTGATAAAAATAAGGAGCAAAATAATTGTTATTGCAGGAATTGGTGCTTATTTCTGATTTGTTTACTTGCACATTTTATCTAAATGAAGGCAGAATATAATTTTTATGAAAGTTATGCTCTTATGTGGAATTGACACTAATGAATGCAAGGCCCTTTCCCCCTCTTGTTTGTACCATCAAATTAATTAGCTCTACTGTGACATGAGTATTTTTCTCAAGCAGTTCAAGGCTTGAACATTTTCCTTTCTTTTTCTAAAGGGCATCTTCCGTGCCCTTTATCTACCATAAGAATCATGCATCACTTGTATTTTTCACAACTAATGCTGTTTATTATAAAAACTGATTGTGATGTGAAGATTGTTATACTGTGTGGCAAATTGCCCAAACAATTACTGTAAATGCATGAGCCATAAACTGTACTGCCAAGGACACTGGTAGGTTAGCTCCTATAAAAGAAACAATTAGAGTCTGAGGTGAAAATAATAGAGATGAGATGACAGTTATTGAAAAGGCAGAACATCCAGTTTAATGTTGTAAATATAGGTTTGTGGATTACACTGATGGTTTTAAAGTGTTCATGGCTTATTGAATGGAATAGAATATTACATACTTTAGAATGGGGCCATAATTATTCCTTTTTAATTGTGATGTCTGATGCATTTGTGAGCAGTTGTTGAGAACATCCTCACATTATACTGATTCTGGTTCTAAATTATCATCCTGCTCCAAGGGTTTGGGTTTATTTTATTATTTTACTTTTTTAGCATTTTGTTGTTCAGGGTCTGTTCTGAACAAAGTATTTTCTCTTGAGGAACTTAGAGTGCTTAGAGGGTTACAGCAATAATTATTTCAGTTTCAGCCTACACACTTCACTGCTTTAAATCATCATTAGAAGTTTCATCCCTCAGCAACTCCTGCTGAGACAGTCTTAAACTCCTAGAAACCATTAGGTAAGAATAGCTTATCTTTATAACAATTTGTATATAAAGATATTGATGAGAATTTGCTAGAAATTAAGGGAATACATTTTTTTCCTTAGGAATCATCTAAATACAGAAAAAGGGTTTTTATGATTGCTAAAGAATTTCAATCATTCAAACCAATTTGCAGCATATGAAAATCAGGGCGCATGAAAAAAGACATGCACCCGTCAAGAAGACACGTTGCAATAGACTATGGTGGATAATGAAGAAAATACAAGAAAAATTACATTACTGCATGAGAAGATTAAATGGTCCTCTGCTCTTTTAAGATAGGACATAGGGATAAAACCCAGTGAAATGAAATTCAGATATTAGATCATAAGGAGAGCACTACACAACTGGACACAATTATAACTGGCCAAGAAGACAGAGGTGCTGGGCACGTAAAATCAGAACTGGGGCAAGTCTTTCCAGGGTTTGTGAGGAGACGACAAAGTAAGCAGCAGAGCAAAGGCAGCAACCAGCAAAAGGCAGCCTGTGTCAACACTGAAGCATGTGAGAGTCTGAAGTAACAAATCCATTAGTGGGGCTGGAGTGGGGGCGGCGGGGGGGG
>NW_020799092.1:54218951-54255153 GCF_003259725.1 Athene cunicularia
TGTATAAGAGCAGTGAAGTGGCTTTGAAAGAAAGTTGCAAGGAAACTAAGTACTCAGCTGTACCACCTTTCAGGGAAATGCTCTAAGTCGTTCTCAGGCTTTTACATACTGTTAAGAGAAGCTGATCTTAATGCTAGGTAGGGACATCACAGCTGTGTTGGAAACTGATGACACCGGGCTTAAGTTCTGGGAGGTGTTGGGGAGCAGAGCTTGGGAAGTGGCTGGACTGTGGGCCCAGGCAGCTGGCTCTGTCCTTAGGCTGAAATAACTGCCTCCTACAAAAACTTGCAATAGAGTCCTGGGAACGAGACCTTAGGGCTAGCAGAAACCAACAGCTGCACAAATCACAGACAGACCAAGAATGTAAAGAGCTCTCTGTGCTGACAACAAAAGCAGAGGGCGACTGAAGCTCAGCAAGCACTGTTCCTCAGTTCTAGGCTCCTAACACACACACACACACCTGAATTTCTACTTGTCAGGTGGCTTTATCTGAAAATATGGCCAATTCCTACCTAAGAGTATTTCTGCTTCAAATAATCCCTCATGTGAAGATGTTATGTGTGCCTAAAAAACGATGTTGTTATTACATGTCATGTGTGGCAGTATGCCTTCTGTTTATATGCTTCATTTTTTCAGGAGGTATTTAAAAATTAAAAGCGCGATAGAAAAATAATTTCATTTAAATCATGCAGAAAACAATAATTTAAATTACATCGTTAGATTCCAGACTGATTGAGACCACACAGGAAAAGTTTCAGAAATTAAAACAAAAACTGCAAAGAAAATCAACAGCCATAAATTTATAGCTGTGTGAACATTAAGTAGAAGTTACCGAATAATATTTTAAAATACTACGTCATTACAAGTGATCCTGTTAGAATGAAGGTGTAGGTAAAATCAGAGCCCTTATTACAAATCTAGGCAAGATTGATTTTCTTATATGACCTTCAACTACCAGCAGTGCTCAAGAAGGCTCAATCTGGTTCTTAGTAAATAGGTGTCACCAAGCAAACAGGACTGACACTAATTAGCTCCCTTGTTGATAGTCAGGACACAGAGGATAGAGGCAGGGAGGCGGAGTGACCTGCTCGTCATTAGAGTGGTAGGTGAGGATATTTGCACGCCGGCATGGCAATGGAGGCTTGCACTGCAGCTGCCATTTTGAAAGTATGCTGTGAATAGAAGACTGCAGTATCAGAAAAATCAGTCTGACAACCTTCACATGCATTCTGCATGAAAACAGAGGCACAGAGAACCTCAAATGTCTGAAATCTGAGAAAGAGAATGTTATTCTGTGGCGTTTCCCCACCTTGAGGAAAAAACCCTTAGTTTTGGCCTTCTCACCTAAGAAAAGAGGCCGACACCAGAAGAGGAGAAAAGGTGGGCCTGCAAAAGGACAATAAAGGACTGTCAGTAGCTTCTAATCAAGGAGAAATTGGAAAGGAAGTTTGGAAAAGTGAAGTGCAAAAGATGCTCAGAATAAGCAGTATATAGTATGATGATTAATAGTATCGAGGGGGACAACTGATCAAGAGAGCAGCTGTAAGGGAATTTAACTGTTTTTTCTGAAAAGATAATTCCCAGTAGGGTTCAGGCAATGTTTGTAATAAACCTATTTTTATTAAGATTATTGGATTGGTGCTATCCAGGGGATTATATTTTCCAATTACTAATATTTTCATTTTTCAGTCTTAGTTTATGATTGAAGCAGGGACATAGGTGGCACAGAACAAAATGCATTGGCCTGGTTTGGGATGAGAATAATCATAGCCTCAAAGCAAACAGAGTCCCAAGAAATTAGTCTTTATTTTCTAGCTCATTAAAAAAGACCTTGAGTTTTAAAGGGAAAACATTCGTACATTTTTTTTTTTTTAAATATACATGTATATCTGTCCATATGAAGATTTTAGTGGCATACAGTCTGAACCAGGAGCCTAACGCCAATTTGGTGCTAGTCTCAAACCTTTAATATAGCCTTGTGTATCCCCAAATATCATGACTACAGGTATGAAGACTGCAGAAAAACCCATCCATAGTAAGTCAGTTATACCTCAAATTAAGTTACAGTCACTATGTACTGGAAGTTTGCAACTTTTTTTAGATTGTTTTATAGCTCTGTCAGGATTGCTGTACGTTATTGCAATATCCACATAACAATGTTGAAAATAAATCTGTTCAGAAGTCTTGTTACACCACTGTTACATACACAGATTGGTCAGAAAATTGCATAAATTCTTCAACAGAATGGGCTAACTACTTCAGAAACAGAGAACTTCTTGAGGAAATATTCCCCTGAACAGGATTAGAACATTTATGGACAGCTCCTTTGTGAATTAGTAATACAAACCTTACTATTGGGGTGCTTATCTTCAGAGCCAAGCTGTTGAAAAAGAGGAAAAGGTAAGTCAGGGCTAGTCTTGGCCTAAAGTCAGAGGATATGCTTCTTAGGTTGCTATTTAGTCTGGAAGGGGCATGATCAAGTATCAAAATGGTGTTGTAGAAAGGAGTTGGGGGTAGAGTCCCTCTGTTCTTCTCTTGCTTCTTTCTCCCACTGTTTAAAAGATGGAAGGAGAGAAAAGCAAGTATCATCAACAGGTCTTGCACTCTCTCAAGTTCTGTCTATTTTGGATACATCTAAGAGGAAAAAGACCTTAGCCTATGTGGCACCTGGTTTTTCCCTGGATCTCACATGGCAAAAATAGAGAAGGAGCAGTCCCCTACTGGCATGTCAGAAGAGAGTAATTTCCTAGAGGCTGACTGCAGTATGCTGAGGCACGTATGCAAGAAGGTGACAGATGCCTTAGAGAGACTGTAGATAGATAGATGACAGTCAGGTGAGACTAAGATACAGATACCACCCCTGGGAAGGAGAACAGAATGGGTGACCACAAAAAGCCTTAGCCAGTCGTTCCTGAGAGAGGACAACTATAATCTAAATCTTGGAAAGCAATTGTAAATTCAGTAAGTATCTCAAGAGGATAAGATTCCCAGGTGTTATCATGACAAAAAGAGACTTTATAACCTTTTCTTTTTTCACATGTTGTTTTACTGCTACACAGCAAGAAGGCAGCTGTGTGATAGGTATCAATATTTCTATCCAGAAGACCTGGAATATAATCTAGGAGACACTGGTGCAGATTTACTAGGCTAGCTGGGGAGAGAGAAAGACTGACAAAGTCCCCAACCCTCTATCACAACATGAAGTGATCCAGGCTTGATCATCTTATGCTTATCATCCATCAGCCATAAACTTCATTGCAGGGACAATAATTATGCATCAAACCAAAATGAAAATACAAATCCACTTGGTGCACCTAAGTGCAAAGAACAACCTGCCTATTTCACATTCAGTTGTGTAGCTCAGTGCTCTTCAATGCTCTTTAGGACTATTAGTAACCAACACTAATAAATCTTTGGGTTTAGTGTCAGTTTATCAGCTGGTTCCACAGATCAGCGGGAGAGTAGAGAGACAGTCAGTAAACCAGCCCCCCACTATGTTTTGGCATATCAACTAATATTTTCTTGTGTGTCACTGAAGGACTAGGGATCAAATAACCACTTCTAACTTGCTTCCACTTGTTTAAAAGGTCTTATCTCTTCCTTTGCCCTAAGGCAGGGACTCCATTTAACTTGCAAAGTATTTGTTTGGACCATTTTTTCTACCTTTCTTAACTGAGAAGATAATCCACATTTTATCTTACAAATACAATGGTTGATAGGTTCTCTGGACTTACACTGTAGCTGAATCAATTGGTTCAATTTCAGAGCTGCTGTGCTGTGGCTGGATCATGGCTTAAAGTTCATAATCAGAATAAACAGCTCAAATGACACTGGTAGTGAATGCATTGATTAAATATGACTCCAGTGCTCTCAGTTAGTGTTTCACTGACTTTAAACATCTTTTCAAGACTAACACTTAACCAAGTCAAGGTGAATGTAATGGAACAAATTTTTTTTCCAACTGAACATTTATGAACTGCAATACCTGAAGAGTAGACTGGAGACAGAGTATTGAAATTATCATTACCAGCCTGGTTCAATTTGCAAAACAGATATCTCCCTAAACAAAAGAGTCACTGAATAATGAAATAAGGGAGTTAATTTAGCAATGTATTTCTATTTGTCTGAAGGTCCTTAATCAGTGATCTGAAAGAGCGTAGAAATAAGCTCTGGTCCTGTAAATATTAGCATTCAAAGATAGTTTTACACATGCAGGGTTCTATAAAGTTCAGTGAGACTCCTGATGTTCATTAAATTACTTATGGCGCAGGATCAAGCCAGTTGCTGTATTAAAGAGCTCTAAGAGTCAGTTGCAGTAGTGTTACAATATTGGCATATTTAAATAAGCTGATGAAATTGTAGCAACTGCAAAAAAATCTTACAAGTGTAAAGCCAAGCAATGCATGCATAATTACAAGTACTTATATAGTTGAGAAATGATAGATTACAAAGCATCAGGTTTATATGGTTTTATGCAAACAAGTGAAAAAGTTTTATAGCAATCGGTATTTTCCGTACATTAGAGCACCATTTTCTGTTCTGTAACATTGGTAAGAGCAGTTTCTAAGGCAGATTATGGAAGTAAATGAGAAACCACTGATAAGATCCAGAGTAAATACTACACTAAGACTGCTGGTAAAGCAATGTGCTATTTGAGTTTGTTGTTACTTAAAAGTTTAGAAGTTTCTTTTAATATTTCCAGTGCAACAAAATGGATGGCACATGAGCAGCATAGTTCGCAGTCACCAAAAGCAAAAATGAGACAATTTTCAGTCTTCAAGTATTCTCCAACTAGGACACCACAAGTATGGCTAGCAGGTGTCTGTTCTGCGCATGCCATTCTCATCCATAACATCAACATAACTGTTTCTTTGGCATTTCTGTGATAGCATTCAAAGCCTTATGCCATTATCTTAGATATCTATCTTTACAGTTTTTAATATATTCCATAATTCAAAGAGTAAGTATGTCTGGATATTGAAATACTACGATTAGACAGAAAAAAGACCACTGAGCATAGTTCCTGGCTAAGTAGGATTGTTTCCTGTAGAACATTTTTCAAGTGGTTTACCTTAGCTTATTTTAAATTACTTTGGAGAGCAAGGTTGCAGCAATTTCCTTAAAAGAAAACTGTAGAGTCATTATTAAGAAGCATTCCTAATACTTGGCCTCAGTTCCACAGCTTGCTTTTAACCCACTTTTCTGAATAATATATTTTAGATCACCTTAAATAATTATCCCATGTCCCCAATAATCACGGTCTTCAAATACCTGGAGAAGTCTTATTTTGGTGCCAGTGCTACCTACTTCTACAACTGGCAAAGACTGGCACTGACCAGGAGGCAAGAGAAGGGCTGGGAATACTAGGTCAGACTGAACAGGAGAGGAGTGCTGCTTTTAGCTGGCTCCCTGTGAATGGATAACTTCTCTAGCAGCTGCTCTCCTGGTAAAAACAGTGACCGCAGTCACTTCCTAATAATAGTAATAAACTTTAGTCAAATCCCATATCTGTATGCTGATCAAGGTGTAACTTGTGACTTGAGATGCCAGAAACAACCTTGAGATTAAATAGCAGTACAAAAAGAAGTGTGTTTTAACATCTTCTCTGCTCTCCTTTTCCCTTTCCGATTATGATGTGCAATAATCAAAAGAACAAGGATTAAAAGGGAACATAATTTAAATGCCATATTTTAAATAGACCAGCTGGGAATAATACAGTTGTTCCTCACAGCAAAGCACATGCAAAGCTATTTCCAAATATCTTCCTCAAAAGCTTTGATTTTTTTTTAGTCACATCATGGGTTTGTGGGAAAGGCCAAGAGGAGCTGATGTAGAACTGCATTTCTAGGGGCAACCTAGGCACTAGTCTGCCATCTGCCCAGGGAAGACTGGCTGAGCACAGTGCAGTCCTGACAGGCTGGACCTTCAGTAATATACTTCCTTTGCCTTCCATCAGAAAGGGGATGAGACAGCAGCTGAAGATGGGAGAGTACTCATGAACAGAAATTTTCTCACTGGCAATTGTTTTAAGACCATTCAGTACTTCTGCTGATGAAATTGGCACTGGCAGCCCACAGGCCCAGGATTTTTTATGTCTTCCTTCTCATGGAGTGTTGTAAATAGGGCAGCTCTTGTATGAGACATTGTCCTATTTTGTGTTCTTTTTAAAGTGGCATCACGGAGGAAAGCGAATTGATGCACTACCATTCAAAGAGAAATACAATCTGGCAATTATGAAAAAAAGCACAGGAGCAACAGCAAGCAGCTCAGTGATACACTTGTGGGCTCAGATTGCTAAGAGGGAGGATAGCTCTAACAGTTATGATAAAAAGACTATAGCCTTCCCCTTCCTTGTCAGAGGACAGGAGTCCAAATACACGTTTTACTCTTTTGTAAAATTCTCATGCTTACCAGCTATTTTCCTTGTGCTCTTGCTCCTGCTGCTCTCTTGACAGATGACAAACCAGGACCAAGCACAGGAATGGGGCGCAGGCTCACCAGTGAAGGGGGAAATGGTCTGCAGGTCGATATCACTGCACTGTGCAGCATGATCTACAGAAGTCTGCCTCATGCAACATATAACTAATCCCTGTCTGATCAGACCAATGCAAGAGCCTGGAATCTACAACAAAATTATGTATATGGTCCAAACCTAAGGATGAGGAGAAATTTGTGTTTTTCACTATCCATGTGACTCACTATCCATGTTCCAAAAGCATGAGAGTCAAATAAAAAAAGAGTGGAACTGATACAATTAATTTACCTTTTTCTGAGTGTTTAGATGGATGTATATCTATGATAGAAATCAGGGCTGTTTACTGACAGAAGCTCTCTCTTTTCCAGTGAAAACTTTAAAATTTTAGGAGTAATTTCTTTCCCAGAGTATGTTTACAAGTATGCATGAGTTAAATGCACACTTTCAGATAGACTAAAACATAAATTAAGTCAAATGTTATATTTTCAAACTATATTTTGTGCCTATGAATCCTTTCAAGACACAAATATTGTTAAAAATTATATTGGAAAGAAATTTAATGTAGAAAAATACTTAGAAGCAAATATTATATGAAACTTTATGAGAAGAGTATTTATTCATGCCTGAACATAGAAGCAAAAGCAAATGAAACATGGAATGAATAGGCAGGATTTTAAATCATGTGGTTCTGAATATCCAAGGCTAGACACTTTTCATCATGAATTATTCCATGCAGTTTTGCTTTTCACTATCATTTTTTTAAGGTGCAAATTTTGAGGGTTAAATCAATTTTTATTTTATTTCTCAATAACAGTGTCAGAAGCCACCCCATTGCCCTCATTCACACAACTTTGTCCTGGCTCATATTCTTAAGAGTAACGTGATACAGTCATACTGCGTTTCCTCAGTAACTTCCTCTGAAAGCGCATATTATTCCTTTCACTTAACTAATGCAACTAATCCTCACTAATGACATTTAATGAGCCACACAAGTATGCCCTAGAGTGGATCAGACTCTCTGCTTAAAAAACATAATTCTTTAACAGTATTATTTTTTAACTGAAGAGGTAAATTGCGTGTTTTAAGAGAACGTATAAATATCTCAGAGAGAAGATGAAAAAAAAAAAAATTTGAACAGGTTTCTAAACTTGAAATAGGGGCCTAAATAAGTGTCATGAAAAATATCCTTCTATTCAGATTGCTATAAAGAAATCTTTCATTTAAGATGTTCAGCTCATGGGCATGAATAGCAATATTCCTTACCTGCGTATTTATTGCATGAACCATATGTAAAAACCATTATTACTTCTATTTATATCTGTTTGCATTGCTACAGCTCCTAAGACAAGCTAGTTACAGTCCAAGACCCCAACTTTGCTAGATGTTCTATAAAAATCCAGCACAGCATATATAAATGCTGCAGAGTTTATCATCTGAGCATAAAATGAGATGAGAGAGAGATGGGATGGTGGAGGAGAGATGGGAAACAGGCAGCACTGTTCAACATGATATGAAGGAGTCATAGCACATCAGCAGCCTTACTTTGCCAATTTTGGGGGGTTTGTTTTTCTTGTCCATTTTTCTAGGCATCAAAGCAAAGGAGTTTTAATGAAGGTCTGAAGGAGAATAATGAGGTACTTTTGCAGATGTCTTCAGGGTGTTCCTCCTCACTCAAAGGGGCAACATGTACAAAGACACTTTGAAAAACAAGTGAGCAATGGAGGTTGGCATCTTAGTTCTTTTGAAATGAAAGGCCCTAATACTGACCTCATTTACACTGGTGAAAGCTGTAACTGCTGTGAAGTCAATGAAGTCCCTGTGGCATAAAATTGGTCCTGGATTACAATCTGCCAGAACTGTCTTTCAGAAGCCTTGGCGACCACTGAAACCATATTCCAAAAATACTTTCAGCTCATTTTTGCATTTACTGTAAGGTCTCTACATCCTTCTGTCACTAAAGGGGATCTCAAAAGGGTACATTAATTAACAAAATGTGTAACAGATCTTAATGTAAACAAGAATCTGACCACTCTGGTT
This sequence comes from Athene cunicularia, assembly GCF_003259725.1. NCBI lineage: Eukaryota > Metazoa > Chordata > Aves > Strigiformes > Strigidae > Athene > Athene cunicularia. The sequence goes on from NW_020799092.1 coordinate 54,227,464, forward strand.
TTAATAACGCAAATATACATGTGTGTATGTGTATATATAAACATATATGCACATATATGTATATACACATATATATGCATACACACACACATCTATACATATATACATTCCTCTGCATCCATATGTGGAGAGAGACATCTTTACACTCTGACCAGAGAGAAGGTAATTTTATGTCAAGGAGTAGATGTTAGCTCCTTTCCCATTTTTTAAAATACCTCTCTGTCTGACTCATATATAATACCTTTAGCATATACATTTAAAAGAGGAACCTGCAGAGGAAATGCTTCTACAACTTATGCTAGCACTAGGCATATCACAGGAGACTTCAGGGAATTAAACTCTTAGAAGTCATTCAAACTTAGATGCGCGATTCTATCTAAATTTTCAGGTCAGTCCTGAAAGCACCTGGAAGCCCAGGGCTCACTAAATTAAGACTCAGATCTCCGTGTCCATCATCTGCTCCATGTGAGCTACCTGAACTCAGGCTGAAGTCACACTGCGTGCATATGCCTGTGGTATTTGATATCTTGGCTCTTCTGCAGGGAATCTCAGGCTATCTGATTTACCCAGAATGGGTCATGTGACACTTCCTGAAGGACAGAAACAACGTACAGAACCAGGAACAAACATCAGGATCTGACCACACAGCAAGTAAAGGCATTGTTCCCTCTGCTCTGATGTACAGGGATGTTCCCCCACAGAAGCATCATTGTGGTGGCCCCAGAGCTGGCCCAAAGGATACTTACCAGGAGAGCTTTGAATTGGGCCTTGGCTTAATCCCGGGGCTGCTCTTACGCCATGGTGTCGATGCAGGCACTAAGCCGTACTGCACAGCTCTCCTCACAGGGCTGAGATGTAAGTAGGGCTGGTAGAGGGTGGGTCTCAGCACATGGAGTCTGTGTTTTGGGAAGGGAGGTTCTGCACAGGGGAAGCCCTGACTGTCTCCCTTCTCCTTAAACTCTCACCACTCCTACAGTTTTGTTCTCCCCTCCCCTCCAGTTCAGTCCAGTGGAAGAGCACCAGGGAAATCAAACAGCACTGCCTTACTTGGGAAGACTATAGGAACTAAAAACTTAAGGTGAATTCAGTTCTGGGATCTAAGTATTGCAAAAGATGCTGCAGGTAAAATATAAATTCGATTCTGGAGAACTCCAACTGTTTTATAACAAATTTGGTGAACAAACAGATGAGAATTATATTTTCACAGGCAACATTGTTTTTGCTCACAGAAAGAAGTTAAAAACAGAGTAGGAAGTCAAAAGTTACTATTCCTAAGTGTCTTCTTTTACATGGGGTTAAGTTATAAGTCAACCACTGCCTCCTTATCACATAGTACTTGCCTAAATGTGCGTAATATATATGAGATAAATTCTATAATTTTTTCTTTAACATATTACCAATTCTGCCTTATAAGTCATTATTCATTTCACCATTTGTGAAACAGAAACATTAACCAGTGGCAGGAAAAAGGAATTATTACCCTAATATACAACTTGCAGAATAGCCCAACCACTTGCAGAAAACTGTACTGGCTATTCTAATTGCAGTAGGATCCTTCTCTGAGTTATCAGCTTCCTGAACCACCAGTGTCATTTTGGTTTTAATAATTGTATGCAGAGAATGAACCATTAAATAAATCATGTGAAAACCCAAGATTTGTTTTGATTTTAATTTTTATCAATTTATGAATGAAGTGGATGCAAACGGTTTTAACTCTACAGCTATCTCAGTCTGCAGCAAAGCTCTCACTGATGTCAGCTCAATTTATATCCTACAGAGATCAAAATTGGTACACAGCCCATAATTTACAGACCCTCACACTACTTTTCAAATGAGTGGCATGTATGCCACATATTAAAACTATGATCATGACCAATCTGTCTGCAGAAAACTACTGGTTGATACGTGCAAGAGCTTTACTGAAAACAAATCTTGGTCTAATTTATCATTAAAAAAAAATCATAGAAGAAAGCAGCATGGGCAATCTTAGCTCCAGCAAGCACACTTAGTTAGAATTAGCCAGCTATATTGCAAATTACAGAAAGTGAAGGTGCAACCTCACCTGTTTTGTGTTGTCTTTAAGCAGCCTTTAAGATGTCTATCAGTAACCTCTTTGTGTGGTTTATTATCCACCTTGGGCACAGTTTCTTTTTTGTGACAAATCAGTGTGTAATTTTTGTCCTCGTTGTTTGCCCAGAAGGTACCAACCGATGTCTCGTAGCGTATACAGAACTCCACCTTAGCTCCATCTCGTTGATAAGGAGGCACCAAAGATAACTTAAAGCAGAATTGATCAGTTTCACTGCCACAAGAATTAGGCATGAATTCTGCAAGGATATCGTAATAACTGAGCCAGTTATTCAGTGTCATTCGAACATACACCATTTTTTCAAAGGATACATTGAGGACTCGTATAATGCCATTCATACAGGTAATCCCAGGCAGGAACATAATTGACTCCAACAGTACTTTCTGCTCTCGCACTTTTTGCAAAAGTTCTTCTTGTGAAGCAGGTAATGTAAACATTTCAGAAAAGAAATATTCCTCCTGAGGGAAAACTTCATCTTCTATGTCATAATTTTGTCCTGTATTTGGAACTTCCCAGGTATCAAACTCTTTAACAGACACAAGATCAAACCCAAATGCATCAGCAAATGAAACTTTTCTTGAAATGGTGGTGGGGGTATCTGCCTCCTCTTCCTCTGAAGAAGCAGAATTCCGCCTTCGGGGAAGTGGAGAGAAACGAAGCTTAATGTCAGGTTTAACATCTTCGTCCTCTGAAGAGAAATCATTTACAGTGGGGACTTCTAATAAATTAGCCCTGCTAACACGACTAGGTCCTTCAAAAGACTCCATTGGGCTCTCTGATATAAACTGAAAGAGAACTATACACTAGTAGCAGCTGATATTTGAGACACTGTGATTTAAAACAAGGATTAATGTTACCGTTGACATTGCAAAAGGGAGTCAGGCCTATTAATAGATGCTATGGTGTGTGAGCTATGTTGGTCTGTTCTCCATCTGGCAGTATTAGGTGTTATAATTTCAACAATACATTTCAAATATTGCATTCCCTATTTTTATGTGGCTCTATGTGCTAAGAAGAAAAATAGTATTTAAAAACTAACTTTTTTTCATTGTTAAACTGCACAAATGAAGCTGTTATAGATTATCAATTTATGTTGCACAACAAATTCATTACATTGCAGAAATGAGGAGCTACTCGTCTCTGTTTAGGATGTGCACTTCATCAGGTAAATAGTTTCTATATAGTAAAATATTCTTGCATATATTTTCAAGGCCATTTTTTTACAATGTTTTCAAATATAAAAGTGCAAGGTCACATTCTGCCCTGGCTTTATACCATGCTAACTCAGAGGGACAGATCCTAGGACTATGCCAGCTTTTTCTAGGTAAGGATTAACTATCACAACTTAAATGAACCAGGAATGCTATAAAACATTGGAGTACACTGAAGATGAACTTGTAATGCACCACTGTAAATATGACTGAATTCACCACTAATTAGATTATGAAATCTACTAGTGATAGATTGCATTTAGCATCATCCAGTCAAATGGAGAGAAAATCAACTTGCAGAATTAACTTGCACAGCCAACCCTGAAACACAAAGCCTGCTCCACACAGCTATAAACAGGAGGAAGAAGCATACTATGTCGTTTAAAGGGTTTTCAACCTTTTTGCAGGACATTTTCCAATTCTATGAAATGAAATGGTGGCTTCTCAATCAACTTCATCAGTTAGCATTTGGCTTTTACTTTCATGGCATTCCATGCATGGAAAGATGCAGTATTTATGGGACAAAGATTATGAACTCAGAATGTCAACTTTTTCCTTCATATTAGTTAACCTCTCCTATTACTCCGGTGTCTGTCTCAAAGGGTAAACCTACACTATAATCTGATAGTGCAGTACATGCTCAGAAATATAACAGGACTTGCTCAGAATTAGCCACATGAGAGACTGACAGCATTAGCGGCACCATCACAGATCTCATCACAGACTAGAAACCTAATTACTCATTCACATTTTCAAGTGGCCCAGGTCTTGCAGGCCACTTTGATTCGTTCTCCCTCTTGATACCGTGTCACTGGAAACTTTAAAGCTGACTTGGGTATGTCTATTTCCAGACAAGGTAACCCACATCTTACCATGAATCCCATTTTCTGATGAAGTGTCCTCCCACACCATGAGAGCATCTCCAGGTCTTTCCAATGCTTATCCTTCTTAACCTCTCAACAGCCATCCTACCTGCTATTGTAAAAACAGTCACACTTCCCTAGCACCATCATACTTTGAAAAAGTGGCATACAAGGAGAGATTTACAAAATAGCTTTCTACCATAAACTACATAACCCCTACCACAGCTCATAACTTCTGAGGTATTACTGATTTTGAACCAGTACTGTACAATGCTGTATTTTTCAACAAAGGCCAACAGGAAAACCATTCAAGATTTCTTGTTTAAAGATAGATGTTAGTGCTATACAGCCATGTATTCATAAGTGTCTAAGAAAGCAGTGAGATCTCCAGAGTTCCCCCCACAGAAGAGTCCAGAATGTCTCTCATGCAGTGGGATCCCAGAAGCACCACTTCTGCCTGCTCCCACTTACTGCTCTGCACGTAGCTGTAGAGCTGATTTGCTGCATGCACGTTTGGCTTTTGTATCATGTGAATTAGGTAGAGTTTGGGAAATGAGTCTTCTTGCTCTAATGGCATCTCAATTTCTTCTGTCAACATAATCAAAGGAAATATTACTGTAGTAATTATGCAAAAAAGATTAACTTGTTTATGACACTGTTATCCTAATGGTTTCACTTAATTCTGTGAAAAGCCATTTCCCCTTTTTTATTCTGTATGTTTCTTTACAAAAAGTTGCATAGACAAATGCAAAAGGGAAGCTAACTTCCCAGGTGGACTCTCTGGTGGGTCATGGAGGTAGGAGGTGCAGGAAGGAGGGCTGAACACCATATGTGCTCAAGGAAAGAAAGGGTGTTTCTCAGACCGAAGCATGCTTTGAGAATAGGTTCATTTCTAGTTGAAAATGGAAGGAGAAAAGCATAAAAAGAAAAAAGATGGAAACTAGTATTGCTACTATACTGTATGAAAATAGATTAAAGTTCAGGTAAATAAGGTTTTGATCTGTTGATTATTTTTTGTTGCAATTTTTGTTTTCTTAATGATTGCTGAAACTTAACAAAACTTGCTTTGTCTTGGCCCAGTCTGGCATCAGTTCAGTCAGTGCTTTATCTTGGCTCAGTCCAGCACCAGTCCAGTCAAGGAGACCCTTTCCATGTGCTTCAGCAGGTACTAGGTTAGATATTCTTCCTAAGCCACTAAGCAAATCACTACGTGCCATGACAAGGGCTGCAGGATGTTCTGAAAACCAAGATGTATTAAAATATTTATTTTTTAAAACAAGTAATAGCAATGACTTTGACTCAGATTATTCTATCCACCTGTAACTTTCTTGCCATTCATTGAGTTAAAATCCTTTACTTCTGTCCTGGATGTAAAGAAACATGGGAGTTGAGAACCGAAGGGTTATTTAGCAATTTAGCCTAAGAACTACTACTGAGTGACTAAGTCTTCAGCCTTGTACCATTATCTAGAGAGAAGCAGCATGTACTTACTCAAGTCATTAAAATAAGAAACAGAAAAATGTCTGTCCTGGTTTCAGCTGGCATAGAGTTTATTTTCTTCCTAGTAGCTGGTATAGTGCTATGTTTTGGATTTAGTATGAGAATAGCGTTGATAACACTGATGTTTTTAGTTGTTGTTAAGTACTGTTTATACTAAGTCAAGGATTTTTCAGCTTCTCATGCCCTGCCAGCAAGAAGGCTGGAGAGGCACAAGAAGTTGGCAGGGGACATAGCCAGGACAGCTGACCCAAACTGGACAAAGGAATATTCCATATCATATGATATTATATCCAGTATATAAACTGGAGGGAGCTGGCCAAGAGGGGCAGATTGCTGCTCAGGGACTGGCTGAGCACCTGTCAGCAGGTGGTGAGGAATTTCACTGTGCATCACTTGTCTTTCCTGGGCTTTATTTCACTCTCTTAATTTTCATCATCATATTTATTTATTTATTTAAATTATTAAACTGTTCTTATCTTAGCCCACAAGTTCTACCTGTTCTCAGTTCTCCTCCCCATCCAACTGGGCAGTGGGGGAAGGGGGAGTGAGCAAGCAGCTGCATGGTGCTTAGTTGCTGGCTGGGGTTAAACCACAACAATGTTGTATAAGAAATAAAAGATGGAAAAGAATCTGCCTTCATACAAGAAAGAAATGACCAGTGGTTATAAGGGTGGAGACTAACAAGCATAGCGGAGAACAGAGAAAGGCCACACTCCTGGGGAAAGCAATTTCCTATCCATAAGCTTAATTTTCTTCAGCACAGAGGAGTAGAGCTTTATATCTATTCACCTGATTTAGGACTTGCCTGGACGGTTTGTACTGGGTTAAACTTTTCATGACAGTGCAAGTATTTTATCAAAAATATATGTAGAGTTACACCACGGCAAGCATAATTATAAGAATTGCAACAGCACTGTAAAGACATTTTAATGGAAGACAATATCGTTTGTTATCTGCATCTTGCAAAACAGTGGCCAAAAATACCTAAATGGGACAATGGGGTAGCTATTTCCTTTCTGTGGAGTGTGACAGTAACAGGTAATTTTAGAACATTTTAATGGGGGGACAACTCTAATCACTTTTTCCCTAAAGCCTCATCTTCCTCGCTGTTTTTGAACACACCAAATTCAAATGTTGAATCAAGACATATGGTTTCAAGTGTTCTTAAACACTGCTTAAGTGACAGTGGAAACAACAGGTAGAATTGAGGAAGACTGTAGAAAATAAGACAGCTCTATATGAGATAGATCCTCTACTGAACAGCATAGTAAGCATTACAGGGAAGGACACCACAGAATTAGAAGGCTTGGGACTTAATTAAACACACAGCAGAACAACAAAAGCAATAGCCAAATTGACCTTTAATTAAAAAAAACTTGCACCTGTCTATGTTTTTGGCATATCTATTATTGACACTAGCCAGCTGATCTTTCTTGGCCTTAACTGGAAGGAGAAAGAACGTAATCTGGTTCCACTTGGCTTCCTAACAGTTTATTCTCTAGTGCCCTAGAAAACTGCACTTCTTCAGCTGAGAGTATGAGATACTATTAAATAAATCTATTAGGATAAGGCATAAAAACATTTTCTTCTTGCAGAGAACACTATTCTAGCTGACTGTTGAATGGTCAAAAGTGCTGAACAAGAGGTAGAAGAAAGATTTTAAAGGTTATATCCTTTAGAAAAATACACTGCTGGCATATTGCAAGAAGTATTTTGAAACAGCAATTCATTCTCAAAGTATGTAGAGCTAAGGAAGAAAGCACAGAATTTCACTTAAGAAAGATATTAACTCTAAATTCTATGTGACTGAAGTTAAATATCAGTACTGAAGACTGAGTGAGGACAAAAGCTGCCCTCAATTGTTTCTTGCTTTTAGTTAGAGATTGTATGCATGGTCAGAATTTTTTTACAAAACTTTGTCCTATGACCACAACTGGTCTACTCTGTGACCCAGAGTAGAAACCAGCTCACTCTTTAAAATCTGTGTTGTTTTACAGTGCCAAGTGGAAAAATTGCAGTCTGTAAATATTAAAAATGTAAACATTAGTATTATTTAAGGGGAAAGGCTGCATTATAAAATTACAGCTAAGTCACTGACAAAGCTCTTTAACCTAAATTGATGACAGAGCGCCAAACACTGACAGAGGAAAAGATGATCTTTGCACAGTGAAAATTCAGAGCAGATTATATTACTATAACAGAATTTCCAAATACTATGGTTTCCCCATTCATTTTTCTAAGAACATTTCATTTTTTGACAAATCAAAATAAAAACAGTTTAACTAGTCTGGCTGATAAAGCCAGCCCTTTCTTTGTTGTGGTTTTCTGTGGGAAATCTCAGATTTCAAGTCATCCAAAGTTTTAGCAGGACCGTAGAAAATGCAGTAACAAAAATGCTGCTTTAATAAAGTGTGTATGAATATTTGAAGAAGAATCTGTTTCCCCAGGTTGGAAAAGGTTTGTATAGTAAGAGCAGGCAGTATGCTTTCCCTAACTCTGATTCTTTTCAAATAAAACTGGACATTGAGCCAGTGAAGGTGGATCTCCCTTTCAAGAAATTTCAGGCAGTGACAAGAAGATTCCCACAAAAAATAAGGATAAACCAGGGAATTTCCCTTATATTATTTTAGAAGGAACCTTGATTTGGGGAAAGAGAGAAGTTTTCACCCTTTCAACTTTAAAGATCAGACTCAGAGGGAAACAAAAGATAATTCCAGAAATAATGTGGAGAAAGGAGAAACAAGCAAGTATGGGATGAATATTGTCTCTGAGGGCATATCTGAAAATAAAAACCCACCTTTATCTCAGATATCACGGCTTTCAGCCTTCCAAATGTAGTTTGTCTGCTTACCTTTTTATCTTTCATTCTCTGAAGAATCTTCCTTTTCTTACTGAAAAGATTGTTCATCTGTTCAAGAATGGAGCCCTTTCCTACATATTTTTAATTCTTGCTTAGAATTTGAGTTCAAGATTTGTGCTTTCAACTTTTGGGCCTTTACTACATTTAAATTTCTGAACTCTTCAGCCTGGCTCCCTTTAATAACCTGTTTCTGAAAATCTGTCCTTAAAACTGAAAACCTTAATAAGGTGGGTTTGTTTATTCTTGATTTAATTTGTGTATTTGTAGGCACTCAAAAGTCTAGTCTCTGTGCCTAGTCCTTCTTTAAAATCCTCTCCATTTACAAATTCATTAAAAAATAGCAGAACATGTGGCAGATCCTGTGTTTCGTTGTTGGAGACATGGGGGAAGGAATATATAGTTCTTGTCACAGTGGTATTTGTTCTCCAGTCTGCAACTGCAGTGTTCCATAAAAACACAAATCTCAGTAGAAATAACCTAATAATCTATAGCAAATCTGGTATTTTGAATTTAAATCAAACTTTTGATGTTATTATTGTAGGAACCCCTTTAGGCATGACCTGCTTACAGTTGCAGCAGCAGAAATCGGATGATTTGTAATAAATAGTCTTAACTGCCAGATCACATAATTCAGAGCTAATTTCAAAAATTTCTGATATAAAAAAAAAAAAAAAAAAAAAAAAAAAGGAGGAGAACAACTGTGTAAATTAGTCATCAGAAAGTTATGAAAAGCCACCAGTACCAGAAAGATGATGGCAACTTTGGGATGTGCCATGCAGAGAACTTCTGGTAGGGATAGAGCAGGTCAAATGCTTTCAAAAGAAGTAATTCTTGAGACTTCAGACCAAGGAAAAACAATTAGTAGCTCACCATGTCATCACTAGAATTTTGAACAGTGAAGGCTGTTACAATATTAGGCACATCCCATTCACAATGGTTAGTGGAAAAGTCATCTATTAAATCTTGCAAGCAAGTAGGTGGTAATTCTGATCTGACACAGAAATGTTGGATAACTACCAACCTATCCATGTGAACCATAGCATTATGAGTCTTGTTTCTTGATCTAAAAACATTCTGGCTACCAACTGAAATGTAGGCTGGTGGATTTGAAATTCAGAGAAAAGGCTTGCAAGTGCCCAGCCATGATGATCACCTGGAATGTGATCTTCAAGTTCAGAGGAAAAGGGATCAATTTAATGGGTGCCCTAGTCATACTCTCTCTCTCTCTTTACCAGAATTAGCATCTGAAGGAAACAATCATGGGTTATTTTCAGAATCCATCAGAACCTGAAAAACATCAACTTCAGCCTTGTAAGATTGAATACTCAGTGCTGTTATTGATGTCTTGAAACATGGATCTCATTTGTGAATACGTATTTTGAACATCAAAAGTTACCCAAAAGACAAAAAAGCTTATTTCAAAGCTTTTCCTAGTTTGTTTCATTTGCTTTAGAACATATTTAATCATTTAATTACTCTCCTTGACTAACCACATGAGATGAGTATCTTGTCCTTGACAGTGTCAGACCTCAGGAGGCTGAGGGCAATACCAAAGTTCAAGCCACAGTTCATGCTTTGAGGGTCCCAAGAGCACAGCACTCACTTGGTCTGAGTGGTACTTGCTCCCTCAAGTGGTTTCCTGGGTCAGCAGGACTGGTCACATGCATAGTCAGCATGAAAACTAGTTGCACAGTTGGGATCAGAGAGTTACAAATAAAAATGGGGAGCAATTTGTGAGGTTTTTGTGCTTTAATTCGATTTCACCAAGAATAGATACCCCGCAGCTGCAAAATTTGATATCAAGTTTCATTTCACACAATACTTTCTTTTAGCACATAAAACAAATGTTTATTGTACTAAATACCACATGTTTGACTAAGTGTAGGGCACAGGAGCCAACACATTGGTTTCAGTTTGTTCTGTGTATCACTGGAGAGTCTAATCCTTTCACAACCCTATCTTGCCACCATCAATTTTTCATTAATCATTATGTTTCAATGGGGAACACTGAAGGGTGTTTTCGTAGACTGTAATGAAGTGAGAGGCAAACGTCATGGTCTGTTTATCTTCATACTTAACATAGTATAATTATTTTGGGGTTTTTTATTTCACTGAGCTAGGACTTGCACCTTGACTTTTGTAAACATAGGCAGTTCAGTTTTCATTGTTAAGGATGTTGACTTAACAGAGTATAAAATAGGAATCTAGGTACGTGAAAGCAGCACATTTAAAGTCCAACTTTAATTCCTCCTGCTGGTTATATTCAGCAAACCAATTATTCAACTGACTACTTGCAGTAAAATATCAGGGCACTTAAAACAAATGCCAGACTTCTTGCAGCTGTAATGAGTGAAGACTTTTCCAAAAACAATGAAGGAAGTCCAGACATCCATACAGTAGGAGAAGAAAGAAATCTGCTTTACAGGATTCCACCCCAAATTCCCAGCTGTCAGATACACATCAGAAAGGGTTCTTCTATGAGGGTGGATGAAACAAGATTTCTGGAAAAACCACCCCTATCTTACATAGCCTTAATTGCAAAGGCAATTCTTTCTTCCCCTACAAATAAACTGAATTTAGCTGCTATCTACAAATATATTGAAGATAATTTTCCTTTCTACAGGAATAAAGGTCGAGGCTGGAGGAACAGTGTAAGGCACAACCTTTCACTAAATGATTGTTTCATCAAGGTGGGAAGATGTGAGGATGGCAAAGGAAACTACTGGAGTATCCACCCATCAAACTTAGATGACTTTGTTCACGGGGACTTCAGACAACATCGAAGGTCACGAAAGCAAGGGCGTCAAAAGGAGCTAGAGCACTGCCTAGCTATGAATTATTTCATGCCATGGGGACACTACCCTTCCTACACAGCACCAAACTGGCTTTACCAAACACATTATTTTGATCCTCTGTGGAAAAAGATGTATGCTGACAGACTGCAGTTTGTGCATGAATACCAAAAATGGAATGTAAACAGTGATTTAACCATGGGGAAGTTTTCACCTCCACTACAGATTGATAAACCACGGAACATTTCTGTGGAATGGTTTCATGGATCTCCTGCTACTTCAGTTATGCAGCAGAATATTTTCTTAAATATTCAACAGGCATTCCCCAACATCATTTTCTTCTCTTCTCAGAAGCAGCAGCAAAGTGAAGCATTCAGACACATCTGTAAGTACTAGAAAGTACCTGAAATGCAGAAACTTCGCAGGCAGCTGTATTTGGGACTCTGTCAAGATTAATATATATTGCACAGTTTGGAACATCTGTATATGTTTAAAGACAGCAAAAGAGCTTATTACCTAAGCATATAAGTTTTGGAATTATAACAATGAATATTGTTTTTAATAATTCTACTAGTCAACAGCCGTGCATAGATTACTTAGTATAAGAGTAAATCCATTAGCACTGACTGCCCAATAAATATTTTTAATTGTCCTCTATTAATATTACTGTATACTACCACTCTATTAGATTCAAATTAATGCACATATATGTGTATTTATAACTATATATTCAAATATGTACACCCATCTATTTACTTTTATATTATATAGAGTAGGAAGCACTAATACATTTTTCCTTTGTCAATTGCGAATGTCTTTGCAATAATACTTGTCACCTCTCACATTGTTGGAAATACTGAGTTATTATTCTACTCATTTAATTTTATACATTGGTTAGGACTCACTTGGCACTATTAATTCTGATGCATTGTATTGATCTAAAAATCACTGTACTTTTATGTATCTTTAGCACTTAAGTGGTTATTTGCTTCTCTTTGAATAAATGTTCAAATGAATAAATATTCCAAGTGATGTAGAATTGCAATATAGTCTTTAATATGTGTTTGAGCTAAAATCTGTTTCTTAAATGCACAGCCACATATTAATTAACCTACTTAAATGACTAGCTAATGACAGTATAACTAATTATGAGTTTACCCATTAGTTGGGTACAATCCATTTAAGAAATTTTCATTTTTCTGATGTCACCTATGCAAAATTGCTTAAGCTTACATCTGTACTTTTAGTTTACAGTCATATGTATGTACATGGTTGCTTACATAGCTGTAGAGTGTATAATATATAAAGTACTCACTTAAATATACTTGTTAAATGTATGCATCTATCCTGCAACCTCATTGTAACAGGAACTTTTAATCAGGAAAGCATAGCAAGCATTATGGTGAAAACACCCAGCTTTTGCTAAGTTATAAACTTTCAGAAAAACTTGCATTGAAATATTTGCTCACCAAAATTGTAGATTTGAGTAGTAAAGCCCTAAAATCTCTTCTGTGCCTTAGCCACAAAGAGCCCTAGCATGTGGACAAAACTTGAGACTTGGACAAGGATGGGGGAAGGTGGGGTTCAGGGGCTGGCCAGATGGAAAGACAGGGTTGAGGAAATGACAGAAATAACTGGTATTGGGACAAGGAACCCAGATGTGCTGAACAAGAAGCTATGAGAAGCCTGAGGAATACAAACTGCAAATGCCAGGCAATTATAATCAGATGAGAATGAAAGCTAGAAATAAAAAGGGTCAGGGCAGATTTGAAGAGTAGCAGGTGAGAAAAGTCTTTGTCTGCTATAGTTTATGTACTAGAACGCCTGTGACAGAATTTAATAGTTTCTTAGCTGTTGAGAAATTACTTAAAAATTACACAAGACATCAAGTTACTCCTGTTTGTTCTCACTGGCTCCATCAGCTTACTTGGCAAAAGCTTGTGAAGTGCACCTGAGGATGTTCCTAGAAGGGCACAATGCCATTTGAATTCATCTTCCCTGCTAAATAAGAGTTGTAGTAGGGGAGTAAGTGTATAACATGGCACTTTGCTTGAGCTAACGTGTCCTATTGCTTAACAGGATATCCTTTAAGCCTGGAGTAATTATTTAGTTTGCTCTGGAAAAAGAATTGCATTTTACCAGATTAGTGAGTGGCATGTACCAAACCATACGCGTGCTTCCAGATCTTTGTCCCAGTTTCCTGTGGGAATGTGATGAGGAACTCACATACAGGGGGAGACATTCTTCTGTTCAGATTTTATTTGAAGGCCACTTTGAAATAGTTCTCATACCACTAGTGATACACATACAACAGCCTGAAAACTCTCAGGTTAGATATCTGCAGTCTGATTACATAGCTGTCACTATGCTTTCTTATTTTTTTTTTCCAATGTGTTTTAACTTTTTGTTTGTTTGTATAGTGCCTGCATGCCACAGTGGAGGAGGATTCTTTTCATGTAACTATTTATTTTTTCCTCATCATTCAGTACCTATCTGTAGGTGTGGGTAGGTGTAAGATGTGTATGCACACATCTTACTGTTCATAGAGTTCAAACACTGCTCTGAAGCCAAAATTACCCAATCACTCTTTTTTTATTATTATTATCTTTGTAAACCATAATACAATTTACTTTCAAAATATCCTGAGAGTTGAGGAACATCTTGAAACATAGTCTTAAAAAGACTGAGGTCAAATGTACACACTCACTTTGGACATCACATTTATGAAATCACTGTGTACCATTTTATGTGCTCAAAGCCCAGCTCCTATTACCCTGGCTTTCAGCTCTGAGTGTTCAGAATATTTGAAATGATCCTGAGTAACAAAGAAACCAGTGACCACCTGTGAAAAGTTTGATTTTAATAACTTGTCCGGAAATACTGCAGCAGGTGAAAGAGAGGAATCCATCTCTTTAAGGCAAACTTCAACTGCCATAAAATAGACAAATCTTTTTTCTTCCTGGAATCCCCAACTGAGTTTGTTAAATACCTTCCAACTTCTGCAACAAAACCCAGCATTTCTTCATTATGCAGTTCTGATTAATCTACAAAACAGGTCTACTTTGGATATGAAATAAGGTGAGGAAAAAATGGACTTTTTCATAAAATTAAAGACAATATTATAATATTTTCAACAGAAGTAAGGGCCAAGTTAGGAATGCATGATTTAGACAAGATGCCATTTTTCCCCCCCTAGCTTCTGAAAGCTTGACACTGCAATCTTACTAATGTTTTTCATCACAGCTGAAGGGGTAGGGTTAGTATGTCATTTTGTGATGAGAATGTCAAAGTACTAATTTGCAAACAACCTAAAGTAAAAATTTAAAAGCAATAAGAAAAAAAATCAAATTATGTATTTTACCTGAATTCCAAACCCCCAAATCCACTTAGCATATAAAAATAAATAATCTTCTGATCTTGAAATATCATCCTACAATTAGAAAGGACATTAAATTTCTGATACAGGAAATTACCATTTAATGAGTAGACAGAAAGGTTCTTGAAAATTAAGTGGATAAATTACATGCTTGTACATGAATGTCTGAGGCAGTACATGTGGTGTAAGAGACTCCCTTAGAAGTAAAAACAACAGTTACAAATGCTTGATTACAGAAAATCTGACATGAACGCAATATCCAAAATCTGCATGTTGACAGCGTCAGCATTTTCCAGCTGAAATGCATTACCAGGGTTGGTAAAAATGTCAGGAAGTCAGGAACTCAGCATTTTGACCATCGTCACCTCTGTTCTGCCCACAAATAAGACAGAGGTCATCTTTTTACAGCAGATCTACTTTGGGAGTACACAGATGAAATGCCAGCATATGACATAAATAGCTGGAATGGAGGTCACGTATGCTCTCATAAATAAATACCGCCAATTGCTCTCCTCTTCTTTTTGCACTAAAGAAAATTACTTCTGCATAATGAAGTTACGTTTGAACCATACATTAGCTAACACTTGCAGTAAACTGTATCTCGATGAGCACTAAGAGAACTAGGCCTGAACATGAGAACCTTTTATTAACAACATTTTACAGGTAATAACTTTAAGCCAGATGTGGCAGGCGCACCCGCCCAAGGAGAGCAGAGCTTCTTGGCTGCTGAAGTGTAGCAGCTGGGGCTGCCTTTGCTCTCAGGGCCTCGTGGTAACTGGGGCCTTTGGCCAACGGGAGCCGCCACTGACTACAGGTCAGACTGGGCCTGGGGATCAGTGGAGTCCCCTGGGAGCCATTGGGAGCTCGTCCCCTGGAGCAGCAGCTGCGGGCGAGGACTCTCCCCTTGGGTCAGGACGCGGCCCAAGGAAACTCCTCGAGGGGCCTTGGGTCGGGACGTGCCCTGAGCAGGTCCGCGAGGTTGAGAGCCCTCACTTGCCAGGTGAGTGGTAGAGCATTTTGAGTTATCATTAAACCCTAGAAAGCTGTGCTTTGTTCTTCATTTTGTGTTGTCATTAAACCCTAGGAAGTTGATCCATTCCCATCTCATGGACATTTAAACCTGTAATTGAATAGTTGTGGAGGGCTAGTTAATTGTGTTGACAATAAATTTTCAATTTTTATGGTTGTTTGTTTATTTGAGAGCCTCTGTAACACCAGATAATAACATTGCCTTTGCAGCTGACCTTCACCAGTTTATACATTTATTCTAAAAATTCAATAAAATGTCTCAGCCTATAAAGCCCAGAAAGTTAGTATACAGCTTAATTTCTGATACATTTGCTGCGTGGCATAACTGCTGACTCTGAGACTTGTCTTCTTCCATATTGAAAATAACCACCATTCAGGGGCACAAATAAAAACTTTATGGAAAAAGAAACCTCGAAGCTATATAGATGCTCAAACTTATGCACACTAATTTATGCTCACCCAACAGTTATCCATTTCTTGTACTCGCTGCAACAGGTCATGGAAGACCTTTGGAGGCAGCAGAGCACAAATACCTCTTCTAGTATGGTGAAAATAGTGTACATGGATGCAGGAGGATATGTCAGGTTTGGCCTGCAGTGACACCATGAGGAAAAAAAATGGAAAAAAAAAAAACAAACAGGAAAACTCCTTGACAGTTGGTGTAATCAGAAACAGGATTATGAAAATGAAAATGTCCCATCCACAGTCACACAGGAGCAATATACCATCACTATAGGACACAGATACGGTTGATCAATTTAAATGTGCCCTCCTAAACCTTTGAATTTCTTTGAAGTATAATTTTAACCAGGACATTCCCAGGTTTGTATTATCCCAGGCTATAGAGATACTGTTTTTTTTCGAATTGGTATCTAAGCTTTTAACATGGCTTGTGCATGTTAAAATAATAAAATAAATGTAACATCCTTAATCTGTATTATATGCTAAGATCTAGTGTTGTGCCAAATGGATCATGTTGACATAGGTCAAAATGCACAATTTTTGTATCATTAATGAAGTTTTGAATCTTTTTAGCCAGCACAGACTCCTGACCAGGTGCATCCAAGCACCTGAGAAATGTCCTGGAAGGGCCACCTTTAAATGGCTGGAAGCCACTTGTGGCACCTCACTTACCACCTTGTTTCAGCGGTACTTTGGCATAGAGGATGCAGCTGAAAGCTGGAGGTCAGACTCTCCTGTGATCTTTAAGGCTGTAATAGTCTATGTTCACACTATGTTTAGGTAAGAAGTTGGATATAAAGTCCACGAGTGGTTCTTTTGCATCTTACCTGTTCCAGTACAACCAAAGATCTGGCCAACTGCATTAACCATTTCATCCTCTCTTTCTCCTCCTCCAGTACTTACTCTGTCCTGTGTCTGCGCTCACTTTGCTGTCTTGCAGTTCCAATCTGAATTTCCCACTTCAAGATTTCCTTTGCCCCTACTCTGTTACCTTCTTATGTATGGCTCAGGCAATGCTGTCAAAGCAAAACTCTGGATCCCAAAACTCCCAGTTCATCAGAGATAGAATGAAGCTTATGTCAACATCCTGGAATAAGACTTTAACAACTACTATAAGAACAATGTAGAAAGATTATCTAGAGCCTGATTCTGATTCTACCAACAACCATGGAAACAAGAACTAATTTCATTGGAAGCAACAGAGCATAAAGTTAGTAAAACTCAGGCTTGAGGACTTTACTTCTATAAGACCATACTGTACTAATGTTTCTGTGCTCCCAACAGACTTCTCAGCACAATCTGTAGCAGTAAACCTGATAGCTCAGCAAGCAAAGTCTCAGTTAAAGGACTTGCTCCTGGGAAGTTCTTGTCTCCAGATAGAGCTGTCAGCTATTCAAAAATCCTTTGGAGCTTTCAACACTTACCATTTTTATTTAACTGTTTTAACATTCATTTTAGCATTGTGTTTTCAGCACACAGGTCTTACTTGTTGTGTCCTTTGAAGACAGTGCATGGTTTACACTACACTTTTGACATGTTAGTGCATCTAAGGTCTGGTATGTCTGGAGCTGAGAATTAACATCTGATCAGGTAGAAAAGAAGACAAAGCGTCAGGCCTGCTGGATTTTTAAATGGCTGCATCTCTGCAAGTGAAGGAGTAGAGAAATAATCCTCAGAGCCAGGAAAAAATATCAGATAAATTTGAACTTGTGGTGAAAAATAGCCTGTTAATAGGCTTATTTTAGAGAATATTGGTTTTGTTTTGGAGGAGACATTTGACTTTTTAAGCAGTGAGTTGCAACAGAACAGCTTCCCCACTTTCATTAGTAAGAAAAAAGACATTAATCTGCCTTCTGGAAAAGTGTTTTCATGCTTCCATGCTGTCTAAATGAGTGTTAGAGAAAGTTTTAGTAAATATATGACACTTAACAAAGCCAGATTAATAAAAAAAAAAAAAAAAAAAAAAAAAAAAAAGAAGCCCTATGTATCAGTTAGTATATACTTGATTTTCCAACTTGCAAGAGGGAAGGGAATAGAGGGCCACCTAACTTGTAACAGAAGCTGAAGATCCTCAGTGTCGTGCAGGACTATGAAATCGAAGACTCATGACCCTTAGTGCTCTCTGTGCTGGCCTTCCCTAGAATACCCCAGCTCTCCATGCCCAGGAGAGTACAGTTCCTCTTCCAAACAGCTACACACCAGAATTCTGGACATGAAAAACAGCAATGTGACAGTAAGTGAATTTCATCCTAAATAAACTGATTTAATAAGTAATTCAAGATTTTTGCTGTTGTAGAGCCAATTCCATGGTAAATCTAAATGCAAATAATTAGTGTTACAGCATTCTGCTCCAAGTAGTTCAAATATTCCACTCTTCTATTGTTGATGTTGACAGATATGTATGTATTTCTGTACTGTAAACAGACTTAACTATATGTGTTCAGACTGGATATTAAAAACCAAAATATATAACTAGAATACTGTACTGTTTCAAAGCCTAAGAAATTATAAAAAGGTTAGATACCAATTAAAAAAAAACCAGTATCTCTACAGCCTGGGATATATAGCTCCAGGATAAAATTTTACTGTCTTTCTTTGCTCTTCTATAAAAATTCTGAAGCTGTGGATCACAATCCAGTCTTTTCAAGGGTTTCAGAATTATTTAGTTATTCTAATACACAAGCAACATGCTAGAGTTCCTGGTATGACACTAATGCATGTAAATACTAAGGACAGTAAAGTCATCTAAATAAGCAAGTAAAGTAGACATTCAGTGCAGCTGAAAGCATATATTCCACTCTTCTCAACCTACATATGGATTCCACAAATTAAATTAATTTTCTTTCTAAATTTCAACTTTCTATTAATATTTTAATAGTTATCATTATATGGAAAACCAGTAACTAAAATTACTGAAATAAATTGTAAAGGAAAACCATTGTAATCAGAGATTGTTCTAAATCTGGAGAAAGTAGAAGGAGTTTGAGAAAAGCCTGAAGACACTTTGAAATAGATTTTGTCTGAAAATAGCTTCTAAAAAAGGTTGTGAAAGTATTTTTACAGAAAACATACATAAGATGAACTTCATAATTCAGAAGTTTACAGTGTTAAGAAAGCAGTGTTGCACATGAACTGAACTATTCATATATTTTCTGTACAAGACACATTTGAAACAGCTCAGTAGTAAGTTGTTGAAACTGTTTGTCTAATATAGAATTGTTCACAGACATTTGCATTTGTCCGTGCTTATGAATGCTCAAAAGCTCATTCTTAAATGGTTTATAATTTTGCAACAGGTTGAATAACTTTATATAAGAAGTACAGCTGGTGTAAGAAGCAAATTAATGATGCTCCAGTATTAATAGCTGGTATGTTTGCTGCCTTCACTGCTCCTCGTATTCATGGAAGAGAAGCTAGACATGTGGAGATAATTATCCCATTATGTTAGTAGTACTATCTCAAAGATGAGATTAAAAACTATAATTCTATTTACTCCCTGTAGCCTGTGACACAATCAAAGAAAAAAGGTAATGAGAATACAACTCACAAAGCAGAAGTTAAAATACTGTCATAAAGAATGCTCCATCAGTTAAAACCTCTAGATGAACATCTGATTGCTGCAGATGAAGAAATCATTGTATAAAACATCAAGCACTAGGTTCACAGAACAATTCTGAAATGCAAAGCAACAAATTAAACAGCGCACAGTAAGAGTCAGAATCAATCAGGACAAAATTTATGTCATGCTTGAAAGCCTTACTAGAATTCATACAGCAATGCTTCAGTTAGTAGATCTTTTGTTAATTGAGATACAACAATACATACTAAAATTTAGTAAGAAATGGCAGATGTGCTACTAGCTGATAATTACTTCGCAAATCTGAATCAAATAATAGCTTTCTAACAATTAGAGTAATCATAGTAATTTTAAGGGTGGAGAGAACAAGGATGATATCAAGTTTGCAATATAAAAAACTGGAATTAATACTTGAATAATCTCCATCATTAATCAAGAAATAAATCCATCTTGCAAGTGGATTTCTTGAGAGCAGTTAATAACTGCCATCACACTTTCCTGAGCCTGCAATCCAAATATAGATAGAAGAATGACTGATATTAGTTGTCTGAAAGTGACAATTCCCTTCTGAATATCACCAGAACATGTGACCTGTATAATATGAAGTTCTAAAGTTAAATGATCTTATAAGGAAATAATTCAACAGCCAGCTTTATGACTACTGTGCATCACAAGCATAGAGACTTAGGTAAATTTGCTGTACCTTAAAGCTGAGGAAAAATAAAAGTGTTATTTTTGGTGTGTATTTAAAATAAAAATCAAAATTTGGTTACTATAGTTTTCAACGCATTTATCTGCATTCCTATTATCTCCATAAGACTTGAACTACTCAGCAGGCCATGGGATATTTTCCAGACACGCTGATCTTCCTGCTGAAGCTGTTCCTCTCCACACTGCAAGCTATGCAACACCCAATCAGTAAGAGCTTAACCACATATCGTATGTTCCTACTGCCCAGTGGCTATAGCTTCCTTCAAGGGGGGAAGTCTGATGTGCAGTCCCTGCTGCGGCACATTCTTCACTATTACTTCAAATACACAGTAGGTCAGGGTCTGGAGAAGAGATCTTCTCTGCCTCTCAAGGGGTTTCATAAACACACCCACAAAGCCATATACGCACTGGTTTTTGTCTTTTCTCCAATTCTCCTTCCTCTTTGATTGTTTCAGACTGCAATCAAAATGGACCATACTCAAGACAATCTTGCCAGTAACACTGTATTTGTTAAGAAAAGAATTTAAGCAACAGAAATTTTTTAAAAAAACAGACAAAAAACCCCACCTCTCTTTGGTTATGATAATTCCAAGAATACAAACTGGAATTACATTTGTCAAATATATATTATGATTATTTTTTTTCCTTAATAGCCAGATCCTTAAATCATGGAAGTCAGCTCTGATTTTTGTGACGATGTGAATGGCTGTGAAGGGCAGTAGAGAACAGGCCTAATGAACTACACTGAATACATCATTTTACAGATTCAAAACACGTCTAAATGCATTTCTTAAATCCATTGCCAGTGTGCAGTCTGACAAACTCCACAGAGGCCAATGACTGTTTGTACATCTGGGGTATCAAACATTTCAAACAATTAGCCAGGGGAAAATGTATGAATGTGAAAGCAAAGTCCTATCTCTCAGTAACCAGAAGACATCTATTCATATAGATCAAGAACAGATGACTGAGACTCTGCTGGAAAACAACAAGGTGCTTGCTAAACCTTTGGAATTAACAAAGTAATCTGTTAGCAAACAAAAGCAAAGACAAGTTTCCAAGATCCAACACGCTAGGCCAATGAATTGTTTCCTAGAATGGCAGTTTGATGTATACATGTGAAAAGCAAGTGGAAAGGCTAATTTTTCTAGCTGTACTTCAATAGAATTCTCTCACTTGAAAGACTAAAGAAGAAATATGGCCTAACATGGGCAGCAGATATTGCTGTGAATTTATGCTGATTTAAATAGTACCTTGCAGGAAAGAAATACTACAAGACAAAACAAAATTTTAATTCTACTGGAAAACATAGCTTTGCTTTTTAAAAGCAAATTATTTTTTTTTCTGAAAACTATTACAGCAGCTACTCTGAAAAGCAAAATTACCCCTTTGTGTGCAGGATAGCAAACTTCTCTATAATATCTTAACAAAATACCTAAGACTTGTCTACATTGGGTAATGACTCTTACAGGCAAAGTACATATGCAAACCTATTGCAAGATAATGGTGTCTGGGATTTCACTGAAGGGTGTATGCCAGTGATGACACAAAGTCTGGCCCTCTGTGGCTATGTGAGTGAAGACACTGGTTTCAAATATACTTTTATGAATGTTTACACTCTGTGATTTACAAGAGACAGTCTAAATGAAGGGCTTGCCATACCTGCTATGTAGAATCGTCTATTTTCTTAACTGTGTGACAGAGACATATTCAACATATTCAATATATCTGGCTTCTTGGCAAATACATGATCTGACACTTGAAACAAACCATTTCCATTTTCCTAAAAATGCCAACACCATCATTATGAATAAAAGAAGGATTCAAAATGCTTTAACCCTGGTTCAATGCAGATCATCTCACAGATGTTTATTGTCCCAGGCTCTTGGAGATATTTCAGTTCTGGCCAGAATCTTGAAATGGCACTGAATGACACTGATTGATTGGAGAAATCAAAAGGAGGCATGTCATGAGGGAACGAAAAATAAGTACAGCATGTGTACTTAAGGCTGATAACAAAAGAAGTGCTCCCAAATTTGTAGAATGGGAGCCAGTGAGGCCCGAGGTTGATGTGAATTCCCAGGGATACTGAAGAGATGCAGAAGAAAACAGGAGCACAGAGGTGCATGTTCCTCAGTAAAGATGCCCTGTATTTTATCTTATCAGCTGCCTTAGCATCCTTCTGGCCATTTATGTCATTTTCCTATGCCATGGCAGGACTCCAGGACTGGCTGCAGTGCATCCTTTCCCTGATAGGTACTGCCCACAAACAGGCCCTGGGAAGGGGAAAAGCCCTTCCTCCTTCCTCTTTCTTCTATGTCCTTTGAATTGTTGTCTTTCTGAGAATTTCTCTTAACTTCAGACTTAGATTCATAAGCCTCCATGAGCTTCTACTGTTGGGGTTTTTTAGTATTTTGCAGTTATCACATGGGTGTACAGCATGGTCAGTGTCAGGGGAATTGAGGGAACCAACAACAAGACTTCTGCTAAACAAGCTTTTATACAGATGGAGCCACCACACTGAGCCTGTGGCAGGGATGAGGACACTTGTTCAGTGGGGAGGCGAAAGAAAATGGGGTGAAGGGGGATAGGCTCTGGCAGAAAGTCTGTCCATTCCCAAATCAACGAGTTTGCTCACTCTCTGGCTTATCACAGACTTCAGCTGCCTCTCAAAAACCTTGTTCAATCAGAAGAATGGGAGAAAAGGGAAGAACAGCAGTGACCTGGCACAAGCAGAAGCTGAGCTACTGCATTCTCACAAAGTTTCATCACTACTTTGAGTCCATCATGTCAACAGTATGAGTCAGGGAACTGGGGACAGTGAGCTGAAAAAGTACTGGCTCACAAAACAGTGATCTGAAGCTCTAAAGGAAAAGCTATATATTAGATAACGTCACAGCCTGTCAGACCTGTGACCTTTAATTAAAGCATGTGCAATCATGCTCTTCAGTCCTCTCAGCAGTGGTATTCAGCACAAAACGAGGTATTTTCAGAGGCAGAAGGATGGTTGGTAATGGGTCTGAAGGGAGGGTGCTAGGTCAATCTTTCTGAGGTCCCAGTTGGGCCTGGGTGAATCAATAGCATCCTGATATCCAAAGTTGTGCCTGATATCAGTCTTCTTCATGGAGGCAAGTGACACAAGACTGACACAAGAGACTGAGACAGGAGACACAATCCGTTTCTGCATTGACTGTGTCTGAAACAAGATACCGGCTGATGCTGGCAGTCTGTGTCAACAACAGTCTAACTAACTGCTCAAACATGACGAGCCCTTAGCTCCTCTGAGAACATCTTCATATCCTTGGGTTCAGTAGAGCCTGTATGACATTGCAGTGAAGACTTTGCACTGCTGTTTTCTTAGCAACTTCCTCCAAAATGTCTGATCCACCGTCTCTGAACTCTGTTAATTCCTTGTCTCTATGTTTACAATGAAACTGAACAGCTTCAAGATGCTCACAGAACTCTCACTGGAAGCACAACTATAGATATGACATACAGATATGAGCCAGCACTTAACAAAATTTAACTTCTAGCCACCACAATGATGGAGTAGTAAAGATTGTTCAGGTAAACATACCAGCTGGTCAAGACAGGACAAGGATTTACAGTGAATACCAGCCTCAGAAATCATCAGTACTAGCTAATTTACTGTAAGATGAAAGCTCTGATGGCTCCAGTGGAGTAAAACCACCAGAGTAATCTGCTAGCTACATCACTGCAGTTGTAGCATAGATCCAGGTTCAAACAGATGCAATTCATACTGCATGGGTGAACTACACATGTAGATCACCTCCTCCTTGTCCCCAGACTTTCACAGTGTTCGCATTCCTTGAAACACTGGTCACTCAGTTAGATGTGTCATCAATGGTTATCATCACTGCAAATTGCAGCAGTGGGTTTCTTTGGTGATGTGGATATTAAGCTCTGGAAATAACTGAAATTTCTATGTCACTAGAAGTTCATTAACAGCATACCAAGATGTGATTCTAACCTACAGATGAGAGGCACTGTGTCCCATTATCACCATGAAACCATGCAGTCCCTGGATTTGGTTATTTTCATATAGTTAAGACTTAGCTTGACCAAAAAAGTGCTTATCGGTCTTACATTAAAGGCTAACAGTGCTGTAAGAATTTGAGAACAGCATTATCAATACCTTTACCAAAAGATATGCATCTTCCTGCAAAATGTAGTATGTCCTATACTGTTTTCCTGATGCTCCTATTTGTCAGTGAGTTAAGTACGTGCTGATTTAGGGACACTTTTTCTATACATGCTTACCTCCCATTTTTGTCATTTGCATGTCTAATCTATGTGCAATGCACTCTTAATTTACCCTGTAGTGTTCCCATGGAATATAATTTGTATGCACATAAAATATCAATGTAATATCTAGAGATGAAATCCAATGGAAACAGTTTACTGTGAAATCCAGTCTTTGTTCCCTCATTTTTCCACTTCACTGACTGTTGCTTTTTCAAAATACTCATAGAGCTCTCTTGCACAAACCTTCATTATGCTGCATTATTTCTTTATTTGGGAAATAAAACTAAAAAGTATTTTTATACAACCTGATTTCCCATAATTGTTGGGATGACGTTAAGATAGTTTTTCAGGAGAGAAAATGCTAATCGATTTTATTTCAAAAACACATTGAAATTCCACATAAATTGGTGCCAGAGTGCAAATGCTACTCAACTGGGAATGGAGAGGTAGGGAAGAGAAATACATGCCAACTCTCACTTTAATATAAAGATACCTTTTATTTGAATCAAATGCTATTTAGCAACTTAAGCATCTGGAGCACATCTGATAACTTGGATGAAATGTATTGATTTCTCTATTGATTTTTCTAATATACCTTCTCTATGAGGGAGCTATAACTGAAAGTAGCAAGTGACTCAGCTAATGTCAACTCTAAATAGTTTAGAGATGTTCAGATACACAAGACGGGTCATTGCTGAATTCCAGAACACAACGGGTACTTGCCTTCTACTTGGAGGCAATTGGTATCTTTCTTGGCTTTCAGTGTTTGAATATTTTTTTCAATATGAATCTTTTTATTCATTCTTCCCTTGCTCTGAACAAGTGGATTTGTACATAAACTAGATGTACACATGGATTGAAATAGTATATAGCCTTTACACTACTCTACATTAACTTTAACCTTACGATCAGACATATAGAGACTTTTTCTGCAGTCCCAAAACTGATTCATATGTTGAAATAATACACAGGCACACACATAACACCTGTGGATTTCTAGACAATTTATTTCCAGAAATAACTGTGAAACAGCAATGTTTGTCACTCACTCTGGGCAGTTTTATAAAGGACAGCAGGAAATTCCTGCACTCTTGGCAATGGCAGAACTTCTAGCGTTTTCTTCAGTGGTACCAGCTTGGTCCATTTCCTGGAAACAAGCAAAATTCATCACTGAACTCAGAGCAAGTTTTACTTTGTCATGTTGGATTTAGCCTTACAGTTAGTTTTCTTAAATTTAGATTGTAGTCACAAATATGGCTCAGAAACAAAGGAATTTGGCGGGGGAAGATCCAGGAATGGCAGCCTTGAGTTACACTTAACATTCTAAATATTTGCACACAGCAAGTAACACTTGAAATATACTTTCAGCAGCAGGAACCCAGACTTTAAGTTTCAACTCTAAAGGTCCAAGAATGGAGTGTATAATAAAGAACATTCAGAGCTCCCGTGGTCCTTGCCCACAGGATTTTCTGCATGCCCTGACTGAGAAGAGAAGTTGATACTGCTCCGCAGACACTAACTGCCATGTAGGGAGGGAAGGAACTGGGGCAAACATGTACATGGTTGCACTATGAGAAGCTTTTGCTACTCTTTGTACAGCTGCATCATAAAATTAGCAGCCACTCTTCTTTTTCCAGCAAGCATTATGCTTACTACTAGTCTCTCTGTTGGACTTATTCATACATTGTTTACTGCAGTAAATGGAGTGGAGAGAAACAGCCCGAATTACACCACCTTTAACATGCTCTCTGAATTAGGCTCAGGACTTGCAGATGAAACACGAGGTGGCACGCACCTAATTCACCTCAACACTCGTCCAGTTCCAGAAGTCAAAATTTACCTTGAGACTTCTTCCCAGCTCCCTAGTTTTATAACATTTCAGAAGCAATTCCTGACCCCTCACAATGTGAAGAGAAACGCCGCATGCAATGCTTCGAAAAGATGCACCCCGAGAATATACAGTTTGCAAAAAACGAGAGTATGTCTTTTGCAAAAAGAAAAATAGAAAAAGACAACTTCAGTCTGCTGCGCTCCAGGCACCATGGACTGCCCCGAACCTCGACTCGAAGCCACGACTGCTGGTCGTGGGATCCCCCGCGCCCCGAGCGCGGTGCGGTACCGCGGGGCTGCGCAGCGACCCGGCCCGCGCTTCAGCTACAGCTGAAGCAAAGCTGCAACGCAGTTACCGGCAGCCAGCACATCTCCTCCTCTGGCATTAGCCAGCTCCGCTCTTCAAAGCTGTATGTAATTCTACAGGGGGGAAAAACCCAAAACAAAACACCAAAACACACCACAAATTTTTTCTCGCTGAGTGCGACTGAATGCTGGAGTCTTTCCCTATACATCACGCACTGCCTCATCTTGGAAACAACACGTTCTTGCTTCGCTGCCTTAATACGGCAAGGACTAATTAAACACCGGGAAAGGTCTGGATAGTTTCTGATCAATAGAAACTTGCAGATTTATAACTGGTGGAAGAAAGGTGATCACCTTCCTTACTCATCTCTGTGAGATTCAGAAATGCATTTTACCAAGTTGTGGCTGAGAATGAAACCGTTCTCATGGGAATGTGCTTTGAAAGAGTCTTCTTCCATCAGATGAACCTTAAGGCATTGACCATTCCCCCAGTGGATCACCAAGGCTGGGTCCTCACTGCCCATGTCTGAAAACAATGACTGAAGGAATGGTCAGTGCAGAGGGTCATCACCAACACTGAGTAATCAAATCACTTGTAAACAGTACCAAGATTAATACGGCAAACATATTTAACATAACTAAAAATCCAAGAACTAGCATTTCAGCTCGTAATTAGAGAGTAGATCCTCAGTTCTGGGAAGCAATGCTTCTCAAGATGAGTTGGGGATCAGAGTTCATAGTCATTTGGATATAATTTCCCAGTGTGACACAGTGCACAAAATGTCTAATATGAGCTTAATAAATAGGCATCAGAGGAA
>NW_020799092.1:54255203-54273072 GCF_003259725.1 Athene cunicularia
ATTATTTCTTTATTTGGGAAATAAAACTAAAAAGTATTTTTATACAACCTGATTTCCCATAATTGTTGGGATGACGTTAAGATAGTTTTTCAGGAGAGAAAATGCTAATCGATTTTATTTCAAAAACACATTGAAATTCCACATAAATTGGTGCCAGAGTGCAAATGCTACTCAACTGGGAATGGAGAGGTAGGGAAGAGAAATATATGCCAACTCTCACTTTAATATAAAGATACCTTTTATTTG
The DNA here is from genome assembly GCF_003259725.1 of Athene cunicularia. Classification (NCBI taxonomy): domain Eukaryota; kingdom Metazoa; phylum Chordata; class Aves; order Strigiformes; family Strigidae; genus Athene; species Athene cunicularia. Next base: position 54,255,450 of record NW_020799092.1, read on the forward strand.
AATCAAATGCTATTTAGCAACTTAAGCATCTGGAGCACATCTGATAACTTGGATGAAATGTATTGATTTCTCTATTGATTTTTCTAATATACCTTCTCTATGAGGGAGCTATAACTGAAAGTAGCAAGTGACTCAGCTAATGTCAACTCTAAATAGTTTAGAGATGTTCAGATACACAAGACGGGTCATTGCTGAATTCCAGAACACAACGGGTACTTGCCTTCTACTTGGAGGCAATTGGTATCTTTCTTGGCTTTCAGTGTTTGAATATTTTTTTCAATATGAATCTTTTTATTCATTCTTCCCTTGCTCTGAACAAGTGGATTTGTACATAAACTAGATGTACAGAGGCTGCGCGGCCGCGGATCGCTTCCGTCTTCTGCGCTGGGGGTGCGGTGTGCAGCTGTCCGGGCGGACACAGCAATGGCCCGTCAGCGGGGCAGCAGCCGCCCTTCGACTGAAGTGGAGGGGTGCGGTGGCTGAGGGCATTTACTGCCCCTTCGCTCAGGTGTGAGTGGAGTATTTACCAAGGCCAAAGCTTCGGTGTCGGCGTTTGCAGGGTTTCTCTCGCACCTTTTTTAGCTCTTGTCTGCCCTTGTAATGCTTGTCATTGTTGGCACATGGAAGCAGGACAGCAAGTCATCTCCATCCACCAAAGAAGTCACCGGAGCCCTCCTCGAGCGCTGCGCTTTCCTTGGTGGCAGCGGCGCCAGTGGAGCTCATGCCACTACAATCAGTGTGAAAACGAGCATCTATGCTCTTAAGGACTGCTTTTAAACTGCTTTTTCATCTGTCCTGGTTTTTATGCTATATTCACCAATCATAATGGTGTCTTAAGATCCAAAAGTTCTGTCTTGCTCTACATGGGTGCAACTTCAAGGTTTCACAGTGTCCCAATATAAGAAAAAACATTCAAGCACAGCTCTATCTCAGTGACTATATGTGATATTTTGCTGGTATTCCATCTATAACTTTCAAGTCTCAATCAGGCCCTGACTCTTCTGAGCCAAATGCTGGACAAACAAAGCCTTATCCAGTGCCCACTAAAGGCAGTGGAGGTTGGATGGGCCCCATGGGGAGTGTTCCTAGCCTGAAGAGCTTACAAGTCCAAAAAGACAAAACAAACAATGACAGACATAACAGGCATGCAGGCAGCTGCCTTGGCCCTGACCCTGCAATTTTTTCTGGTCTGGTTTAACCCTGTCTGAGAGGGTGCATGATCTGGACTCTTATTTTAAATGCAAATCTTGCTTGCTTACTAATCCAAGGAAGCTGAATATACTTTCTTTAATGTATTCTAAGTTGAGCCTTTAAAAGTGCTATCTGTATTAAATATGTTTTTATATATTCAAATCATCCACAGAAAATAATCAATAAAGCATCATTTTTTTTCTGCATCTAATTTGCTTCTCTCTTTTAAAAACTATGTTTGCCCTTCTCTTTTCTCTCTCCACTTTTTTTTCCTCAGCCCTTCCTACTCCACATTAATTATTCCCATTTTTATGCACCATTTCCTATTTCAGGTTTCTATGTTGTGTGTTTATCTTTACACATGTATATTCCCACTAGATATCAATGAAACAATTCCCATGCTTAATTAAACACAGGCAAAATTTTATAAGATTATTATTTAGCTTTTTATACAACTAGTATAAAAAGAATACTAAGGTATTCTTTTCCTTAGCTCTTTCCCATTTACCTGTCTTTTGACTTGGGCTCCAAGGCAGTGGTTCCCAAGCCGCTTTAGTTTAGCCCTTTACCTTTTCTGCAGGGTTTTAGGTCCCCAACCTTCAGCCACAGTGACCATTTGCAGTGCACAAGAGTCTAGTTCTCCTCCTTGAAACTTCATTTCAAGGTCCAGCTAACCTGCCCCAATCCAGTTTTCCACCTTGCCCTACCCTGGGTCCTGCCACTGACCTTCCAGCAGAATCCCGTGGACTCACTCATTGTTTTGCCCACCAAGTTAGCTTTAGCCAGATCGCCTCACTCCTGTCAGGTCCCTGCCTTCCACCTGCCTCCAGAGCTTCAGGGCAGCCCCAAAGACTGATCTTCCCCCTGCACAGCCTTCCCTGACGAGGAGGTATCTCCTGTCTGGACAGCCCTTCGCTATGCAGGCTCCATGCAAACACGGCTTGCCTCCCTGTCCTCACTGATTCACTTGTTACTGAATTACAGAAAAGAGAGGTCTTCTAGGACAAGAGAACAAGGCAGGAAAGGGAAGTAGCGAGGGAAAAAGAAATGGAAGTGACAAGAGAGGAATTGGATGAAAAATTCCTGAGGGTTTTGACCCTCCCTCAGCTCCCCTTCATGTGATAACATCCCCTCCCAGCTTGAGATCTAAACTGAGCTGAATTTATTTGGTTGTAAAGATATAAACCATAGAAGTGCTTTTTTTTTTTTTTTGTAGTCAAATTCTACATGTCAATAAATTTGCTGAGCATGATTTCAGAAAAATTGTTCCACCTGTGTTCAACACTTCTACATGCAGTTCCTCTCTGTCCTCAGAGCAATGAGACTGTCACAGGTAAGAAACCTTCGGGTTAGTCTTCAGATTTTAAGCACCTGCGGTCTGTTTTTTTATCTCCTTGATCAGACTGTCTCCAGGAGGAGCCCTAGTTGCTGTTCTTTTTTTGGAGGTAGCATTTAGTGGATCATCAGTAGATATGACATACATCTCAGCTGAGCAAAGTAACTCCTTCATGTGTCTTATTTTAAGAAAACGTAAGGCAGCCAGTGGAACTCCTTTTGTGCTTATGTATTTGCATAATTTTTGAGTATATTGCTAAATTGAAAGTGTCAGCGTGCAAGGGATACTTGGTATACCTGGGTTCTTCTTATTAAAGATCTATCAGCAAATTAGGAAGGCTTCATCTGACCATGTTGCTGCTTACAATGAAGCTGCCTTTCTCTGGACCTTGAGAATTTCTCTGCAGATGACATGGCAGTGGAACTTCAAAATTCTCCCTACCCCCTCTCCACAAGCACATTCTTTACTTTACAGAGCACCAGGTTGTTTTTTTCAAATGTTCCCTGGGAGGTATTCAGATCCCTACCTTCAAACTTGAACTTCAAAGTCAAACAGTATGTCTATTGCTCATCTTCTCAGCATATTTTTCAAGGACAAATTATAAACATTTCAAGGAAAGTGCACTTATTACAAGTCTGTTTGCCAAGTACTTCTGCCTCCCTTCCAAGTTCCAGCTATGTCAAAGCATCTGGTTTACAAACAGGTTCCTCCCCTCGGCTGGTACATGGATGCCAGGGCACAGAGGCTTATCACTTATGAAGGAGTTTCCTGGATGAAAGGGGAAAATGCCGTGGGAGTCACTTGACAGACTCTCCTTTGTCACAGAATGTGTAGGTATGTTTTAGTTGCTGAGCAGATGAATGAAGTGATGCGCAGGAGGAGTGATTTCCCCGAGAAAATTCCCTGCAGTCAATAGATGCCTGTTGATTTCTATGGACCTTAGCTTGGGGTTTCAGGTAATTTATTCTGATCATAAGACACTGCCCACCTTGGTTTATCTTCTTTAGTGGAGTCTGAGGTCATCTGAAATTCCTGAATATTTGCAACTTACCTTACAAAAAAAAAGTTTATTGAAGAGATATATATCAGTCTAAAATATTTTGTTCAGAAAGCAGTTCTGCCCTTAGTCTTATTTTTACTGATAGCTAGGCCAAATGCAGCTTACATAAAGGATAAGTTATTTTAACTTGATGCTTGGGTCAACCCCAATTTCAAGAGAACATAAATCTGGCATAAAGCCATGTGCTTCTTGTGCATCACACTCCACATTGAGATCTACCATTACATAGACTCAAGTACAGAACGCCTACACATTTTTTCTTACTTTACACATCTTTTTCTTACTTTATTTTCTATAATAGATTGCATAGGAGAATTAAGAACTTTCAAAGACCCCTTTGTAGATTTGTGGGAACTCGGGAAGAAGGTGCACCAATAAATGTTAGCCTGATCAGAACATTTAATACATATGACAGAACTGCTATTGCTAGAGTCTCCCATGACTCTACTACTAAATCACATTTTCCTGTCTTTTACAGGATTTTAAGAATATCTTTCCTGTTTTCAGGGGATTTTACCCTAATTTATAGTGATATGTCAAATGTGGACTAAGCTCAAAAGAGAGATAAATCTTGTCTAGGCAGTAGTGCTGGTAGAATTTTTCAGAATTTTTTTTTTTTTCTATTCCCACTAAAGAATTTCACTCTTTCTGTGAGTCCATTTAAGTGCTGGTTATAACCACCTATCTAATATAGCATAATTTGCATAGGTTGACTTTATATAATTTAATTATATAATGAAATATATATATATATAAAATTATATAATTTAATTAATACTTTCATAGCTCTGTGTGAGGTTGATGCCTGATCTTATGCCATACTGTACCTTGTCTTTCCATTCCTTTGTTACAAGGAAGAAACACTGAGTCATGGAGTAGTGATGACCATCCCGATGTCAGAATTATCTGTCTAAATCACTGGAACCAAACTTTCAGTATCATGGGAAATCGCCAAATTTTTTTGCTGTCTCAGTTATCAAAACGGTGAACTGTTCTTGCTCACTTAGGTAAGATTTTATCACACATACACTAGACAAATTATCGGATGTATTATTCACCCACAATGCCTTGTAGCCTGGATGTTTTGTGAACTGGATGAGCCTGTCCCTGTCTTTTGCATATGTATGCAGGACAAAAGGGCAGTAGGAGTCTTCCTCAGATCTTATGAATCCCATGCAAAGGTCAAGGCAATGACAAATACAGTATTTGCAGAAAAGAGAAGGGTTGTTTCAGTGTGGTTCTGACTGCACACACCTCAGCTTCTGGTTACACCTGCTCTGCCGTGTTAGCTCTGGTCCATGTAGGAGCTCACCCTGCAGAGTTTATATGCTAGCTTGAACTCTGTGTCTAGTCTATAGTGTCCAGCTGGACATAAGCCCATGGAGCCGATTGCTTTCATGATGGGAGTATTTAATATGGTATCTGTATATAATTCTGGCCAAGTAGTCAGAAATTTGAACAGCCATCTTTATTATTGTAAGTCAAAAATTTAAAAAAGCAGAGAAATAATAATGCTGCACCATTAAAGCATAATGAAAAGTGGAGCAAAATGTGGAGTAGAGCAAAGAAGTGGTTGGCCACATTTGATAGTAACAGTGGTTACATCACATCTTTCATAAAGACACTGATTAGAGTGATAGTGGCATACTACTGGAAAAACCACCCGCTTCTCAAATTTGTGTTTGTTAGCTTTTCATTTCAGTGGTGGGGAAAGCAGTGCAAGGTCTGCCTGAAAACTGGACCTGCCATCTGGCTGGGCAGAAGCAGTACATAGCTGTTTTTCAAGCAGAGATCATTCCATGGGCTACCTAATGCGGTGCCTTTCCTGTGAGGATGTGCACAAAACTCAGCCCATCTCCCTTTTGGCTGCCTTTCAGCTCCAAGTGTTGCCAGTAAAAGAATCTTCTCTGTTTATTCTGTTATGTTTTTCATTATGAAGCTTATGTATTGTCTTCTTTTCTTGTTCTTGTACTCGAAATGCTGAATTATTGGTCATGGTTCTGTGTGACCTTGTTCTAATGTTCTTAGTTTAGCTGCTATATTTCTGTTATACAGTATTTCAAGTACATCACTCTTTTGGAAAAGTACATTTCTTTTGTGAAAGAACTTCTATTGTGTGCCTGTTTTTCACAATATATATGTATGGTGCCTGCTGCAAATGATTGTCTGCTGTATACATAAAAATAAGGTGTTTTAATCATGATGTGCCATTCATTCCTGCTGGCCAATTTACAGTAAAATTTTTTAAAATGTTTTTAAAAAAAGAAGCGCTGGCATTCCTGGAAATTTTCTATTCAAGGAGGTAAAAAACAAAGCCCAATATTATTCAATACTGCCTACTGAAAAAAAAGAATACCCAAGTGTGTACTATTCTCTGCTATGTTTCTGAAGCTCATCAAATGTAGGCTGTTTCATATCAATGGCAGGAATGAAATGTCAGAATTAAAGGCCTTCCAAATTTTCCTGGATCTCAGCAGCCAAAACGTAGAGGCATCTTGAGGTGACCTCTCCACTGACGAAGAGGAGCAAAAGGAAGGAGCAAGACTACAATTAAAATAAGCCAGAACACAAGTGATGATGTGATTTACAAATTGTAACCACAACTTCCAGAAACAAACAGGAAACGTCTGTGATCCAATGGATTTTAGTATTATGTTTTCCACTTCTGAACCACTAGAAAGTTTTCAAAAGTTCAGATTACACTAAAGTGGGAGGAGAGGGATTTTTTCCCTCAGAAAGGTTAGTTATTCCACACAAGCAGATTTTGACTTGCGATGAGGGCTCTCATTGCCTTAGGAATGTAAGAGGTTAATTCAAGCTGTCTTGATATCAGATAATAATTATGTGATTTATGACCTCTGTCATAAAGCATCCAAGAGATCAAAGACCAAAATAATGTTAGTTCATTTTATGTTGATTTTGTTCAATGCTAGTTACAGATGGGACTTGGTTTTTTTCTTGCTAGATGTCCATTTTTTTTCTTGCTGTAAGTGCAGTAAGCTGATTGTTGCTTAATATGTGCCATTTTCACCATTTTCCTTGAATTTGCAGTATGTTTTCTACCCATAACATGCACATAAGAATGGACATATAGTATCATGAAGGCAATTCCTAAGTTTTCTAAAAACAGGGATAAAAAAAAAAAAATTAGATGTGGGGCACATGACAATATTGTGTTAAAGCTGCTTTTTAAAATGTATTTTTATTTATACTCCTCATGCTCTAAAATCAGTGGTGCACCGCTATTTGGTTTTCCTGCAGAGTCCTTTAGAAAAGTTTTATAAAGTGACAAGACATGTTACATTGCTCTTCAGTTTACTTCATGTAATACTTCAAACTTTTCTGTTGGAATAGTACAGGTATTCTTTTCTGCAGGGAGGCATATGAAAAGTATCATCAATACAGAAATTCAGGGATTTTAAGTAAGAATAAACTAATTACCCAAGTTGGAATTTTGACAAGACACCAAAATCAATATCATCTCTTTCTTATACGAGTGCAATGAGAATAAGTCACAGGGTAAATGATCAGGACTTTACTTTCTATATGTCATTGGAAAGAGACAGCATTTTCAGCATCAGAATGTTTTTTGGCACTGGACACAGGATTGGATCAATAGTGACACAAGAACAGTAATGTCACCTGCCAGTACAGCTTGCCTGGTGAAAAAAAAAAAAAAAAAAGGAAAAAAAAAAAAGAAAAAGAAAAACTTGGTTAAAGCACAGGAACAACTCTCAGAAGGCTTTTGTTTCATTTCCAGACAAATCCCAGAATTCCTCTCTGCTCTTGGGTACTCTCTGTCTCTCAATTTGTCCTCTGTATAATGCAAATAATAAGTTACTAACTTCACAGGTTTTCTGAGTGACTTGACTCATTAATTGGTGTCTATGAGATTTTCTTGCTGGAAGGCAATATGAAAGTGCCAAATTTTACTTATACTGTTATTAGTACTTTATACACTAGTATACACTTAAACTAGTTTAATCTTTGTAAAACAACTTCCAATGGTATACCTATAGTTTCACTGGGGATCTTTTTTTTTTTTTTTAAGTAGTATCTTCTCAAAGCCTTGTTCAGGGAAAGATATGCTAGCAGTAAGGACTCTTAATTCCTTAGACTCATAGGTTTTGTACTGATACATTGGAAGCCTCTGTTTTGATGGCTGCAAGGTCCCAGAGCTCAACCTGTTTTTTTTCATAGTTTTGCAGATTATAAAACCAGAAGAACTGTTGTATAGAGCAAGCTGTTAGAGCTGCCTACATTAATTCTTGTCTGAGTTACAAACTATCTTTTAGAAAAAACATTTAAAAATTGCTATTGAGAAGGAATCTGCCACAGACCTTAGGAAGTCTTCACTCCAGTTGCCAAAATTATGCATCCTTATTTCTAGCATGATGAATTTGTCCAGATTTTTGAACTATTTTACCTCCTTATATTATTGCTAATTTAATGAATTTGCTAGATTTAAGAGTTCGTAATCAAACCTGTATAGTTCCCCATGGTAACTGCTTAGAGGTTAGGTCCAAATCAATCTTTAGTATTCTCAACTGATAAACTAAGCAGATTGAGCTCTGAGTCTTTTACCCTGAAGCATGATTAACAGTCCCCAAGTCATGCTTGTGACTCTTCTCTGAACTTCTTCAACAATATTCCTGAACCATGGACCCCAGAACTGGACAAAATATTACAGTAATGATTTCATCAGTGTTAAATACAACAACATCGTAATAACTCTCGACACCTATCTTCATTCATTATTCCTCTGATGCCTATTTATTAAGCTCATATTAGACATTTTGTGCACTGTGTCACACTGGGAAATTATATCCAAATGACTATGAACTCTGATCCCCAACTCATCTTGAGAAGCATTGCTTCCCAGAACTGAGGATCTACTCTCTAATTACGAGCTGAAATGCTAGTTCTTGGATTTTTAGTTATGTTAAATATGTTTGCCGTATTAATCTTGGTACTGTTTACAAGTGATTTGATTACTCAGTGTTGGTGATGACCCTCTGCACTGACCATTCCTTCAGTCATTGTTTTCAGACATGGGCAGTGAGGACCCAGCCTTGGTGATCCACTGGGGGAATGGTCAATGCCTTAAGGTTCATCTGATGGAAGAAGACTCTTTCAAAGCACATTCCCATGAGAACGGTTTCATTCTCAGCCACAACTTGGTAAAATGCATTTCTGAATCTCACAGAGATGAGTAAGGAAGGTGATCACCTTTCTTCCACCAGTTATAAATCTGCAAGTTTCTATTGATCAGAAACTATCCAGACCTTTCAAAATAAAGGTACTCAATACTATCTTTTAGTATTGAACACCGCAGTTCAAGAATTAGTGTGAAAATGAATTGTCTTTCCTTTGTTCTACACTAACCTGTCACTTATACTGTATTAATACATTATTATGAGAGCATATACAAAGACTGGGTTAAATAGTTTTAAATTATCTTTGTAATCCTAAAAATTCCAATTAAATATCCTCAAACTATCTTTTTTGGCAAAGTAGGCTACATAACATCAGTGCCAAAGCAAACACCAGTCCTTCTGAATCCCAGCTATTGGTTAGAACATCCTTTCTCCCCTCTTCACCAAAGAAATTCGTAATAGGATGAGTTTTAATTGAAAAGTAACTAAAATTTACAGTTCTGTTAAAAAACCTCCTAAGCTATAATATTTGGTTGAAAGAAAAATATTTAACCAGAGATACTATTTAGATGTCCTATATAGAATTACAGATTTTACAGGTATACTGGGTCGGTATACCCAGTCCCATATTTAAAGTAAACAGACTGTAGATAATCTCAAGATTTCACTGCCTCACTATCCCTCCAACTACTCTCAAATAACTGTTTGTTAGTGAAAAGCATTAAGTACTGAGAAGAGAGAGGAATCTTCAGTAGATAGAAAAGGATGTTAATTGTAGTTCTTACTAGAAATACTACATGCATGATATGTGCTGCTTCTATTTTGGAATCCTTCTTTTCCTCAGTGTTATTCAGATGTATTATTTATTATATATATATATGTATTATTGTATATATTTTTATAGATGTATATTGATAAATACATATTGTATATATGTAAATATGTTTATTATTGTAGGTTTTGGGGACAAACAATGCTGATTTTGAAAAAAGCTTTATAGAAGAGTATATTTGTTCCTCTTCAAAAATGTGCTGAGAGGAAATGTTGGAGGGTCTGTCAGAACTAGTTGGAGCTTCTTCTTTCTCGGCCTGCCCTATCCTGTCTTGCTTTGCTCCTCAGCTGAAGTTACAATGTATAATAAGTTTGTGAACTCTAGATGGTTCTAATTTTTGAAGCTGGCTTTTGTCCCTAAGGGACCATATGCTGGCCAGAAATCATCACAATAAAGATACAGTTCATCTTCCCTCTGCATTTCCCAACCTTGCTTTTGCTTAACATGCTTTTTTAAAAGAACAAGACAGAAAGCAGTGGGAACCAGCTCCTCTGGTTTTACACCATTTGACAGTTCCCTTCAGCCAGCAGAATTTTTACACTGGCATCTGTTACCAGATTCCAAGTTTCTTTACTGTTCAAAGACTGCAAAACAGTTGGGTCAAGGGGCAGAGTCTATCTGAATTTATTTTCCTTAAGCTTGAGGTCTGGTCTTGCTTAGCTAACAAGATCTCATTACATCATAGCCCATGCAGCTATGCCTTGTGAAGTGTTCCTTGGACAAGATGGTGAAAAACAATTAAGAAAACGACCAACACAGAGATAGCTTGGGCTAGTTCGGTAGAGATATTTGCACCCACTACTCAAATCTTCACTCACAAAGAAATATACATATCTTTAATATTCATCTCGTGAGGAGCATCCCTTGCTTTACCAGACAGGATAGATACTTTGTTTCATTGTAAAATTTTCCTCTCGTGCAGTTACAGAGAAGTGAAATATGAAAACAATGGTACTACTGCTACACAGATATTTTGTGGACTACCAAACACTGTAAATTTTACATCTTAGACTATTGTTTAACAGAACAAGCCACACAATATTTGCAGAAGTTCTGTCAGTACTTTCATACTTGTGTTTTCACACTCGCTTCAGCACATTAATAAAAAAATCAAGAATAATTACAAGACAGAATCCAGCTAAGCTTTGAACCCAGAATTTTTCCATGCTGTAATAAAGTGATGCACGCCACACGAATTAGTGGAACAGTGTTTCAGAGTAATAGGATGCGTAGCTTCAACAGATATGGCTATGACTGTTCCCTGGCTACAAATTACTGTTGACTTCAGATTGTTCTGCAAGATCCATTGTAAACTAACTGACATAGATTTTTTACAGTGCATGGCAGAATAGAGTCCTCAATTTGCAGGTGTTAACTGCTATTGAAATAGAAAACCTAAATATTAATAACACATTTTCTTTAGTAATATTTCCTTTCTGTTTATGAATATATCTTCCCACATGCAACCCAACACAGCAGTGTTCCTGAATTTTTAAACTGCCTAAACCAGCAATGTAAGGAATGGTGTGGATGGTCCCATTTATCTTCATGGGGTGTTAAATACCTGGTTGATGACAATTGTCATGTCAACCCGCTCATAGGTACAAAACCAGACCTGGCTATTGTAATCATGAAGCCTTAACTACTACACCACCCAGGCTATAAAATTTTCCTGAAGTTTTATTTTAATGGTAGTATATTCATAAGAAAATATCCACACTAGCTTTAAAAATTGGCTGTGATGGGAAACCCCCGACAGCATTTAAGAAATTATTTCAGTATGGTCTTACTGTTAAAAATGTTCCTCTGTGCTCTTGTATGATTTTGCCTCATTGCAGATGCTGTCATTTGGAATCTCTTATATGTTGCCTGCTGAAGACCCCTCTATTATCAAAATATATTGGTTTGTAGGTGTTGTGATACATGGTTTTTAAATTTGTTCGAATTCCTGTTACTCTTCTATTAGCCTTTTCCAAGTTTTAATCATCTCTCTAGAACTGCAGACATGCAGTCCTGTTCACAGCCTTGCACTCAGGCCTGAGCAAGGACTTTTGTTCAGTTGATTATCTGTCGTGATCCCTGTGAGTTTCTAGAAGGGCTGTTTTTTCCAACACAGGCCCTTTGTCTCACCCTCAGCTCCTCCCAGCAAATATCCTGTGCACACTTTGCATTCCTTTTCCCCATCTATCATTTCAGCATGTATTTCATTCATTGTTTGGGACTGATACCAGATTGACAAGTCTATCCATGCTGTCCTGTTTACCACTTAGAAATACAGTTAGAGCTATTGCATTCTTCCGTTCTTTTGGAACTTCCTTTGTTTTCCCAGATTAATTGGAAATCTATAGTAATGGTAAAGCAAAAAGCTCATCTCACTCTTTTAAGACGACTATCAATTATCTATGCCTATTTATTTTAAAATCTCTAGCTTTTGTAACTCCTGCTTATTGTCCTCTTTTGTTGCTCTAAAATTGAAAACTGTTTATTCATCATGTACTATGATCAAATCATTCTGCTTTATCTTCGTAATTTTTAATTCTGTGAACACCTTTTCCTTATATGAAATTGTCCCCTAATTCCATCTTATGGTAGATGCAACTCTCAAGTTAGAAAATTATTACTGATAAGAGTAACCCTCCCTTTAAATTCGATTGCATTTCTTAGAAATGGCAATATTAAATCCCATTTTATTAAGCTTGGGTTGAACTCCCTCGTTTTAACACAGTATTTCTCCCTCCAGTGATACAGATATATACTTAAGGTACTGCCAAATTATATGATTCGATATTCTGCTGTGAGGACGTCCTGTTCCTCCATTAGGACATTCATGCATTATTGTTAGTTTGCAATTTGTCATGACTTGGAAACAGATGATGCCATTCTTCTACTCAGTGGGGTAGTTATAGCACATATTAGCCAAAATAAGTGTTCAGTTTTGAAGGCTAGTTTGTCTCATTCCCTATACCCAATTGAAAGACACTACAGGGACTCAAAGCATCAGCATGAATCACCTGTCTCATCTAACAATTTAAGAAACCTAAAGAGACCACATCATTCATAAAATATCTAAGGAAGTGCCTAAAATTCAGTTGTTTGATTACCTTCTTACTTCTGCTTGCCAGCTCTACATTTTTCCTAAGGAAGTCACAACATTCATTTTAATAATCAAATCATGTATATACATTCCCATCAGGTTTCAGGCCAACTCAGGTTTCAGACAAACTCATTTAATAAATGAACAGTATCGATTTCTTTTGTTTAGCATTCAGGCTCCTGACACTGATGTACAGTACAGAACTTGGTCTTTTAATTTGCTATCAGTAGCTCAATTTTATTCAAAATTAGAGTTTATGTTCTCTTATGAGGGTTAATTCAATGCTGAAATATCATAGGACAGTTGCTTACCATATCCATTGCTATCAGTGTGGGTAGAGGGAGTTATCAGCTAAGAACAGTGCGGGATCTGTTCAGGGTTGTTTTGGTGGTTAACTACAATTTTAAAGTTTCTCCACAATATTTAAAGTCTTTTCAAACATGTCTGCCGCAAAAGAAGCCAAAGCTTAATTCCGAAGGAAAAAACAAAAACAAAAACAAAACAAACCTTGCTGGTTTTATAGTTTTGAAATGCCAAACTATTTCCCTATTTCTATACTATAGTTACAGATTTTAAATAGTCTGTGATACACTGACTACTATAACATGAATTGAATTTCATACCAGTATAAGAATACAAGAGGTACCTTGCTGACTTATTGCTCTTATTTATTAAGGACCTTTTTTTTTTCTTTCTTTTTTTTTTTTTTTTTAATCTCCATACACTTTGTAGTTAGCTGGTCATAGTCACAATGAAACCAGCAAACTTTCTGTAGGTTTTAAGTAATGCCAGACCATCCCCCATTAAAATCCATTAATAAACCGGCAGATATCTTCTAGAATAATCCCTCTTAAACCTTTACTACCGCAAGTAGCACCAGTTCACCTGTTATATTAAATTCAATAAATTACTGTAAGAACTAGGCAGACATATGTGCAGTACAGGTAATTCTTCAAATGGGGGCTTACTGCTTTTCCCTTCTTCTGCATGGATTTGGAGTAGGTCCAAAATAAGGGTTTTCTGTGCATCCATGTAGTGCAGCATGGTGCTGCAGTGTTAGATTTTCAGTGAAGAAGAATGCCAGAATTGTATATGTGCAGCACCACTAACTGGAAGAGATTTGTAAGAAGTCAGCATCCATTTAAGTATGTTTAAAGATCAGATTTTCAAGATTCAGCTGTACCCTTTGATAATCTGATTTATTTAAAAGGTGCTGGCTTATTTAGCATGCACTGGTCACTTGTTTTAGTTCCAGAAGTGGTGACTTCTTTTGAGAGTCTGACATGGTGGACATTCATGGATGGAAGAATCGTTCCCTTGCTGAGAAAATGTTGACCTCTCTCCTACATCTAAGGTGCTCACTGCCAAGTTTTAGAAACAAAGCATTCCAGAAAATGAACACAACAATTGTTGGGCAGTTAGACTGAGGTAGGAAGGTGCATATGTTTCAAGCAGCTGACTCTGGAACACGCTTTCCAACTATTAGATCAAGCTTCATCTGGAGCCTCATCCTTGAGAATACAGACCACAGGAGCTAGCATGGTTCCAGCCTTCAACTGTAGTCACAAAGAAATTATGTCTAACAGCAAAAAATTAGACAGTGTAAATAAAAATAATTAATTTTTTTTTTTTTTGGCAACTGGGTATAAAATTGTTAAACTGCTTGCCTTCATACAAATGTCCAAGGCTACAGATAGTACTTCTTTTCTTTACAAATCATTTGTTCTAAAAAGTACTGTTTTTCTGAGTCACTTATCCTTGCCTACTGCTTTGCTTCTTGCACAATATGTAAAATAACTGATAGATTAAAGCGCAGTGCTATGATATCCACTTGTGTTGATGGTGCATGATCCTAAATTTCTCTGATTCTCCCCCTAGCTGTATTGGCTGTGTAGCTGTAGCAAGAAAAAAGTAGGTTTTACTGTTGAAGGAAGATGACAAGTGGTATACTGAGGAAGCAAGTAGTTTTTTGTCCTGTATTTGATTATAGTTTTATACAAATTTTGAAAATAATTTACTTTGCTGCTCCTGTATCACAGAACTCTGTAATTCACATCTACAAAGCAGTATCTCTATTGCCTTAAAAATACATATTCTGAGGTTGCGTCCCTGCAGTCCTCTTAAATAAACCTGAAAAGGGGTCTTGTTTATTTAGTGTTTAACTATCATAAAACTCCTGTATCTAACCATACTGTTAACGTTCACAGTCTGCTTTCAATTTACTTCGCAAACGAATTCTACACAAGTGCTTGTGGGTGGAAAGATGGCTACTTAATACACGCTAATTTGTGTGTATGACATAGAAATGGTTTCTAAAAAGACAGCTCTGTCCCTTAACCCTAAACACTGACAAAATTTCCAGAATGCTGGCAATGTTGTTACAGATGTGTAAATGTCATGAGACTGAATGTAATTTTGCATCTTTAATGTTGTCCTTGTGTCTGTGGTACCAAAGGAAAGCATTGGCCCGATACAGCTGTAGCTGCTATTTGGTTACTAAATATATGTCCCTAAATGTAAGCACTTTTTGCTTAAGAAGAAAGAGCTAGAAAATAACTGTATGCTCTTTTGGTATTACAAAGTCATAGTTTAACATCAGTGTTGAAAACTACATTTGGGGTAAAAGAGAACAGAATCAATCCTGTTTTCTCCTGTGAAGCAGAACCCTGTTTGTTCCCTCCACAAAATTCAGGTTTTTGCAGATGAATTTCCACTCTAGGAGAGCAAACCATAACCCACGGGCAACTCACATGTGCCCTGCGAAGACATCATGGGGCAAGTCTATCAGAGGCCTTGTGCTGCTTTACTACAAGAAGCCCACTCATTTACTACTCTACCAACCTGCACACCTTGTTTGTTCTGAGTGAGGCTGGAGCAGTTCATCCGGAGGTGACACTTCCCACTGGAGCACAGCTTGTGGCAGAAAGACTTCTACACAACCATCTACTGAGGTGTGCGAAAGTGGTACAGCTGGAAGAGGAGAGTAGAAGCAACAGAACAAATAAAAGAGAGAAATCTGACTGTCAGCCCTAATGAAAAATTTCTGGAAGTCCCTTAAGTTTTGCTCTGAGGAAATCAAGAAGGGGAAAGATGCAAAAAAAATCAGCACAAGATAGAAAAGGAAAGGTTGTACTTCAGACCTGGGTGGAATTTGTGAAGAATTACTGGTTTATAGTCAGGATTATGTTTTCACTGCTGAGCTTGTTTTTTGATTTACCTGGCCCCTACCTGCAATCCTATGAAATCCATACCGTTGGGGTGGGTATCTGGGCTGCTTGTGCATCAGGGTGAGAAAGCTGGGAACCTCGGAGTGAAATTCACAGCCATCAGTGTAATGAGTTGCTCAATGCAATTGCAGGAAAGGCTGAAGAAACAATGTTGCCTTAACTGCTGTCCTTCTTAGGATTGCCATGCCCTGCTATTTTGCCATTCAGAGCCCTGAATCCTCTTTTGGAGACGGTGCTTATATGGTCTGTTTCATAAAAGAAGCAGGTGTTCTTAAAAAGGGTTTGAAACATGACAGCAAAGGGCAGTTGCTGCAATGTCTTTATTTTATTTTTTTTTTAATATACAGTAACTAAATTATTATGCTGTTCTAATTGGCTTCTAGACCCACCTTGGGCCTAAGCCATCAGTCACCTCCCAGGACTATGACCTAAACACTTGGTTTTGGTGGGTCTGGCGTGGGGCTGCAGTGTCACTTGGCAGAGCAGGGGTTGAAGTCTGGCTGGAGTAGTGGGAGAAGGGTGGGTGTGCAGCCCAGCAGGTAGGATGCTTACTGAGGAAAAGGAAGGCTTGGGTCAGTTGCTGCTCTAAAGACTGATTGGGCATTTTACCTAATTACATTTAATGCTCAGCTGCACATAGGATACCTAGTTTTAGGAGGTTGGTTAGGCTGAGGAAACTCACCAAGCTTTTCAGCTCAACTGTGACAGTTACTTTGAGTATTTTCAGAAGTGGTACCGTAGGAGCCTAAGGAATTTTACTGGCACCTTATCAATGTTAACTCCTCAAGAGCTAAAGAAGGATTTGGAAGATTCAGTCTTAGATTTACATGCCTCAACTTTAGCACCACCTTACGGGTCAGATGCCAAACTTTCCAGAAGTTATGAGCTGTTCATAGGACTCACACTGCTACTTGTTTATGTATGTTTGTGATACTGCTCCCCGGGTTATACTTTGGAAACTCACCAAAAGCTTTAGCAGTCTTAAAACTTTCCTCACCTTTGGCTAAATAAGACTTTCATATATGCAACTAATGGTTGGGGACTAGCACCTGAAATGTCAGCATGGTGCATTTCTCCAAACCTGGCCACAAAATAGGAAAAGAATCCAGAAAGATGTATACATCATTTTTGTATATAGATGCCGAATATAATGTAAAAAATTCTGTCATGTTTTTCCAATACACAAATCAAGTCAAAGGTTTGCACAGCTTTTTTTTTTTTTTTTTTTTCTATGTCAAAGAAATTAGACTGACCCAGTATAATCCCCCTTTTTGGTCAGTACTCTTCAGAGCAGCATTTGTTCCAACTCTAGTAAGACAACTTTGAGCATCATGCTTTGCTTTTCTTTTCTCCAGCAACTCTTAATTATTTGATTTTATTTTTTTTTTAGTTTGCTTGCTGCTATAATGTCTATTGAATGACTTAAAAATGGAATTACACTCAAACATATAAAGCTGTAGGCAGCACAAACTCTGAAATGATCAGCAAATTTTTGGACACAAGTTAAAGGTTCCTAAATCTGTATTTGGTAGTAATGGCCTAATTATTTCTCAATGCTGAGAAAGTATCACAGGATTGATTTCAATCAGGCAAATTTTAAAAAACTTTCTCACCAATTGAGAAACCTTAATGTTGATTCAAAGAGCTTAGCTGGTTATGAGAACTTATCTGAGAAGGTAGAAAATGTGCTGGTTTTTTTTGGTTTTGTTTTTTTTTTTTTTTTTTTT
>NW_020799092.1:54273122-54426273 GCF_003259725.1 Athene cunicularia
GGCAGGAAGAGGAGCGGAGGGGCGGGCGCGGGTGCCTCGGCGCTCCTCTGGCTGCCGCGCCGAGTGCGGGATGCGCCGGCCGCCCAGCTCCCGGCCTCCCTTCACCTGCCGGGAAGCCGTTTGCCACCCATCTGAGCTCTCACGGCGAAGGTAAAGGCGGCCCGTGAGGCGTTTTTTGCTTCTCTTTCCCGCAGTTCGGCCGGTGTCGGGCTCAGGAGGCTGCGGGCCCGGTTCCCGGCGCAGGGGTGAGCGCTGGCGAGATCCCAGGATGGGGTTTCTGGCGGAGGGGCGAAGCCTGCAAGCAGCCGGGGCCGGCAGGAAAACACTCAGTTAAAACTTGAGAGAACAGTCCGGACAGAAAGCGGGCTGCTGGTATATAGGGGGAAAATAATCTCGAAAGTACCACCCTAAATTTATAGTATCATAATCTGTACAGGAAGAGTGCAGAGTGCCGAGAGGGGAACACGCTGTCATCTCCACCTGGGAATCGCTTCTACTTTTAGAAGAAGCCGTGTGTTTATGTGCTTTCTCACAGAGTTCCCCTTCCAAAGAGGGTTTCCCCATGTCTTTTCCCCACATAAAAGCCCCTATCCAAAACTCACTCGAGTGAGTGGGAATCTTTCCATTGACATCAGGAGGAATTGCTCCATTGACTCAACGGGCTTGGATCAGGCTCTCGGAAATTTCGTACAAATGTGGGACTAGGAAGTTGCACGCGGTGTCTGTATAGCCACTTTAATTTGAGGGGGGGATGTGTGTGTGAGGGGAGAAAGACACAAAGTTTTTAGAGATTTTGACAGGTTTAATTTTTTCTCCTTGTGCTAGGTAATTTAAAACCATTAAGGAAAAACATTACTGCTAGTAATACTACTCTAAAGAAAATATGATTAATTATTAAATCGGTTTCTCTAATGCTACACTAAACCCTTTTGAGTGAGATACAGTTTTTAGTGTTCAAATTAGTATTTATTTTTAATTTAAGGTTTTTCCTGACTATAATAATTTGTTCATATTAAATATAGATATTGAAAAGACCCCTGTTTTGTAGTAATTTGCCATTTTAATGTAGTTCTGTAGCATTTTTGTATACTTAAATCATTCATTTAACTGCTCGGAATAGTAGATTTCTAAATGGTTGAGGGAAAGAGTGTTTCAAATACAACATTTCCAAAACACATATAGTAACCTTCATGCCAATGGGTAGGTCACTTAGTGACATACAAAAGATACGTAACTAGACATTTTAATTTATTTTGTTAATATATAGCACCCAAAATGTACTGCTTCATGTGAGGCCTTGTTGGTGTAGGCTTTAAGATTTAACAGTAACCTTACCAGGAAGCTTAAACAGAATCAACTGTATAAATATTTGGGTATTTCTTTGTTTTCAGTTTAACCACAGTGATTCTTACCTTTTGTCACAAGATCTTTGCTACAGTGAAGTGTTTATAATGTTTGAGAGAGGAAAAAACATAAATGTTTGTAGCTTTCTGTTTAGTGAAGATTTGTGTAAAATTATCAAAGAGTCTATAGGGACCAAACAAATTAGGTATTTTGAGTGTGAGGAGGGGTAAGAGAAGTATATCGAGTTCAGAACATTTTAATTAGTGAATGAATACATAGTACTATTTTAAAGCTGCACTAGGGATTGTACAATAGTCAGGTGTTGAGTTTCATAGGTTTTTGAAGTGACTGATTTTTTTTTCTGGTAATCATCTGTTGCTTATACATTTTTTAAATACTTTCTGTAATAGAATGCATTGAAACTAATTTTATAAGATCAAAAGTGTATTTGCTTAGAAACATTCCTGTCAGACTCCAGCATATTTTTAGAAAAGTTCTTGTTGGACTTGAATGTATTTTTTAAAAAAATTACCGTCCTTTTTTTTTTTTTTTTTTTTTTTTTTCCCCCAGGACGGATTTACATGAGCTAGAATAAGCTTTTTATATTCTGAGGAATATACCTGATTCAGCATTGCATGCACAGGAGTTATTCAAGGCTAGTGGGCTGAAAACAATAGAAAACTTCTGAGATGTGATCCATGTTGTGGCAGTGTTTTGCTATGTGTCATTGAAAATGTCACTTAACCTCTGTTTTTCATCATCAAAATGTGATGGCTGGTATTTATCTATCTTTCTGATAGGGTGATTAATTAATATTTCTTGAACACTGAGTACTCTTTTGTTCCATCTCTATTTTTACCAGGTTTATTCTGGAGAAATTAAATTCTGATGGTGGTTGAAAAAGAATGGTTCATGGGAGTCATCATGCTTTTTCTTTGTGAGTCAGATTGTGAAGAGGTCACTTGCTCGTAGGAATTGAAAATGATTTAGGACATAGGTCACTGAGAAGTACCCATGGAATTATTTTGACTGGAGAAAATTGCAAATCATGGTCAAACTAAAAAATGCTTTCAACTTTGTTGCAAAATAATAATTTTTGGTACACTCAGACTGATTACTGATTTAAAATTTTGTGACAGATAGTGGGTCTAGAAGTAATGCAAATTATCTCTTTTTTTTTTTTTTTTTCACAGCCACTGTAGCATACCTCTCAACTAATCCTTGTTAGAAGTAGTACTGGTCATTTAGATTCCTGTTCCCTGTCCTGTTTTGACTTGAGATCCTTCTTGATTGTATGTGTAAATTAGTGGCACCAGAAAAACTGAATAAAAAAGATGAAATTATAGAAAAGGCTTGCTGTAATAAACTAATCTTTTAAAGTAAAGTTAATCTTCAAATTCCAATTATATAGTTCTTTGTTAGTTGTTTGCTGGTTTTCTTCCACATTTACTCCTTCACAGAATGAGTGTACTTAACCTTATTGTCATGATTTCCAAGAATAGTTTTAAACTTAAATTTCAAAACTTTTAGTTTGGCATAAAAACAAGGAACATTCCCACAAGTATTAACATTGATAATCTTTTTTTCTCCTTTCTGGGGCTCTCAGTAGTTTAATCACACTTAATACTTCTTAAAATCTTCCAAGATGTTTACTGCAAATTATAAGAGGCATCCATCCTTTGATTTGCATCTGTTTTGGCTTTTCTGCCTTTTTTTTTTTTTTTTTACCTCCATTTCTGCTAGGTTTGTGTTTTAAGGGCAAGACCATGTTTTATGTCAAAAAGCTGAATTTGAAAGTGCCAGCAATAGCTCGCCTATGCTGTCATCACTGAAGTAGCTGAAAATAATCTGTTTAATGAACAGTTGCTATGATGTTTATTGGTTCACCAAAGTGTAGTTTGGGATGGTGTTAGTAAAGTTTGAACTCTGAAGAGTTATGTGTGGAATTGTGTTTAATATCAAGATTTAAGTTCCTCTTCTAAGGAAAATTAAATTCAAATGTTAAGCACATTGTATTATACTATTAACTGTCTTAATTTTTTTTTAGTGAATTGTAGAGGTTGTTGAGGAGGGGGAATAAGAGCATTGTAAGCTTAACTTTTTATCTGTTCAGTTAGTTATTTCTTCTTGCAAATAGTAATCACATGTCTGTAGCTGGAAAGGGTTTCACTGCAGTTTGTTTTTTATTTAAATATGTCTGTTAGTCAGGCTGGCTGCTGAGAGTAGAGCTGATTCCCTCGGATCCCGTGAGCTGTACCCTCGACAAGCCCCAAGTGTAGTGTCTCTTCAGTTTGGTGGCAGCTGTGGCTGTAGGTAACGCAGATGACCTTCTAATTGATCAGGTTGTGTGAGAGAGTAACAGGCAGGTGAGTTTAAGGGACAGGCAGCACCTTCATTCAATGTGCGGAAGGGACATTTTCTGCCCTGTTCCCCCCTGCCCACCCCTCGCTGCTGCGTGATGGCTCTTTTGGGGTGGAAGGAGTGACTACATACAGTTTTCTGACATAAAACCCAAGCCCTCTTTGGGGTCACAGGCTGGCTTTGGCCTACTTGTGGAACTTCCTTGTTTACCAGGAGACTTTGATCTTCATCCTTCCTGTGGGCAGCAGATACCAAAAGTGGGTCGTGGGGTGTCTCTGTTTGGAGACATTTCCAGCCCATTGGTGGTTGCGAGGTCCATAGAGACTCTGCAGCTCCTTTGCTCAGTGAGCTGGTCCTTTGTACCTCTGCTGTGCATCAGACCATGGCTGCAAATTGCACCAAATAAAGTATTTCTGTAAACTGCTGATCTCAGTCCTCTTTCAGCTAGTTTGCCCCCAGGAAGTTGGGAGGATCACTGAGATTCCAGTGGGCCTGTGCCAGCCTTATCCCTGTGGAAGATACTCTTTACTACTGGCCCCCAAATTGGAAATTTATTTGAAGAGTGGCGTTTTGAGGCTAGGGGGTATATTGTTACATATAACGAGAAAGTCGTTGCGTTTTTCTAAGCCTGTTATCTCTTTGGACAAGTATTTACATTGTTATGAAAAATTTCCTATATCTTTTAAGATTGATGTTTTGTTGATTATCCTGTTAGAATAATTCAATTTTTCTCTTGAAACATGATGCATATTTTGCAACTTAGGTCATAGTTTCTCTCTCAAGTAAATTTAAATACTAATTGATTCCATTATCCAGCTTCCCTATTTCAACACAATACATATTTTAAAAACAATTATGTATTTTATGTAATTTGTAATTATTTATTTGACAGATTATGTTTTTGACACATGTACATGTATGTTAAAACAGTGTAATCTTGGTGGATATTACCACTCTGGTTTCTGTGGTCTGTCCTTTGAGGGAAGGAATGAGAATGGCTGTACAAATTCAGTGTATTGCATTGCTTGTCTAACAGGACCAGATAGGATAAATTCAGTCTGCAAACTAAGGAACTTCTATTTAGAGAAACTATATTAGTTGCTAAGTTATTTGAATCACAATACTGTGCTAAGAATCTATCAGATGTTGATTTTGAGTTTGCTCAGGAATGGTGAAGAAAATTTAAGAGGTGAATATCCCTAAACGCCATTTAAACTTTGCCATTCCATCATTACTAAGTCTTCTTGTTAAAAAGATACTCTCAATTTTGTTGTTGATTTGTCTTTTTGTAAGTCTACTATTGATGTTGAGGAGGCATATTGATCTCCTGGAATTGTAGCCCACCTAGTAAAAACAAGCAGTGGGTGATACCTGTGTAGTAAAAGCTGTAGTTGACATTTAACGGCTTGGAAATTAGATCAGAAATTGTGAAGTTTTGCCATGTACAAATAACGTAGAAGAAATTTTAAGGGTTAGTGGTGGGAAGCCATGAAGGGCTTTGGAAAGGAGAAGGACAACACACAAACAATGGAGAGTTGGGGAGTGCTGTGGAAAGAGGCCAGAGAAAACATGTGGCTGGGCAGGAGCCAGCGAAGGCGCAGGCATCGCTGCCAGGAGGTGGGCAGCCTCTCAGAAAATAGGGGCTCCGGTTCACAGAAGAAAGAGTGGTGTGATTTTTATCTGGTACCTGGTATATGAAATAGATTTTTTCACCTTCACTTTGCCTGTGGGAGAAAATAATGAACTTTTTGCACGCCGGCGTTGCACACATGGTCAGACACAGATCTGGCAGGCACGGGAGTAATGTCAGTTTACACTGGCCACGATTGAAGCCATCGAGTTCTGCAAGCTATTTTTTAAGTATTAGATCTTGTTAATTCTTCAGAAACTTACTTATTAGTTAACATTGAAAGTTGATTTTTAATTACTGCAAATCAAAGTATCACTTCTGTAGTGTGGCAGAGGAGGGACAGAACTCTTTTGAAGATAAAGGGGAAGAGAAGTATACAGAAAACAGAGGCTAGCATCTTTTAGAGTCTAAAATACAGTAATTGAAATATTTATGATTCGAGGCACTTCTCTGTGAGAGAACACACACAGGACTGTGGTTTCATTACGGCACTTAGCGTATTCTCATGACCTAAAAATGAAAACACAAAGACCTAATGCAGTCAGGTGTGCACAGACTACAGAGATATGCACAGCTGGTGAACTGTTGTGTCAACATGTTTTCATCTTTGTAGAAGAACATACTTAATTCAGTAAGGAATAAATGATTATAATTTGTACAGCAACGTGAATGTAAGAGGAAGGGTGCTGAGGACTCCCTGATACATGGTAGAAATCATTCTTCACTGAAAATCAATCGGTGGAATATATGGGTGCTAATATTGTAAAAATATTAGGATGGTACTTTGCTAAAGATCATGAAATGCCTTTGTGCAGAAATTCATTCAACTCATTTGTTACCGGTCTTGAATGCATTTAAATTACTTATAATGTTGTGATGATGCTTGTAAATTGTTCTTGGTACACAATAACTGCCAGCGTACATTGAAGAGTATGTATGGTCAATAATTCAAGAGATAACTATATTGGCTATACGGAAGAAGTTTCACACAGTCATAAGTCCTTGCACATTCTTTTGTTTAAGAAAAGGAATTAAACATATTATGACACATTTTGACATACTTTGTCATTTAATTCTATTTTAAGTGACTGACATCTTGTAGAAGAGTTAAAGATGTGTTTAGCATTGAATGTGGTGACCAATCTGTTCTTGGGCCTCTGTTTATTTTTGATGAGGAAAGAGCATGAAGTATACCTAAGCACCCAGAAATTTCTATCTTGTGCACTGTGATATGGCAACCTTTTAAAAATGTTAGTTGAGGGGGTTTTGTTGGATGTTTTTTGGTGTTGTATGCAGGAGCCAGATCATGCTTTCAAGTGATCACAGAGAAGCCATGAGACTGGTACAACTGCCAAAATATTTGTGTATAGCTGCAGGACCTGCTAGTTGGGGAAGATGATGATCATTCAGATGTTTCTCCGGTGGAGCTGTGCAGCTTTGGGAGCAGCATGTCTCTGTGCCTGTGCCCGCACATGTGGCTGCGCAGTGGTGCAGGGCTCTGGATCCATCCACAGCTTTCCAGGAAGGAGGCTACTGACTTCAGAAGGAAAATGAATGCATTGGGTGGATCTGATGCATCTCAGGTTATGGGGCAGAAGAAGAGTGCAGTCAGTAAAGACAAAAATGTTCAGTCCTGTGCTAAAACAGAGAATGTTTCAGGAGCTGGTTTCTTCTGGGCAGGATCTGACTGTGCTGGAGGGTGGCTTTCACTAAGTACAGAAGGTATTTTAAGGGTTCCGATGGGAAAACCTGCCCTTCCAAAATAGTCCTTGAAAAAATGAGGGAAGGCTGCTTCCAGACCAGGTTTAAACTACTTTCCAGACAGAGCATGGCTTGTGGCATTGGTGCCTTGCCATGTCCCAGCAGTTGATCGGCCCTTGGGATGGCTGTAGGGTTCAAGGGGGGCTTGGACTGGCAGCGGGGTCTGGAGTGGGGGGTGGTGGAGCATCTTGATCGACTGGTGGCAGCAGGACCAACCCCTGCTCAGACTGAGTGTCCCAGTTGCTGTGGCACACAGGTGCCCTTCTTGCAGCTTGACCTGTCTTATGCTTCAGGAGGGGATGTACTTGAGAGGATGGCCACATAATTGTGTTGAAAAATCTCTCCCAAGACCTTGAGCCCTGATCCCAAATTTCCTGAAGTTGATGAGAAGACTTCTTGTTTTGGCTTAGGCACTGAGGTTGGTCGATGCTTTGGATGCGTTTAGGTTCATGTGCAAAACCGGTTTCAGAGATTGAGAAGTTACCAGCTACTTAGATGCTCTTTAAAGCCACCTAGACTGGGGCTAGTGGGGAACAGCATGTGTGTATTTAAGCCAGTTCCAAGTGTTTTCGTTTTTTCTTTCAATACAGGTTTTTACACCAACTGTTGACAGGCTCTGAGTAAGTTACCACTAAGATGAAAAATTCCATATTCAAAGTGTTTTTTTCATAATACTTAAATACTTTCAAGGATTCACTTCCATTTATTCAGTAAATTCTTTAGAAGAGTACAGCAGTCAGGTACATCATTGTTGAAGATCCAAAGACATATGAGAAAGACATTCCTTAAAAGATGAATGTACCTTCTTGTTTTAAATCAGTGGTGTCCAGCGTAGTCACCTGAGCATGATAGCCAAGCGTGACATACCTCGTGCTGGGGCTGTAGGGTGTTGTGTACTGCATGATCAGTGCTACTGTGCATATGCAGCAAGTCTGGCACTTAGCAGCAGCTTTGGGCTTGCAACGTAGTGGATGAATGCCAGTAATTTGCGACATATTCTTTTAGAAAGGGTATGGCTACAGGTTGGGCTTTGCTCTCATTTCTTGAGACTCTTTCTTCTCCTTATCATTTGGTTGTCGCATGAGAGTTACTGTAGGGTCTGAGAAAAGTAGTAGGTGGAGCAAACTGTATGATACTTGACTCGTCCTCCTGAATTGCAGGCTGGACACTTTAAAACTTTGTGTGACTCAGTAGAAGAATACATTTATATTATTCAGTTATGTGTAAAAATGGAACCTACTGTCCTGGACTTTAACTAGAGTGTTAGTTTAACCCCTGTTTCACTACATGTCTTCAGTAACTAGAATAAAATTTTAAACCATTAGCATTATTACACTGAGGCTCCTGTACATTTAGTGAATCAATAGTACTTATATCAAAACCTCTAATTATACTTACGTATCATTTCAATGTAGTTTTATAAATACTCTCTATACCCAATGACTGACATTTGTGTCTTTACTGTTATCACTAAATTAGTACCAGAATGGGGAAGACACCATTTTTTAAAGTCACTGCTAGGCATACAGTTTTGCTCCAAATTCAGTTATCACCAAAATTTCCTTTAGCTGAATTTCTCTTCATCTAAATCACAGGTGAGTGGGAGCAGAAAGTGACCGCAGCCTATTAAAAGTATCTTTCTCATTGTCACCTGCAATATTACCATAATTGGAACTAAGGAGTCTGGAGTTGCACAATATTTGTGTTGCAATCCAAACTGACACAGTCTGGAATGCTTCTGTAACAAAACAAGAGGCAGACCCAAGCCTCGCGCCACATACTTGGGAGGGAGCAAGCTGCTCCTTTTGGAGACCCCTTCCAGTGGGGAAGTCCCCTGGATCCCCCTGCTTTTCCACGGTCTGGGGGGACCTTCCCAGAGGCAGGAGGAAAGGCGGCGAGGAGTGCTGAGTGCCTGGCTACAGAGAGCGGTGGCTGGTCATGGTGTAAGTGACGCCTTGGGTCAGGCTGCAAGGATGGCTGCTTTGATAAACTGGGAGGCTGTGGTAAGAGAATGCTCGTTCCTTGAGGCCTTCTGATCGGGGTGGGTTCTTTTTTCACTTCTTTTTACTCCCAACACTTAGGGGGCCTCTTTGTCAGGAGGTGTTGTTTGGAAGAAACACTTTTAATGCGTTTACTTTCCTTTGGCGGATGGAAATAGTGAGTCACCATCCAGTGTCACCTTTACTACTCAGATTGCTGAAGGCACAGAGAAACTAACGTTTTGGCCTGCTGCTGCTGTGGTAGGTTCCCTGACAGCTGATGAACTTGATCTATTACTCCTCGCCTTCACTGGTAAACACAGTAGGGTATATATGCCCGTAACTGACATGCTTAGATATATGGCCGTGAGATATCTGGTCAACTTCTCAAGCCTTTACCTTTAGCATTAGCTTTAACCCCTCAGGGCTCAGCTGCCTGCAGCATTTAAAGCATGGCAAGGGGTTTTATAGCAGAGATTTGACTCAGCAAGACTTGTGCTAACTCTTGCTGAAGATATGAAATACAATTTGTAGCTTATAATTGCTGCCTAATATGATCTTGGACCCTTGCTTAAAATCCATTTAACTGATACTGTACTTTCTTTATAAGGTTATTATTGGGAGCTAACCTTTTCTTATGTTGTGGTTAAATGTACAATGTAATAAGGGTGTTTTTTAATGTGTTTAAGAGTTGGAAGATGTGTTAGAGGTAACCTTTATGCAGAGAGTTTTATATAGTTGTAGCAAGGGGAGCGATGTTAAAGTCCTGAATATTAGTACTGTCTGAATGTAGTATGTTCTCTTTGTGTTTTGTGTGTGCCTGCTAGCGGAAGATGGTACAGTATATTGAGAAAATCTGTTTTGTTCTCTCCAATATCTTTCTTACGAGTAATTATTAACCTAGTGCACATCACTGTCTCCAGAAATTTTTATTACTTTGATTCATACAAAAATACAAAAATCACACTGGATATAATAGATAAATCACAATTCTTTCTTTCTTTACATTTCAAGGGGAGCAACCTAAACCCAAGATTTTAGGCACAAAATTGAAAACCTCCCAGAAATCTTTACCTTCTTGTTTAGCTCTTGATAAACATGTATGGACCGTGTCTGTTGGAGGTCTCCAGGGATCACTAGTTTGTAATAGATTTAAAGATTAATTTTCCTCAGTGACAAATGTTGGTCCTTTTGCACCTATCTATAGATATTAGTTTTTGATTGCCTTACAGAAATGCAGGTTTGTTTAGAATTGTAAGTTAAAATTAAGTATTTATCCTTTTTTTTTGTCTTGCCAGATATCTAAGTATATATGTAGAATATGGTGTACATGGAAAGGATTTCAGAACTTGACTCCCTGCACCCTTCTTGAAACTGACCTAAACTGTGGTGAAAGTAATGGAGTTTCATACCAGAAAAGAGGTTAGGAACAAAAACCCCACAGACAGCTGAAGCAGAGAAAGACAAGTGTCATAAGTGTGGACAGCCTTTGTGGGGATTTTTATTTTCTTTCCTCCTCTGTTAGTGCGGAAAGCTGTTTTCCCACTCTTCAGCTTTTTTTTTTTTTCTTCAAACCCAAGCAGCTAATGATCCAATGAAAGAGATACTGTCCAAATGACAAAACTTAGCTAAGCCCATTTCTTTTGGTGGTGTTGCAGTATTGTGCACATCTGTCTTTACGGTTGATCTAAACAAATGTTATCATTCTCTCAGTAGACGGTGCATTTTCCTTGTGAATTATTTAAGTGCGTGCAGAAATTATTTCTGAGAGAAATTAGATACTACTGAAATAAGTGTGAAATTAGCCTCTCACACAAAGGATAGTTTAATTGCATGATTAAAATGGTCAGTTTATACTTCTAACTTGGACTCTTAAGAATAGAAATGTATAGGAAAACAGATTCTTCAGGAAAGTGTGTTTTTTCTTAGTAGTGTGTTTTTTTTGTGCAGGATATTCCTGATCTAAGGCACTGTTTTCTGTTAATTTACTTAATACTGTATCAAGGTATATCTGTAGTGTAACTTTTTGAGCTGTAAAATGAACTTGAGTCATGATGGAGGTGGACAAGAAATACAGCAGCACAGTTGGACCAGGTAGAGGTGTTGGATTCAGTCTTTCTGGTGTTTCACACACTTTATTCGGGCACTTCATTGTGCTGTGCCAGAGATCTCCTGAGGAAGGACCAAAGCCTGTCCCTGTCCCGTGGGCCAGCGCATGTTACTGGTGATCTCTGTACTCAGCTTTCTGATGGACATTTTGTCTGCTTCCCTTGCTGTAGCACAGCCTCACCAGAGGAGCAGCTGAAAGCTTCCTCCCTGCTCTCTCCAGCAAGCTGCTAGTTAGGGGACTCTCCCGGGGAAAGTGTACGGAGAGTTTCACTCTTCTTGGATTCAGGTACCCACCAGCTCAAGCTGGATTGCCTCTCAGTGTGACCAAAACCTTTGTTTCACCAGTGACTCAGCTTTGCAGCTTGGGGTTGGAGACAGTCTGGCTTACTCCTTGAACTGAGACTGCAGATGGCTACACACCACGAGGTTGGGATGAAGATGTCTGTGCCTGTACGTAAAACTGATTGTTGGTGCCTCATCTGCAGTGGTATTTGCCATGCATTTCTCATCTCAACCAGGACAGCCCAGTTCAGTAAGATTACTGGAAATAAGGCGTGTGAATGGAAAAGGCAGGTGAAAAGCTGGTGGAGGATCATCTTATGTTGGCAAACTTCAGTGTTTCTTTTGGCCAACCTGTTTGACGTAGATTTCAGAAGCCTAGTAGATGAGCTGATGGGGCATCAAGCCAGCAGGATGGAACAGCTTTTTTGGGCTTTGCTGCAAATAAGCTCTTGGTCTTTCTCCTTGTGCAGCGTTAGAGTCAGGAACTGCTTCCTTCTCTTGGGTTACTGCAACGATTTTACTGCAAGGTGAAAATGCCATGCATATCCAGTAAAAAAAAAATGAATAAAAAAATGGTTGATGATGTTGATTTGGAAAACAAATCTTGTTGAATTAGCCCCCAGATTATCTGCTTGCTTTATTTGTAGAAAGAATGGGAAAGGTTTCCTTAAAAACCCGCTGTAAGAGACCTGTGGTTTTGGTATTTCCTACAATGTATCTACGGGCTTAATATGGATGTGATATTTGGAAGGTGAAGTCCTATTATTGCTGAGGTGCATCAACTAGATCTCATTGTTGCAAAGCCTTCTCTGCATTTTGAGTACAGAGGTCGTAGTTTGTACTGTTCAGTTTGTCACAGAAGATTTGAGGGAAAGTGAATTAGCTAGTATACAAGTGTTCATAATTAATCCTGGAATTTTCTAATGCCTTAAACCAAATTATTTTAAGTTAAAATTTATTTCACATGTGTGTCTTGTAATAAGGCCTGTGTTAAATATCTAATAATTGTATGCAAACTGCTTCCAGGTCTACCATCCCTTATTATGCAAAACATGTTTTGCATAAGTGAAAATTGTGCTTTTTGATTTCCACTTGGCAAATCTGAAGTACTTGCAGTAAATACAGTTTTAGTGAACTTCACAGAAGTAAAAAAAACCTCCAAACTAAACAAAACCCAACTGTTAGCTGTACCACAAATCAGTGTGTTGTAAACTGTACCTTTTACTTGACCAGTTTGATTATTGCAAGATTAACATTGAAAGTATTGCTTCTGCCACAACTGTAACTTCATTGAAGACCTGCATTTTTGTTGTTGGTGGAAAGAAGTTAAAAAAAATCTAGCACCACGAGTATATATAGTGAGTAACTACATAAGCAGTGTTTCTGTCTTTGGGTTGCAATTTTAACAGTTTGAAGTCTCTTAAAATTCAGTATACTTGAAATTAAAAAAGCCATTTTTGTGACCATTTGCAAAGTTTTAATTTGTTTTAAGCCTTGTTGTTGATCTAGAGCTTTTGCTTGGAAAAGGTTGATTAATTGCTTTTGCTACTTTTGTTTGCAGTTCAGTATAATCTCATGCAGACTTGTATTTTTTTTAGTTTAATCTTCTGTTGATGGTTGTATGTGTGTATGGGATGTTAAATTTGACCACTAATAATTTAAGGATTTAAATAAATAAATAAGATTCAAGACAATAAAGAAAGACTGCAAACTGAAACAAATACTAGGCAGTGCAAATTTATTTCATGTAGCATAATTTCTGCACCTGCTGTAGAGTCCATTGTGGAAGCTCTTGCTTTCATATGATTTTATTTATTTAGAAAGAGAAAAAGATCATCCTGTTTTCATTCAAGTATCTTTTTATTTAAGGCAGATTTAATAGAAACAAGAATAATAGGCCTATTTCCATTGAATATTGTTAAAATGTCTATGCCTTCCCTGATAATTACTATTCATTAAGGCTCAGTACTCTTTCTTTAAAGGAGATAACTCTCTCTTATCTTACCTGTAAAATGGATGGGTGAATGTTGGCACTAAAGTCACTTCATACAAAATGTAAAATACAACTCACATACGTAGTCTAGGAGACCTGTGGCCCATCTGCTTTACTGCATTGCCTTTCAGAAAACACACACCACACTGAATGCTTGGGTAAGTCACATTGATACAGTGTGACCTGCACTACAAAGGATTAGTCTCTTAATGATAATTGACTTGGTTAACTTGTTCCAGATAGCAGCCTGTGATTTCCATTTACAGGGTGGAACCCAGCCATGGCTGATGATGCAAAGGAAGATGTTGTTACCGTTCATCTTTGAAAGTGCCTCACTGTGTGCTGCTCTTAGAAAGTAGAGACTAGGAATCCTGGTACCCCGCATTCCTCTGCTGTCTCAGCAAATAGTTGTGTAGTTGACAAAAAAGCTGTGTTGTCATTGTGTATGGGTTTTTCCTGTATAAAGGAATACACATAATCTACCTCCTGGGGTTGGCAGTATACTCATTTTCACATACATACATAATGGGCAGACAGAAGAGTTCTGAAATCTTAGGACAGAGCAGATGGAAAACATGTTCACATTAAAAAAAAAAAAAAAAAAAAAGAAGCAGGAAGAAAGAAATATCCTGCTGATAATGAAAGGGTGAAGAGGAGAGGAAAACTTCCATTCTCCATTTTTTAAGCAGACCAGTTACGGTTTTTGAACTTCTGGCATTATGATCCATTTTCTTTGCTGTAGAACTGTCAAATATACAGAGGTTATATCTGTGCAGACAGCTTAACTTGCTTCTAGCAGTCCAAAGTACTTGAACTCATTTCACGTTCAACTGTAAAAATCTATAGGTTTTGGAAAAACTAGAGCATTAGAGTGGTAGCTGTAGCCCTCCTAGATGGCAGGACAGGGCTTTTGGACGAGAGCTGTGGCAAGGCAAATGATGCCCTGAACAGTGGCAGTGGCTTGTCAGGGCTGAGGTGCTAAGCAAGCATGCCCTTGTAATTGTGCTGTGAGATACTTACTTCTGGAAGTCAGAGTATGGGTCAAAGAAACCTTCCTTTGCCACAACTCTTCCTAACCTTTGCTTTTGTTTTCAAGAGCACTGCTAATTCTGAGCAGTCTAGCACTGAATTTTTTTCTGTTGGGTTTTGCTTGCTTGTACTTTCTCAGTTTTCTTTCCTCTTATGCTTATTTAAAGTGGATCCTGACAGTGGATGGGATGATTCAGGAAAAGGAGTGTTTCATCAAGAAGGAGGGTCCTAAAACTTCTACCTAACTAGAGGTACACTCTAACATTAAGAAGCTGAATAAAATATAGAGTAGTACAAGAAACAATAACATTTTTCCCCAAATCATTGTACAATGGAAAGTACTTCATGTCAGCTGAAATGTCAGGTGTATCAGGAAGAAGTTAAAGTGGAACTGTAAGGCTAAAGATTCAAGTAATTTGCTTAGGGATGCAGTAGAAAATCAATCTTATGCTTGAAAGAGGGAATAGTAGCCTTCAAGTCTCATCTCATGTTTTGTAACTGATTGCCTGTTTTTATTATCTTCCCCCCATTTCCTTCAGTACTTATTAATGCCCTTTGGTGTTAACTCCATTATACCTTTGAAAAATTTGCAGAGCTCAGCTGCTTTGGCTTGTTTGCTGGGTAAGCCTCACTGATATTATTATAATTAACAGGATGTGTAAAAACTTCCTGAACCCAGAGTTACAGAATCAGGCTATTAAAGCTTGGTACCCCAGATGTTCTGCAGTGTGCAAGATTTCCATCCTCTGCAGCTGGGGCTGATCAGAGAAGAGGTTAGATCTACACTGATCTTGCCATGCTGTGTGGGAAGTTGGTTTGGTAGGATCACCATTCAGCTTGTAAAAGAGTACAAGGGATGGAAAATAAAGTCAGTTTACAGTTTTGAGGTGTGTCTCTACTTTGCTTTTTTTATTTTTATACCACAGGGATAAAAATATGAGAGAAAGATATCTGTATTTTTAGATACTGAAAATCTTTGGAGATCTGATTCATAAGTGAGAGTTGAAACTCTTTCTCATAATTGTGTGTTATATGATAACGTTTTCTTGCTTTGGCTCTTGCTGTTGTTGAGTGGTACTGCTTCATTTCCTCCAACAACTTTGATTTTAAGATTTATTTTCTTAATTATAAGAAAGTAATACAGAATAGTAAGAGGTAAAGAGAACAGTCTGATATTTTTGAAGGATTTCTGTCCTTTTTTTGATGACTTGGAGATGTGAATGTTTGTAACTTGCTGGTTCTGTGGAAGTAAAATATGAAGCTAATCAAAAATTTTAAAAAGTGAGAGGGAATGTGTCAACTGATAAAACACAAAGCAAGTACATAAGTAAGAAGACAGGAAATGATACTCAGCAATTAAAATAGTATCTGAGCCTTGACCAAATAAAGTAAGTACAAGCAAATACAAGGGTGTACATCTAGAGAGATTGTTGCTTTCAATGTTGGTGTCTGTATCCAGAGCGGAAAGTTCTTACTCTGAAAAAGGTGTGTGTATTTATGCTGACTAATCAGATAAATACGGACATTATTTACTT
Organism: Athene cunicularia; assembly: GCF_003259725.1. Taxonomy (NCBI): domain Eukaryota; kingdom Metazoa; phylum Chordata; class Aves; order Strigiformes; family Strigidae; genus Athene; species Athene cunicularia. The sequence goes on from NW_020799092.1 coordinate 54,289,146, forward strand.
AAACTGAGACTATACCAATGGGTGTATAAAGATTTATCTTTAAATAGGAACAATAAGGCTATATATTTCTGCTTAAATTCCTTCGTTCCTTTTTCGGTGTCGACATTGGTTTTTGATAGTTTCTTAAAAAGCTATACAGAAAAGAGACTATATGGAGAGGAGAAACTTGGTAATAGAGGATTGTTGGTCTACATTATGAGGGTGTAACAAAGTCCCCTAGGAGAAGAGCTGTTTTTAACACTAAGAGTAATTATTTGCAAAAAGACATTATTAAGGACTTCACAGTAGTTTTCACTGGGAAACTCTAGATTGCGATATAAGGGCTTTTCTAACACACATTTAAATTTGGTGATGGAATTATACCAGGAGTACTTTACAACCAGGAGATGTATGAACGTTGGTTTGACCACCGGTTTTCATTTTGAAAGAAGCAGTAGAACACTTAATGTGTTTATTGGCATATCAGTATTCATTAACCCCATGTCTGTCCTTTGCCACTATTTTAGAGCACTGGACATGGGCTGGAAGGCCATCGCTAGATGCTCTGCAAACACAGAACCACTGTGAGTCCCAACCCAGAAGCAGGACATAATATGGGTAGAGCCTACAGGTAGAAACTGGCAAGGGAGGACAGGAAAACAAGGAGTTATCGTAGCATGTCAGCAAATAATCTGCTTTAAAATTTTCCATAGGTCTCCTGTCAGAGCAGTTTGAAAGAGGTTAATCAGTTAGTCTTGTGGACGTTCACAGATGTGTGAGGTGTCAGCCTGGATAAAAAGCCTGAAGACACTTAATTGAAAAAATAACACACAGATGATGGAAGCTGGCAGCCTGGACCTAAAGGAGAAAGGAGTTTACCTCTAGATATGGAATGAGAGATGATAGGTAGGCTTTGACATGGAAGATAAGTGATTAATATATAATGGGATACTGGATTTATGTCAGCGAAACGAGATTGCGTTTGTCAAGATTAGAACAAAAGATGGGAACAAGATCTGAAATAAGAGCAATGGGAGTATAATAGCTGTACAGTTTGAGAGAAGAGACATACTTTAAAGGTAGTATTTGTAAAGAGTCTACAATATTTACATATAAATATTTTGTAAATATGTGAGTCTATAGTACCTAGATGCTTGTGTCTGAAGACTGGGAGTCAAAGATGATGCCTCAGTTAATGGCCTAAATGAATGGTAATGTTGCCCAAGAAAGAGGGAAGAAGAGAGCTTATTAGCCCTGTAGAGGAGACTATATACTCTCTATCTTCTAACTGTACAAATTTGTGATCCAGCTCACAGCAGCGGTGTGTTGTTAGTAATAGGAGGAAAACAACCTGCTCCAGGTGCGTGGCAGTCTGGTGAGGTCTAGAATTTTTATGAGGTCCTCCTTTATCAGTTCTCTTGTGGAAGAGGATCTTTCATAATGTGCTTTGAATATTATTGTTCTTTGCTGTTTCTGTATTGCTCTTTAGTGGAAGTATGTGCAGCTTAAAGTTATGCTTAAAGCGTGTCATACCATTGTTGATGAAGTACCACAGAAAGTTTGTGTTAATACACATAGTAACATGCTTAAGTATTTAGGTTTTCAGAGCCAGGATTCACTTGACTGCATTGCTCACCAGTGGTGAAACCGTGCATTATGAAGATCATCCAGGTTGAATGCCAGTAGATTCTCTGTCATGTACACTATTTTACACATATAGGGTATATTTCCACCTACGGGAAAAACTGTATTGGAAATGTTTAGGCAAATCGTGTCTGTCCATAAATAGCGTCAAGTTCTTTCATTTCCTTAAATATAGAGGGATCAAGGAGACAACACTGCTCTGAAATTCCTAGTTTTGACCATCACCCTCATCTCTCTGTGGTCATCTTGGAACAACCAGTTCTGGGCCAGTTCTGGTGTCTGGGGAACCACAGGACTTTGATGTTGCTGTGACCATTTTTTTTTTTTTCCAAGTGCAAAATGGTGGAGTGGTGTAATGTGAGGTAGGTCTAAGATGCTGGTAAGTTTCTTTTTTTCTTGTTTGAGACTATGGCTAGCATAGAGCAAATATTTTACTAAAGTTTGAAAGTGATTTTCTCTTTTTGTGTATTTACTAAAAAAATTGCCAGTTGTGTTCTCTTTTTAAGAATTTCCCTTTGCTGTGTTTCTATCTGAACTCTGTTAGAAGAATCTGAAAAGTTGAACTTTTTTCCCTACTTGTAGTCTTCTGACTACATGTGCCCTCTGAGACCTGACCAGAGATGACTAGGTGCATTGCTTTACGATTCCTGACAGAGAATTCCTGCTAACTCAAGTGAGAGTGGTGCTGTGCTGGTTCAGTTGCTTGATTACCTCCCCCCTGCCTATTATCCTTCTTTCAGGTTCTAAAAATTGTTAATCAGATTTATCACTGCTTTTTAAGAAAGTCTTCATGAGCATGACCTGAAGTTTTACAGGAAATCTTGAAATAAGAGTAATAATATTGTTATACATTCTCTCACATTCAGTCACACATGCTATCACAAAAGTAACCTTGAAGCTGTTTTAGTTTTACAGCAAAGAGTGTTTCTTTTCATATCAGGTAATCCGATCTGCTGGATTTTTTTTTCCCCTTGGCTTTGAAAACATGCCTTTATATTAATAATCCTGGATTTTGTGCTGGAAGTTGATTGCTCTAATTGCTGATTGGCATTCAGTAACACTAAATAAAAGCTCAAATTTTTCTCTTTTTCTACTCTGAATTCTATCAATGTATATTTTGAGAGTTCACCATTAGTGGATGTATAATCTTCGTGTCTGCTTTTATTCTTGGCCACTGGGAGTTTTGCTACCAGCAATAAAAGACAACCTCCATGTTGTACTGCACAGTATAGATATTGTAAATTTTGGTCTTGCTTTCCATTGATCTGGTTTGCCATATGGGAATCATATTCAGCTGATCTTTATTTCCTGAGTCAGAAATTCTGTTTTACCCATCTTTGGGCCTTTCAGCATTTATTCTCAGTGGGCTGTCAGGTATTCCACATGAAAGCAAAGGTTCAAAGGCATATAAAGAAGGCTGAGGTCTGAAATGTTTACTTAACACTGTCTTTTTTTTCTTTTTACAAACATTTGCCAGACTGGAGGATCAGCATGAAACCTTAATAAATTTTAGGCTTTTTATACTCTATTATGAACATTTTACACGTACATAGTTTTTGTGTAGCCTGGAACACATCAGCTGTAAACTTGCTAGTGTGTTTGTCAGTGACAGTATTAACAGCACTGCAATTAGTTTTTTTAAGTTCATCAATTACTTTTATCAGAGGTTTATTTCCTTTCACTTCTGTTTTTGTTTCTGGAACTGCCTCTAACAGACTGCCATTGTGCTACAAAGAAAACTTAAATGAATTGACTATATAACTTTCAATTAATATGACCAGTAAAAATTTTAAAATAAAGATACCATCCTGACTCTTTGCGAGGTCATTCCACTGAGAGGGAGAATGAATTTGAGTGAAAGTGAGAATGGGCTTGTTGCTCACCTGTGAAGATGCTGCCACCAGTGAGGTAAACAGGGGCCATCAAGAATAAAGCTGTTGGGGAACTCTGCTCTCTCACAAAGAGTTGTGAGCTTCGAGTTCTGCTCTTCCTGACTTGCGTGGCCTCTTCATCAGGAAGTTACGGTGCAGGTTTAGCTCATTGCTTAGTGTTCAGTCATGTCTGCCTCCTTTTCTCACTCCTTGCCTTCTCCAGCCAAACCAGAGAATGGTAGCTAGGGAAATGTGACCTCATGGACAGCTTGTTTCAAGTAGATGGGTTACCAAAGCCTGCAATAGGTCTTCTTTTCTCCTGTCTTCCTTTTTTTTGTGTTAGTTTCTGTCAGCACTGAGATATTGCACTGTCATTCTGCTGGCTCAACTTTCCTCACTTCAGTAATCAAAGATAATTATGGCTCCTCAGCTGTCCTGGCTTTTCCCTCACATTAGCTAAGGCTGTGAACCATTTTTCCATGCAGCCCTTCCCAGGCTTCTTCTGTTCCACTACTTGTCTTTTTTTGAATTGTGAAGGAAAACCCAAGGAAATGAAGGAAGTAACCAGAAGCAGCCAGATTTGAGACGTTCAGTAGAAGAAACAACTTTGTTAGCCAGAGGTGTGTCAGGTAGCACAAATCAGTGTGATGTAGTATTGGTGCTCATCACGGGAAGACCTGCCACCATCAGAATGAGCCTATGCTGGGATGTGTCCAAGACTAAATGGCATTGTGATCTCACCATTTGTTCCTGGCGGGAGGTCCTTTGCAGTTCCAGGTGGAGCTAAAAGCATGTAGCCTTTGTTTAACTTTTTCTGAATGTGCTTCTGCTAAGAAAACTGAATGAGAAGTTTACCTCAGATATCTCACTGCTGGAGCTGGGGTCAAAACAATCGTAGATTTTATAACCTATCAATCAATCCCTAGACAACACATTCAGAGAGTTCACTGAAATATTACTTGGAATAATGATAAATTCTCATAAATCTCATTGTGAAGTATCTTCCACAGTTGTGACACACCTCTTCAGTGGATGCATAAAAACTCCCAAATGTATCATTTCATGGGGAATTACCTGGATTTAAGAATTTCTGTAAGCTACGACACTCCACTATCTTGTCAGGTGGTGATGTAATTTTCAGTACCCGTACCTTCTGCAAGTTATGCGTTCAGTACCACCGGTGTGTGAAGATGTAGCAGTTGAAAATATTGAAGAAGGCAGTAAATGCTATCTTTACTTAAATGTGTGTGTCTTCTGATTTTTCTGTCATTTCCTCACAGGACTTTGGACAATGTTCAGTGTCTTGGTGTTTATTTTCAGAGTTCTTGGCCTGGTTCCCTTTGAGCTTGGGAGTAGAGCCTGTGTTGGATCACTGGGCTTCTCTGGGAAAAGCCTCCCCTGGGATGGAAAGGCTAAAGATCCTCTGTGCAGGGTAGGGACCTTGTTCAGGGGCTGTCCATGTCTTGGGGAAGGAAGAAATGAAGTCCACCATAATTTTCATCATATTTCACTTCTAATATAGAGTATTTAAAAATTATTATTATTTTTAATATGACTATATGGGACTTTATTTATATGTGTATTCTCTGAACAGACCAACTTCTCAGTAGCCTCTAGGACAAAATAACTCACAGAAGTAGAAGAGAAAAGGGCTTTAACAAAACAGGACACTCATCTGCATATTTCTCCCTTATGGGAAGAGGACCAGAAGACAAACACATTACGGTGACAGAAGCGGGTACATTCAGGTTGTGCAGTAATGACCATGGTAATACTGCAGAATAGCATAGAGAGGTCAAAGAAACTGCTGTCTTCCAGAAATTTTCACAGAAATAGTGTTTGTATAGATCAGCAACATAGTACTAATTACAGGAAGTAGCATTTTAGAAGCCAAATTATCTAGTAGGAGCTGAAGTATAGCTAGTTAATAATGAAATAAATTATTCTCTACATGATGGATATGAACCTACTTGACAAAAATGTTTGTGGTATTTTTCAAATAGCCCAGATTTAAGCTTTCAGTTCAAATCCATATATTCATGTCGGGATAATAATTGTAATCTTGAGAATGTAAACTTGTTACTGTGTTATTTTCCTGAATCTGCTGATAATCTGAAACACTAACTCTATACCATTTTCTTTATTAATCCTTTTTAGCTACTCATTCTAAAGGTAATGATGGTCTTTAATATTCAGCGTTAACAATTTCATTTATGATAACTTTTGTGGCAGGGAAGGGTAGAATGATGATTGTCAGGAACATCAAGGAGAAAAGTGGAGAATGAATAAATGCAAGAGGGGCAAATGGGAAAAGAAAAAACAGAATTAAGAGGCATAAATATGGTAATTGTAAAGATGAATGTATTTTTACTTTGATATTAGACATAACAAGCAGGTAGTGGAAAACGATTAAAAATACAGTTATTTCATGACAGATAATTTTCCCTTCCATACCTTTGTTCAAAACATATCACGCATGTGAGTGAAAAAAATTGATGGCAGGTTATGGGAAATAGATTGCATTGCTATACTTGTATGCCAGACTCAGCACCCAGGTATTTGACGATGTCTGTAAAATAAGCATGATGCATCCTACTTGTTTTTTTTTTTTCCTGCTCCCCATCCATGTTTAACCTATGCCTGCAGCACCATATCTGAATCCTCATTCTGTACTTGTGCCTTACACACTTCAGTGCACTGACTGGTCCAGTCTCTCTTCCAAACCCCTGACCTCTCTGTTCAGCTTCTCAGTGTTGCAGGCTGTCAGCTGAATTGAGTAAACTTCTGCTAATGAAAACAGATAAAAAGTCACTGGAATTTATTAAAGCTTTTGCATTAACTTAAATCAGGCACTAAGAATGAATGTAGTATTAAAAAATGAAATCGGATTATAATAAAAGGAACTTGCAGATTTTAGTTAGTAACTTTCATGCATCTCTATAAATTTTGTTTAATTCTAATAAAATAAAAGTGAATCCCCATTAACTGTAGTGAAATAAAATTAATCTCTCCCTGACTTACATTCATGTAGTCAGTCAGCACTATTATTTGAAATCTTATTGGGCTCAATTTGTCTGCAAGGACAACAGAATTGTCATTTATGCTCGAGGAGCTCTGTTGGTAAGAAAATAGCAGGACTAGGTCTATTCTATCTGGCAAAAAGAGGTTCCTACACATAGGATTCATGTGATGCGTGCTACAGATCATGATGATATGATTTTCTTCCAAGGATCTGTTTTGAATCTGTATAATAAATACATATCTGTATAACAAGTATGTATCTGATAGTTCAAATACATATGACTTTGAAGATGTTTTGTTTCTTTAGTATCTTCACATGTCAGGATGTTAATATAGCTACATTAAAACTGTCATGGATAGGTCATGTTTTGGTTAGTATTTTTGGGAAAGAGGTCTCATTGCAGCCTAATTAAAAAGTCATCTTGTTTGGCTTCCTTTCCTTTCCTTCCTTCCTTCCTTCCTTCCTTCCTTCCTTCCTTCCTTCCTTCCTTCCTTCCTTCCTTCCTTCCTTCCTTCCTTCCTTCCCTCCTTCCCTCCTTCCTTCCCTCCTTCCTTCCTTCCTTCCTTCCTTCCTTCCTTCCTTCCTTCCCTCCTTCCCTCCCTCCTTCCTTCCCTCTTCTTCCCTTCCCTCACTCCTTTCCTTCCCTCCCTTTTTTTTTTCTCCTTCTTTTTTTAAATCCATTGGCTTTGTTATGCCAGATCATTACTAGCTTTACTTTCTACTGCATTTTATCATAATGCTCTTGGAGTATAAATAAATTCTGGTATGCTAAACCTAATAGCAATTAAACTGGAAGTGTTTGTGTTTCATCACTGTGAACTTTGCAGAAATGTTTCCATGACAACCTCCATGCTAGTTAAGGCAACCAGAGGTGATCAACAGTTTATATATTTTTTTTTTCACTTGCAAGAATGGAATTTGTGTTGACAGTTCTGGCCTTTAATGGCACTTTTGTACTGTGTGAAAGTATTTGTTTACTAGATCATATGCTGTTAACTGTCAGGCTGAGATAGAGTGACTGCTTTTGATAAAAGGGCTGCATTACATCTCTGAGTCTGTGAAGCTCTTGTACTTTAATTACTCCCATCAGTACAAAAGTATCCATTTGCTTCAATACACTTAAAAATTAGACTTATTAGTTCCAAAGCATTAATGATGAGTTAATTTTTTTCCTTTACATTTTTTGGAAAACAGTGATCTGAAAGCTGCTTTGTTGTTTTAAAATTAAACAATTTTATTTACAGTGATAGAAATCACATTTCATGGTATGGGGTGAATCATAAGTGCCTGTAATTATTTGTGCTATGAATTAGAATTTCTGGCCCTGTTTTCATATTTAGCTCATGAAGGCTGTCATGCTGGAAACTAAAATGCTAGTTATGGACTCTCTTAAGAAGAACATAATTTAAGTAGAGGTGTTTTGTTTCTCAGAAGCTTAAAAAAAACAAGTGTACCCAAGATATGACTGAAATAACCTCTGGAGTGTAACATAATAATAGTACAGGTAGACTGCTGTGTGTGGTACATGTCCTTCAGACAGTTAGAAAGCTTTCAGAATGAAAGTTTTAAGATTTTTTTTTTTGTGAGATATTTCTTTTCATGGAGCACTTTCTAGGTAGAACACCTGAAAATAAACAGATGAGTTATTATGTGATCTGTTAATCAGCTTATAAATGCTACTACAGCAAGTTCATCCAGTACCAGCAGTAAGTTTGAAGGCATTACCTGTACTGAGTTGAACAGCTTGCTTTTGTTATGTGTCTGTTCATTGTCAGGCTAATGGACCATTATCTGCTTGACTCTTGAGTGTGTGCGTAGCAAAGGATCATTTGTTTTTTATTTTTTAAAAATGTAAATATTTGGAACATTGTCTTCTAAAAGTCTGTTTCAAAACAAAGACTAAATATTTTGTCATAATAAATACCTTGGTTTTGAGGAGAGTAATATTTATTAATACTCATGTATATTCAGGTATGAGATGTGATACTTGTTGCGTGTCTTGCATGTGAAGACATCATTTATATTCAGAACTCCAGTCTTTTGGACATGTAATTCATTTTTGTAATTGCTTGCAGAATGTTTATTATTTCAAGTAATGATACCATCACTTTTTTAAGCCGCTGAGTCACTCTTGAACGAACTGTTTAAACTAATATGGATTGAAACTGTGTAAATTAAGATTCTGTGCAGGTTTGTAGGTAGATGCCATTGCTTTTGCACAATGCATGTGCCTGTTGAGTCAGGAGTTGCTCATATGGTGGTTGGTAGTTGGCGACACTAAGAAGGAAAGTGTTGAAGTTAGATGCCTAAATTCACGAAGCTTCAAACTGTAGACAGAGTTCTTCTCTATACACTGTTGGTGTAAGATGCTACCATTACTCTAATACCCATGCCTCATCTTGGGGGGTTTTCCTGTGCCTTACTTCATGTAGGAAAGCTGGGATATTAAGGAGAAACTTCCTAGAGAAGAAGGGGATGAACAAAGCTACCGGTATGTGCACTATCTCTAATTCCTAACCAGTTTTATCTGGAGGGCTTGGTCTGTACTGAGATATATGCAGTGAACATGGATGCTGTCTACCAACACCCTTCAAACTCTTTCTTTGGTCACTTTGAAAGTAATTAGATATAAATTAAGTTGATACAAATTTCAGTTCAGATCAGATTGTTACTTCAGATCTGCTTTAGGTAACAGCTAAACAACCTATGCTAAATCAGTTTCTCTGAATACGTAAGTATATGCAGAATCTGCAAATTCAGTTTACAACATCCTTGTAGATAAAAATATGTGGGTTATTAGAATGAATATATTTTATTATAGTAGTAAGAGGTAGGCTTTATTTTCTTGGTAGTCACTTGGTTGTGAAGGATTGTGTAGTACTTAAGCATTTAATAGAAATAAACACTGTGTCCTTGTTTCCCCAAAGTTAGTGTTTATAAACAGTAGTCTGTTATCATGTCTGAGATAATATTGTGTAATCTGTAGTTGGTTTTTGTAACTATGTTGTAAAGTAGATGTTACCTAAATCTGAACTGTAACTCTGGGGACATGACAGAAAACAGTATTGAGGATAGGCATGAACTGGGAGGGACAAGCAAGCTATAACCCTAACAGTTTTTTTCCCCAGGAAAAATGAATTTGTATTGGAACAGCAACAGAGATGGGCTGCGAGGGTGATCAGGAAATGGAAAGCTTATTTTTCAAGATGAGACTAAGGAAGTGTGACATGTTTGGCTTAATGAAACAAAAACCGAGAGGACACAATTTCTCTTTCATATTTCTAAGTTTGTTAGGAAAAGGCAGAGAAGTCATCAGGGAGGGAGAAGAGCTGTTTAAGCTAAGGGACATTGTTAGAACAAGTACAAATGTGTGGAAACTAGCCCTGGTTAAATTTGGGCTGGAAGAGAGAGCATTCAGGACAGAGCTGAGCATTCAAGTAGAGTGGAGAGAACAGGAGTTTTCAAAGAGGAGGTCTTATCAGCAAAATTGGCATGATACAGTTGCTTTAAACAGCAAAAGTGGCACATCGTGACTCAGATTGTTCATTCCAATCCTATGCCCATTTTTTTTGCCTAACTAGATCTGTAAAACCCCCATGCTTGCTTGTTGAGAGTACTGTGAAAACTTGTAGATGGAATCTAAGAGGAGCTTTTTAAAACTATTTTGTTTGTTTCAATTCCAGTAGATGTTTAATCCTTGGGTAGATTACTTGGTCTGTTTTCAACGTGCCTTCTTCAGTGTTACTGACAATAATATCCTGTGACTTTTTAAACTTATTTTTTCTTGATTGTTTTATATGTATGGGAGTACTGCCTTTAAATTTCTCCTTTGACTCAATCTTGCTGTAGTTAGTTACAAGCTTTAATAGAGATAAGTAGCTTCCTTTTTCCCCCCTTGGTATTTTCTATGTAACTGGAAGGATAAGGTGATTATCACCATATACTTGACAGTTTATTGTATAACCAGCTTGTATATTTATTTAATCCATTCAAGCCTTAATTTCTAGTCCCTTATTTTATAATAACTTCCTGACAGTACTTTTTAAAAAAGTTTGTCAGTACTTTGAGGTACTCAAAATTGAACACAACAGAGGTTACTTACAGTAATTGCTGTGGGAACACCACATGAGGGGTAGAAATGCTTTTGAGTAAGTTTTCCTTCTCTTAGTAGCCGAAGAAGTCTGGTGGCAAAAGGATATCAACTCCTCATCTGAGGCCACCTCACCACTGTGGTCTCACATTTAGAAGCTATCAATTCTTCATGTAAGGAGATCCCAGAGAGAAGGATATCCAAAGATGCACTTAATCAATTTTGTTTTCTTGTTCTCTCTATTTCTGGAAAAAATATATACATATATTCCTATCTCAAAGCTGTCAGTCTACCACCCAGTACTGATAAGTCACCTTCTGTGCCAGATACCCAGATGGCACGGTTGTGCTTCCATCTTTAAAACATGCTTGTTTGTATCCCTTCAGTGGAGTCTCAGGAAAAAATGACAGATCACTTTCCTACATCTTCTCTCCTGACCTTTTAGAGCTCAGAGGCTTTAAAACCTTGTCCCCAAAGATTTCTCAGAGATTGCTTTTTACCTAGGGCTTTGCTAATTTTAAAAGGAAGTTCCTTCATGTTTCCTGTTTATGAGACTCTGATAAAATGGACTTCAAAATCTCCTTGAATCTGCTTCAGAAACTGAATTCATGTGCAGTGTACTGAATGTTCTTATAACCTTTTAGTTGTTCAGGATGCACTTCTAATTGTTCAGTACTCAGTTACTGGACTGTACTTCTCCCTTGCAAAGCCCTGATAGGCTCTCCTGGGAATATAGGGGAGCAGTATAATCCGTCATACTAAACTGTGCCACTGAAACAAACTGGGCATGCATATGAGACTGGGATGCAATCTTGAAAATTACTTCATAAGTCTAAGGGCATTAATTATTACTATATAATTAGGTAGTATTACAGATCAGCTATTACTACTCAGCAGTGCCTTTTGTAAAGTGCCCTTTCATGTTCCATCTAGATCTCTTTCTTCCAAAGTAAAACCATTTTCTTCTTCTCCACTTGGATGGACAGCATTTGAGGGATCATGGTTTAAAGATTTCTGTATCAGCGGCTTGGAGCTCAAGTCAGCATGCTTCTGACAAGTTCTATTCCCATTCCTCATGGTCATCACATTCACGTGCAAATGAGAAACTCTGCAGATGTTCTGTAACACCTGACAAGCTCCTCTGAGTTCTCATTCTCTTTTCTGGGAAGTAGTTACGTTCTTCAAATGGTAGAGTGGTGTACAAGGTGTTGGAACAAGGTGTCAGTAGCACCTTGGGTTGTCCTAATCATATTACCAATTGAACTGAGCCACTTCAGCCTGAGACACCATGCTTGACATCCCTGGAAGAAGCTTTTTAGTAATTTTCAGAGATTTAATTCAGACATTATCAAAAAGTTTGGAACTTTTGACTAAGCATCCTCAAAAGTGTTTCTGGAAGAGCATTACAAAGGTTGGTCAACTTTAGCAACTCTGTGTTACTATACTTAAGGTCAGTGTCAGTGAAAATGCAAAAGAAACCTTCAAAAAGTAGTCCAAGACATTATCTGTTTTGACCTACAGAGGATGCTGTATCCTACCTACAGCAGAATGCTGATTTGTTATCCTGTCGTTATGGTGCCTTGTTGGGTGATTTATATTCCCAGTAATATGGGGATTTTTATGCAAATGCAGTAATAAGGCACTTTCCATTGCCTCTTTATCTATTTGGCTAAGACTTCCCTTTCCTCTTTTTACCTTGCCCATTATTCATTCCTTAATGTGTTGTTTGTCAGAGTGAATGCTTTTAAAGTTAGTTAAACCACTTTATAAAACATGTATCATACAAAAAATTATTTTACAGACTTTTTAACTCAGCAATCTTCTTTTATTCCAAGGTTTTCATACATGCCAACAATGGCTGAATAGTTGAAATTTTTGCTATTAGAAAGGTGGGCACTGTAGTGCTCAAAGACATATTGTTTAAGTAATTTTGGAATTTATCCAGCAATGTGAGCTTGCTCTTAAAAAGAACCTGTTTACAGTCGTATGTATATAGTAGTATTTCAAAAGGAGTACTTTGATTAAAACCTTCCTTATATGGTAGGTTTAGGAGTCTCACAAACAGAATTTTTAAACACGTATTGATGAATTGATGATAAACACAAATTTATTTATGTTATATACATATTTGCTTATAGGCTTAATGTGGTTGCTGTGATCATTCTATCAGGGATGTTAAGTCCTTGTTTCCCCAATTGAGTATTTAATTCTTGACCCCTTGATAGCCTTGACTAACTTGCTCTTATGCCTTTGTTGAGCCTACTGTGAGCAGGATTGGACTAAAGACCTACTGAGGTCCCTGCCAACCTCAGCTATTCTGTGATTCTGTGACTGACTGGGTACTGACCAAAGCTCCTTGACTTGCTAGCTTGAGAACTTGAATAATATTTTATCACAGACAGTATAAGTATTTTCCTTATGCTTCTTCCTATTGGTTATATATTGTATTTTAACCTGCTAGCAAATGGTCTCTATCTTTTCTGAATGGACAGTTTGCAGATGTCTTCCTTTTTTAACATTCTAGACTTAGGTTATCTTTCTCTGTGTTTCATTTTATCTCTCTAAAGAAGAGTAAAGCAAATTGTAGCATGAGTGTGATATTGTCATTATTTTCTTGTAATATTTTTATGATCCTTGTTGAGGAACTTGATGATTCATTCAACTGGGCAAATTACCTAGTTGTGTGGAAGGCATGTGGGTTTAGTGAAGTCCACTTCTCTATATATTTACTTATTTCCTGTCAGGGCAAAAAAAAAAAAGTGCAAAAGAATGCTGGGATTGTCTTGTAGCTGATGTGTCTTACATATAATTTTATTTGTTTTGTGGGACTCCAAACTGATCTTAATTTGTCTAACATGAGCTTATGATACATCTTTTTAAAGGGGCAGGGGTTACTTGGAAAATGTAGTCTGTAAAGCCAGGGGGGACCATTGTGATCTTCAGCATAAAAGTAGCTATAGAACTTCTTGAATTAGTTTCCGTTTGAAGTAGAGCATATTTTTTTGTGGAAAAAAAATCAACACTGTTTTAAAATACTCCTGGTGATGGAGAGCCCATGACAGCCCTTGGTAATTTGCTCCACTGGTAATTATCCTCACTACTGAAAATTATTTTTGGTCTAAACTTGTCCAACTTCAAATCGCTCATTAAAACTCTCCCTTGCTGTGTTGCCTACAGAAAATGTGACAATGGATGGGCTGCAGATGGAAGGGCTCCTGCCTTTCCTTCTGACCTATATTGTTTCCTTGTTTCCTCCCACTGTCCTCCTGAATCCACCTGTTTTGTCTTGTGTCATATGTTTAGGTTTTCAGCTTTCCCATGAAGGAATTACCTATATGTTGTGTTTATACAGCATGGAGTAGAGCAGGGTCTTAGACCCTGGCAGGTGCTCCTTGCTGATGAGTGTGTCATGAGGGCGTAGAGGTTTAAAAAGAGTTTGAACTATTGTTGTCTTACTTTAACAGCTTTCAAACCTGTAAAGAACTACTGTAATCTTTGGGTATGACTTTCTTTGTGGTGATGACTTCCTCCGTTTCTGCTTTAAGACCAATAAAGATTGGAATAAGTCATACTTCTTAGAAAAACAGCTGTTCTGAATGGAGGGAGGGTAAAGGGAGGGAAAACCTCCAGTGGTGAAAGATCCTTTGTAGCCCTCAGTAGCCTTATGTAGTGGTTAGCAATTCAGTGTTTGGTCCTTGTCACTAAATTCTCATATGAATTTGTCTTGTTTCAGCTTTCCAGGATGTTATTACACCTCCCTTAGAGAAGGAGAGGGAGGAATGAAACAGTGTTGTTAAGCTTCTGCCCTGCATTTGGGTACTTAAGAACCTGTGGTTAAATCATCCTATAATCTTCTCTTTGGCAAACAGATGTATTTTTTTCACTGCCAGTCCCGTTTTCCAGTCATTTAGTGATACTTAAGGTGTGTTCTGCGGAACCTCCTCATTTGAGCAGTGTCCCCTTTGAATTGTGGCTATCAGACTAGTGATGTTGTTTTGGTAGGAGTGACTCCAGTGTCAAGCACTCAGGTAGCATCGCTTCTCAGTTAGTTTTCCTTGGTTATACATTCAGAGATTACATTAGTCCTTTGACCATGCTAGTTAATATTAATGCTGATTAATCACCATAATTCTTTCACGGCTACTCTTTCCCAGGAAGGTGTTCCCCATCTTGTGAAACATTATTTGTTGCTACATATAGCATACATACACATATTTGTTCTCCTTGTAATTGATGTTGCTTTTTCCAGATAATTTGATAAATGTAGTGTAGATACACACTGCTGTCAACTCAGCTGCTCATTTTTTGCCATTTGTTTATTCTTTGTTTCTTTGCCATGCTCCCTACCTCCCCTAGTTTCCTGATAAATTTGTCTTCCATGTTCAAATAATACTTCCCATTCTACCAGTATTTGTTATACCAAATGGGAGATGAAGTGCAAAGGAGGCATCCATTTCACGTATATAATTTATTTTAATCCCGTGAAGTTTGAAGCTGTCTGAGCTCACACATGGAGTTGTGTGTGGTATTTGTAGGGTTTTATAAAACCATAACTCAATTGGGGAATAAAATTTTTAATTTATGCCTCAACAGCTGCTTGGCTTACTACGTGTCAGAATAGTTGGTGGGGAAATAAAAAAGATTTTTCTATCAGGCCTCTGATATATCTTAGGCCAATGGTAGAAAAGGACTTCTAGATTCTGAAGTCCACCAGCGATGTTTCAATTTGCCACAATCTGTCAGTATTTAAATCAGCAACTGTTTTAGTCCTCTCTCCATCACCCTTCCATGCTAAGAAAGTGATATGATTTTAAAGTTTCCACGAAGGCTTCATTATAAGCTGGGATTCTGGGCTAGTGGCTTGGATTTCCCAGGAGTGGTGATAGTCATATGGTTGAAATTGTGAAGTTTCTCTCTTCCTTGAGTCTTCATTCTCAAATACTGATGGTCTTGGAGGTAGAGTAACTGGTAGGGTAATGCCTTATATTTTTGCTGATGTCCATGTCTTTGCCATGTTATACCCATCATAACTCATGACTGTTGATACAGACTTCAGGAACAGCAGTATCATGACATCACTGTCTTGTCTACCTGTCGTCTTCTCCAGGTAGAAATCTTCTCCCTCTCCTTAACTTAAAACCTGTCCTCTGCTTAGCTTCTCTCTCATGATTTATAAAAAAGGATTCTTGTGCATGCCCTGAGGAGCAGTTGAGAAGCAGAACTGTGGGCTGGTACAAGAAATCTGAGACAGGGCATTCGTAGAAGAGATGGGAGTGAGAAGAAGCAGGATAAGTGATACGTGGAATCTATTTTCTCTCAAAGCTGTTTCTGAAACCAGTCCTGGCTGGGCTCAGCTCCAGAAAAGTAGAAAGCCCTGTGCTGTGCAGTAGAAGGTGAGAAGGACCCAAACTGTTGGGCAGTCCCAAGATCAATGATGTCTGGCTGTGGTTCTCATGGCAAGGATCTCTAGAGGATTATGGGCCTGTGGTGGAAGGCAATTAAAGAGAACCAAAATCAGGCTAGATTGACAGACATGTGGCTCATTTAAAAGCACACATAACCCAGAAGAGTAGAAAATACAGGCAGAAAGGGAAGCTGTTTTCTCTGAAATGTAACAAGTATAAAGAGAAGCTTTCTTGTTTTAAGGCTGTGGCTTTTTTTTCCAGTTAATTGGATTGATAAAGTAATGTAGCAAAAACCTTTCTACCTTTTCCCGTTATTTTAGCAGCATCTCATTTCCTGCCCACATTTAATACCAACTCAAGTAAAACCAAGTCTTTGTTTTAGAAGATTATTTTTATGTTTATTTTGAAAAAAAAAAATCAGTGAAGCATTTTATAGCAGTAATTCTCCTTCTGTGTTTTCTGGTAGTTAGTGCTTATTAATTTTTAAAACTGGAGGTCCATTGAACAAAAAGAGAAATTGGAGGCTCTTTTGTCTGTTTACCCTTTTATCTTTTCTTTGTAGGCCTGTACTCCTAGTAGGTAGTCTGCAAGAGCTCTGTAGGAAACTTTGGAGCGAAAATTGTATTAGCTGGACATGCCATTACAGGATTTAGAAGTATGCTCTTTAGAGAACTGAGACCCATATTAATGCTGATGGTTACTCTGGTTTCTTCATCAGCAGGCCCCTCTCCAGTGGGACGTCTGCAGGGCTACCTGTTACAATGCTAAGCCCTTTCAAGACAAATTGTATTTTCTCTACTGTCTGCTAAAATAGGATTTCCAAACTGCTGTTTGACACCCATTTAAAAAAGCTGTCCAGCGTTGTTAATTACAAAACTTCTGGTGTGTTAAAAATTGTAGAGTAGAGAGATACACAAAATTACATGAATACTAAATATAGACCTAAGAACTCATTGTATTGTTTCTTTTCCAATAATAACTGCCTCGTACACTTTGTCTAATTCAAGTGAAGGAGTTGCAGAACTTCTGGACAGCTTTAATGGAGTGCTTCAGAGCTTGTTTACCAGACCTTGGTTAAAAAGCATATTAGTTAAACAGAAATGATGGCATGTTACCATTTTCCAGTGGAAGATTTATCAAACTGCTCAGGATAGCTGACAGAAGTGATGGGTGGCAAGAGACATGCTTAGTTGCCTAATGTGATGGTGGTGTTGTACTGTAATATATTGGCTTAAAAATTCTGTGGTGTCTTACACATATGATAGGAAGTAACCTTTAGCATGTCAAATTATGAAAAAAAAAATGTAATAACAATGTTGCAGAAGATTTGTAGGGAGGTTTTTTTTAATCATGGATATTTCATATCTTCCACATCTAATTTGTCTTGCTTTCTAAGAATGCTTAATTAGTATTGTACTCATGCTAATTTGAAACAATGATGATTGCAGTTCACTGAAATTATGTGTTCTACTTAATTGAACTTGACCAGCATTACATAGAAATGACTCAATACTGCATATGGTATATTCTGTCCATGAAACTTTTTATTTTAAACAGTTTGAGACAGGTCTGATTATTTTGTATTTCTGTTTCAGTATATCTATGGCATTGAATTTTAAGATAACCTTAAGTTACTTCGTCTGTTGTTCAAAGACTGCATAAAGTAAACTTCCTTTACAGATCTCTTCTGTTTCGGTAGATACTGGTTTCTGATACATAATATTCCTACAGAAACACAACTGCTTGTTTCCAAAGCTTTTCATGACTTTAAGCACAGAAACTCTTTTATCTCCAATATCCACGAATATCACCTATCTTTGTGTGTTACTAGACTTCAAATTGTTTAAAAAATGATTCATACTTTGGTGCAGGCCACTGCAGGAGGTGCACCCTAGTGCTGGGAAGTCCATCCCAGCACCAGGGGCAGGACTGGGAGGACAGCCTGCAGCAAGGGTGTTCTCTCTGGCCAGTGGCCACAGGCACTGTACCAGGGAAAGGCACTGGAGAGATGGAGCACTTGGTGGGTTGGGAGATGTTGGCAGTACTGACTGTGTGGACCTGACTGCAATGACCTCTCCTAAAGAATCTTCTGCTTCATTCCCACATTCCTGTCCAGAGCTCAGGGTGTCTAGAGAGCAGCCAGGGAAGGGGAGTTGCACTTTCATGGAGGGAAAGCAGTGTGTAGCCGTTATTCAGGAGCTTCTGCAACTCTCCAGCCTGAAGGAAAACTGAAATAAAGACAAAAGAAGTCTGGGCTGCAGGCAGAACCATTTTTTTGTACAGGCTGTAATTTTTATCAGTGCTTTGAAGGTTAGGTTTATTATTTGAGAAAAAAGATAAAATTGTATTTAGGAGTTGCAGGAATACCAGTTTATATTTAGGAATGCAAAATACTCATTTTGGCCCTCCACTGAACCTTTCTGTGCCTGTGTGTGAAATAAAATCACATTTTCTTATCATGCAGTTTGGATGAAACTTTGTTGAAGTAGCTCTACCAAAATTATGAAGTTATATGCTAATGAGGATAATTATTTTAAAGCATTTAAAAGGTTTGGAATTTCATTATGCTGCATATACATTTTGGTTATGAAATGCAAAAAACTTTATAATACTGAAAATGTTTTTATTAGGAAAGATGGAACTTCTATGCTGACTTTTAAAATATATTGAGGTATTAATCAAAAAATGTTAATTCTGTAAGTAATTCCACTTAACTTGCATTTGAAAAAATCCTGGTTTATTAATTAACTTTATTAATTTAAAGAAGCATGTTTATATATAAGAGAAGGTTTTACAAGATGGGCTAACAGTGTTGCACATTGAAAATACAGGAGATGCGTTTTCTTCTTACTATTATGCATGATCTGTTTTGAGGACATGGAGAAGAGAACCCTGAACTGCAGGTCCCTTAGTTCTTGATACCAAGACAAGAATGTACTGCCCAAGAAAGTTCCAAAAATCATGAAGATCTTCAAATAGCAAATCTCTGATATCCATGAGAGTAACCTGCAATTTAAAAGTGATGGAGAAATAATGCAAAACCAGGTCTCTTGTAATGAATTATTTATGTGGTCTAATTTAGCTATATCTTTACTCCTATGATTGAGTTGAGAGACTATTACCTTCAACTAGCACTATTTCCTAACATGATAACATCAACTATAATGAGCCAACATTACTCTTTTTTGAATTGAATGCAGATTGACATTGCTAAGAGTATGCTGCTGTGAAGATTTTATTTATTTTTTTTTATAAGGTAATGTCCTAAAACTTTGGTGGTTTTGTTTGTCTGAGAGGAAGCCTTGCAATTTTCTTTATCTCTGGTTTTAATTCACTAATTTACTTCAAAGTTTTCTACTAGTTTCATTTTGAATAAGGAAGATTTTACAGTTTTATGCGAGAGCTTCCTCTTAGGCCTCATCATCGAACACCAGTTACGTTGTTGAATTTTAAAAATTAAAGCTATGTGAGAGAAATGTTTATGTGAAAAAAGGAAATGTGGGGACAAATAAAGTAATATAATAAACTGAAGTTAAAGCCATATGCTTGTGTGATTTGATGTTCAGTTAATGTCTGAAATGAAGATTTTGAATAAATGTTTTGCAACTGTCAAGTGACTAGATATATTCCCTGTTATGGCATTTCATAATATTCTTTACCTTCATCCACGTGGTAAGCATATTTATATATTATCAAATATTATTTGAGAAATCTATTTCAAATTTGTATATATTTTCTCTATAAAGGCTTTTGCTTGAGTTACCAGTGTTTCAATTTGTATTTGTGATTTGTCATTCTTCTTGCCCTATGGTAAGAAAAGGTCTTCCCATTTGCCCTCTCAAAATCTTTTCACTCATAAGTGTAAGATACTCATACCTTGATAGTATTGTCTGATGGTTGATATATCTAGATCACCTGTCTTATTCCTGCACCAAGAGGGTGTGGGGGACCATGGTGACTACTCCTCCTTCAAGAACCTACTTAAGTGGTCACAGACTATATTAGGGTTCCCCTTAATGAAGAGGTAGAAACACGATAAAGCCTGATGCATGGACATGTTGCATGAAGAGTGCCCCCGTTGAGGTAATTTTAGAGCCAGACATTCTGCTCCAGCCTACTCTCCTTCTGCCACCAGGAGGACTTGGCAAGAAACAGCAGGCTCCAGGGAATGTGGACTTGCTCTACACCCCTCTTAACTCCTCATCCCTGAAAGCAGTTGCTGTATTCAGGAAGGATGAATCTTGGCGATTCAGTGACAGGGGTCTTTAGACCTTGATGGGAGTGAGGAAGAAAGGCTGTTCATTTGCTTTGTCGCAGTTTCATCTTGTAAATCAGACTGTTGGAGAAGATTTCACCTGTATTCTTGCTAGTCTCTGTAATTATGATAGAATCTTCCAGGCAATCTGTGGTGTCTATTCTTCTGATAAGTTCCTCTTGGCTCCAGACATCTGCCAGGCACCTCCTAATAGATGTTTCCTCTTTCTTCAGTTCTTGGACAAGTGGAAGTTCCATGCTCCTGCAAAACTGTGAGGGACACCCATTCCTAGATTATGTCTCCACGTATCCTAAGAAAGCTGTGTTTTGCCAGGCACAAGGCTCCAAATGATCCCCATGCCCTCTTCAGAGATCTGCTTCAGATGGCAACTATGACTGAGATAATAGACAACTCTGTATACTAACTCTGTTAGGTCATGGTATTAGGCAGACAGCAAGACTGATGCTGTCCCAGGATCTTATGTTTTTCTTTGCCATCTACTGCCTTAATATGTATTTCCACTCTTCTTTTTTGTTGCCAGGTAGAGAGGTTTTCTAACATCTTGGTATAAAATAACATCAGATGTTTGGGTACCAGACATAATGAACAATGACTATGTGATGCAACGTACCACGTTTCCCCACTTCTGTGTCCTTTTTCAGACACCCTTTTCATGAAAACGTGCCTTATCTGTGGATGGATTTTGCTTTACAGCACAGGATGCCTTACAGCCAGTTGCAGCACCCCCCAGTAGAGTGGATTGTACAGAGGTTGTTTCTTGCCAAGAGAAAGGGTGTTTTGGCACCCTATTCCTATGTCTGAAATTCAGTGTGGATTTATGTAGCATTTGTCTGGCTGTTCAGTAGGCGATCTGTAACTTTTTAGTATTGTAGGTACATATTTTCATATAGTTATAAATCTGACCCCTTGTCAATAATTTATTTTCTGCTCAAGGTGACAACTCTGTTCATTTCAGGGTCTTTCCATGTGTCCTGTCTGTAACCTTTGAAGTTTTCATTATGGTGGTGGCAGTCATTGCTGTTAACTTCTTGTGTCTCTGTGTGCCTTTTTTCATTTACTTTTACAATTGTTTGCTTGATAAAGAGTGACACAAAGGTACAAAACTTGAATCTCTGCAAATGACTCAGTCTCTTTTCAAGCATCTGTGTCCCAAGGTGAACACTTGAATCAAAAATTATATTGCTGCAAATCCTTGGGATCACTGAAGAAACTATTAACTCTCAATTTGTGAGAGCTCTTTTGTCTGTGAACAGATCCTAGTCTGTGCTTTCCTTTTCTGACAATACACTTCACAGCTAACCTCTGTGATGCCTTGTGCCACACATCACCTAACACTAAGTATGTCTCCCCTCTGTGTGCTCTCCTACTTTGTATCCTCTCAGCAGGTGAGCTACCATTTCTCAAAATACAGGAAACTTTTGCTATGGGGACAGTATCAGGCCATAGGACAGTACTTCTCCAGTTCCTTCCCCAGTCAGATAGTGATGCCTGGCAAATCCTGTTTGGCCTGGGGATCCCATAGGATAAATTTAATTGTCAAAGAGCTGAGGTCTGTGCAGGAGCATGAGCCTCATGTTACTTGTTTTGGAACTCAGAGTGCCTCTGAAATGCATCTGCATGAGATTTCCAGGCTGTGGAGATTTTCAAAGGATGGAGTGCCGAAGCAGAAATGTGCAACATCTCTATTCCATGAAGGCTCTATACAGCTGGTCCATACAGAAAAGGATCAGCTGTTCTCCTTAATCTTCTAGTTGTCTGTCACATTCATTAGAGTTACATTTTTTGAGGATGTGTGTGAGATCTGTTCTGGTTACCTCATCTGCATCTTTCCAAGGGGAATTCAGCCTAGCATAAATCGGTTTTACTTCCCGCACTGGCAGGAGGTGCTCATGATTCTGCTGAAGATGAGGTCAGGGTGCAGGCTCTCTCACAGTGCATTCTTGGTACCATGCTCAGGTAGGCTCTTGGAAGGATTTCATCCAGTTGCTGCACTGCTAGGAATTCTGGCTGTAAGAAGTCCGAGCAGGGCCCTGGTCATTACAGTTCTCCAGAATATTTGGGACTGTTGTAATGGCTGGATTTTCTTCATTTTGTGGTGAAGACCTGCGAGATCTCTGCTGTTTCTTGTAACTGTTGCCCACAGATTAGTCTCTCTGGCTTTTGCCACATTCCCAAAATACTCCACTGTCACTGTGTGGGCGGTGAAG
This sequence comes from Athene cunicularia, assembly GCF_003259725.1. Classification (NCBI taxonomy): domain Eukaryota; kingdom Metazoa; phylum Chordata; class Aves; order Strigiformes; family Strigidae; genus Athene; species Athene cunicularia. Next base: position 54,311,640 of record NW_020799092.1, read on the forward strand.
AGTTCTGAGAGCTTTGTGAGTGTTTTGTGTGAAGAGTATTACCCTTTACTTCAGTTAGACCAGTCCCTATAAATACTAGAGAGGGGTGTTTGACATTTAGTATGGTTTTTTGTTACCAGTTCCAGTGTCCTCTCCCTTAGTTCTGTAAAAGCCCATCTGTCACCCGTTTCTACTCATGCTCACTGAAACAGTAAGCCTCTATATTCTTGCCTTTTCTTTTCCAGGTTCATCAAAGGCTTTATTAGGCTTATTAAGATATTTGTCCAGTGGCTGGTTTGATTTAAACCTAGCCATGTACAGCCATGCGGGACTGCCTTGTAACCTCTTTAACTGCCTGCTCATAGCTCCACCTTTTCGTGAAGGTGCAAGAAGAGTAGGATAAGTGCAGATCTGTTTTCCCTACACATTTTTTTTAAAGCTGAGCACATACAGGAAAAAAATAATGTACGTTTCTTCATTTGTGGATGTATTTTATATTAATCTCACAGTTTTTCCTCCTAAACCTTAGACCTGCAAAGTTTCCTTGTCCAGACACTTGATGTCAGGGCAGCACAGGCAAACACTGTTTTTGTATTCACAGATTCAGCACCTGAGCATATGTCTTGGCCCTTTTGTTAGCAGGGGCAGAGCCTCCACATCTGTTGCTGAAAACATCTGTTGCTGAAAGCATCAAATGTTTTCTGTATGGTTGCTGCCCTCTTACTGAATAGAGGTTGGTGTCAAGATTTGCAGTGAATGGCCAAAGCAAGATCTAATTGGAACTTTCCTACTGAAGCCCAAATAATTGTTGAGTGACCATGTGGAAGTGCGTCCACATCTTCATCAGGCATTATGTGGCATTATGTCTGAGACACTGATGACTGATGATGTTCCTGTTTGCCTGGAGGCCTCTGAGGCCCTCTGCTAGGTAATTTATGACAGAGGCTTAATAGCTTGATGCCATTCACAGTGTGAATGTACATGTGGACTGTAATTCAACTGAAAAATGTAAAATTTACATACATTATTTTTATTTTTAACATAATTATCCTCATTTGCATTTGTTTTTACCGGGCTTTTTCATCTCCTTCTGGGTTCTTTGAAGTTCTGTATTTCTTTGTGGTTGAGAGGGAACTGAAATGCCATTTGGAATGTTCTTCTTGAAATGCTCACTCACTCATCATGAAAGTAGACTCTCTACCAGTCCTGCAAAGGAGAAAATTTCTCTACTCTGAAGCAAAAAGGTGTTTCTCAAAGTGTGAAAATATCTGTGGATTACACACCATGAAAAGTTTCAGTGGCTACTAAGTAACCTTCAGCATTCTCAAAATTATTTTAAAAAACTCTAAAGGCTAGAGGTTCTGTAAGCTTTAATTGTAGAGCACAGCACTGCAGCTCAGGAAGGTGTGGGGTACAGTATGTACCAGCACAATTTCAGCCCAGGGTGTCCTTTGATAATTAACAGTGCTGCCATTTCTAGTGGAATCTCTCTTTGTGTCAGCATCAGCACCAAAGAGAAGAGACAAGAAAGAAAATGTACGTAGCCCCTGATGAATACTTCTTTCCCCTGAGAAAAGAGGATGGCAGCAATAAAGAGAGTGTGTTGCAGAATATCAGTCCTCCCTCCTCTTCCCATCCCTCTCCCCTTTTCCATATAGAGTTGTGCAATTACATTAAGCTCAAAGAAAGGAAGTGGCTACTATTATTTACTAAAAATAGCAGTGACAGACCATTTCATCCAATTAACAGAATGCTAATGTCTAACATGGATGGAGAAAGTGGACTTCTTGAATCCTTCAACAGGAAATAAATATTCCATCCCTTAAGAGACATCATTCAGTAACAGCTGTCTTTGGACCTCATGACTTCTTATTCTCAAATCAATTTGTTCTCTACTACCTTCTGTTCAGCTGCTGAGTTTGATCTGCTATTGAGAGATGGTATTTGCTGGCGCTTGTGGGTTTTTTCATGACCACTATTTTTAGCTGGTTTGTTTCTTATGTCGGCATAGGACCATTGCCCATATTGCTCTGAATGTCCTCAAGAAACAGAGCACCCATGGTTTTCTTAGATGTCATTTGTTCTTCTTGAAGGCTTTGTCCTTAAGGTTAGATATAACCTTGGTACTAATGTTATAATGGCAAATTGGTCATCTGCCAGTCATCTCTGTTGGAAATTTAATGCTGATTTTTATTTGGATATTATACATTCTGTTTGCCCAGTTGTAAACTGTATGCCTTTTCATATGGGAGAATGAATTAAGAAGATAAATAAATTGATGAAATGTTATTGTTGATCATTGAAATATGTGAGCTTTAAATAAGCAGGCATAGATGTGATGGTTCCACTTGGTAACCTGATCACATAGCATATAATTAAAATAGTATATGCTTACTGGAGGATATCACAACTCTATTTCATTAAACATTATGTATGTTCTTCTGTACAATGAAGATATGAGTCCAGATTTTTAAAATGCCTGTTAAATTATCATAAAGAAACAAAACTAATTATCAAATCACAGAGACAGCAGAAAGTTATTGACTGAAATTTAAGCAAGCCTAAGTATATTTTGCTGGATATTGGAAGATCATTGACTACAAGAATTATTTCTAGGTAATGTAAAACCTACATTTACAAAGGCAAAGAATGGTAATAAATTGTAGGATCACAGAGACTAAACCTTTGCTGTCTAAAGTTGTCTGTCCTGGTTCAACTAGTATAGGGTTAAGTTTCCGCAGCAGTGGGGAGAAGGCGCTAGCCAGATTATTCATACCATGCTGAGTCAGGTCCATGTGCCAAGCTCGGGAAGGTTTTCCTTTGTGGCCTTTGTCCAGGGAAGTATGTGCGGCGGACTGGTTGTGTCCATTGCGGTATTTCCCTGTATATCTTCTGTCTTGTTTACTCTTACTACTGATTATTGTTATTGTTATTGCTATTGTTGTTGTTCAACATCAACATCAGTTTATTATTTATTACAGTGTTGTATTAAATCTTTCCTTATTTCAACCCTGGGGTTTGTGCCTCACTTCCAGACCTGCCCGGTCTGAGGGTGGGGCAGGGACAATGGCAGTGTGGTCTCCGGTCCCGGCGGGGCCTAAACCACCACAACCTTTCCTTGGCACCCAACGTGGGGCAATCGATTGGGTTGAAATAAGGATCAAAAAAGGGACAGACCCTGACCAGAGTGTATTAGAGCAATCTGTTAGGTGCAGTTTTTCTATTTGTATTTGTTTGATAAGAAATATTTGCAATGCTGGTCCACTTGCTTGTGTGGTGAGGCTGGATTAATCCTTATATCCACTGTGTGCTCCCAGTGCTGATGTTTGTTGTCGGTGGAAAATGTGTAAAGGGTCTCTTTTTGATGTACTGGCTCCTGATGGTTTATAATGTGTTTGTATCTCTGTGTGTGGGGGCAGGCTAGTACCTGTTTGCTGCCTGGGCTTTTGTTAGGGGTCTCACCCCCTCTATGGATGAGCCAGGGGAAGAGATCCTCTCTGGTTTTGAGAGTCTCAATTATCCTTGGAGCATCCAGGCCAGTGTATTTGTGGCACAATGTTTTCTGGGTGTCTGCCAGATCTTGTTTTGGGCCATGCGGCACTTCTCTAACAATAGCAGTGCCCGGAAATGTGCCCCGAGGTCAGACAATAGTGAGTGGCAAGGGGTGTGGGAAAAGATGGGCAAATGCCTGAGTCAGTGGTCACCTCCAATGCTTTGGAATTTCACTCCCAAACAAATGCAGAGCCCTGATAAACTGGTGGAGTTCTTAGAAAGGGGGTGTGTTACCAATCTGGTGAAACTCAGGTGACACAACTCTCTGCAATGTGTTGTGGACTTGCCCATGCCTACCGTGTCCTCTTTAATACCACTCACTGTCTTCAAGGAGGAGAAAGGCCTGCAGGATCTGAGAATGAATTTATTGGTACAGCAGCTGGGCCAGGGGGACAGGAAGAGTCAGTATCAGTCGCCTCCACCAGCACAGCAGCTGAGCCAGAGACCCAGCCAGTGCCGGTATCAGTTGCCCTGGTACAGAAACCAAAATATACCAGAAAGTCAGCTCGCAAAGTGGGGGATGGGGATGAGCCAGGCCCAGCACGGGAACAGGAGGAAGGACCAGAGGTGATCGTCCGATCTCTATCCCCGAATGAGTTGCGAGATATGCGGAGAGATTTTGGCCGCCTGGGAGGTGAGCTGGGACAATGGAGCTAGTGTTTTTGAAATGGAGGGGAGAGAGGCCAAGCAGCTGGGATCTTTGGCCAAGGATGCTGTCATTGACAGGGCAATAGGGAAACAGACTCAAACCTTCAGCCTTTGGAAGCGACTCCTGCTCAGTGTAAGGGAAAGGCACCCCTACAAGGATGATATCCTATGTCAGCTGGGCAAATGGACCAACCTTGAAAAGGGCATTCAGAATCTCAGGGAACTGGCTGTGTTTGAGATGATTTATGGTGATCTGAATGATGAGCAATCACCCATGGACCCAGATCAGGCCCCTTGCACACGCCTGATGTGCAAAAGTTCCTGCGAAGTGCACCAGAAGCACACTCGAAAGCATTGGCAATAGTGTCCTGGTGGACAGACACCCACACTCTAACAGGGGATGGAGTGGTTGGCAAGCTCCGGCAATATGAGGGAAATCTCCCTTCATCTCAGCATTCCTGGGTCTCAGCTGTGGAGGAACTGTCTCAGGGGCTCCAGAAAGTGGAAGAGGATGTGTCCTACATTCCACCTGCATGGGCTGATGTCTCAGCCATTAGAAGTAAACGTTTCCCCACCCAAGAGAAAGGCAGCAGAAGGCACACACCACAAGACACTGTGTGTTTTTTCCTCCGCGACCATGGAGAAAACATGAGGAGGTGGGATGGACAGCCCACTGCTGCCAGGGCTGCACGAGTAGAGCAGCTGAAAGGGAAGGCCATCGCAAAAGGGGAGTCCTCCAAGAAGAGCACAGCTCCAGTGTCCAGTCAGAAATTCCCCCGGCAGAATAGAATGGTGAACGTTATGTCTGATCCTCTTGAGGGGACCAGGAAATCATTCTTGCAAGAAGTGAGTGATGATGAGCAGGATGAGAGGGGCCTTGCCTCCAGCCAGGTGGAGGAAAGGGATAATCGGATTTACTGGACAGTGTGGATCCGATGGCCTGGCATGTCAGACCCACAAGAGTATAAGGCTTTGGTGGACACTGGCATACAGTGTACCCTGATGTCATCGAGCTACAGTGGGGTTGAATCCATCTGCATCTCCGGAGTGACAGGGGGATCCCAACAGCTGACCCCACTGGAGGCTGAAGTGAGCCTGACTGGGAAGGACTGGCATAAGCACCCCATTGTGACTGGCCCAGATGCCCCGTGCATCCTGGGCATAGACTATCTCAGGAGAGGGTACTTCAGAGACCCAAAAGGGTACCGGTGGGCTTTGGTGTAGCTGCCCTGGAGGAGGTTGAACAGGTGTCCACTTTACCCGGCCTCTCAGAGGATCCCTCAGTGGTGGGGCGGCTTAACGTTGAGGAGCAGCGAGTGCCGATTGCTACCAGGATGGTGCACTGGCGGCAGTACTGCACCAACCGAGATTCCCTGGTCCCCATCCATCAGATGATCCATCAACTAGAAAGCCAGAAGGTGATCAGCAAAACTCACTCCCCCTTCAACAGTCCTATATGGCCAGTGAGGAAGCCTAATGGCGAATGGAGGCTAACTGTGGGCTACCGTGGCCTGAATGAAGTTACGCCAGCAATAAGTGCTGCAGTGCCAGACATGCTAGAGCTCCAGTATGAACTGGAGTCGAAGGCAGCCAAGTGGTACGCCATGACTGACATTGCTAACGCGTTCTTCTCCATTGCGATAGCGCCAGAGTGCAGGCCACAGTTTGTGTTCACTTGGAGAGGCATCCAGTACACCTGGAATCGATTGCCCCAGGGGTGGAACCACAGCTCCACCATTTGCCACTGCACTGGAGAAAGGTGGGGCTCCAGAACACCTGCAGTTCATTGATGACATCATTGTATGGGGGAACACAGCCGAGGAAGTCTTTGAGAAAGGGAAGAAGATAATTGAAATCCTCCTGAAGGCCAGCCTTGCCATTAAGCAAAAGAAAGTTAAGGGGCCTGCAACGGAAATTCAATTCCTAGGAGTAAAATGGCAAGATGGGCATCGCCACATCCCAATGGAGGTAATAAACAAATGTGTTGGTTTAAGCCCTGCCGGGACCGGAGACCATGTTGCCATTGCCCCTCCCTCACCCTCAGCCGGACAGGCTGGAAATGGGGCACAAACCTTGGGTTAAAATAAGAAGAAATTTAATACAACAGTGTAATAAGCAATCTGAACAACAACAGTAGCAATGATAGCAACAATAAAGAGCAATAACAGTAAGCAAGACAAAAGATATATAGATAAATACCACAAAGGTTATGGAACAAACCTGTTTTGAGCGCCCTGCCACCAAAGCCACCAAGGAAAAAGTTCCCTCACTCCGACCTGATGTCAGCATGGTATGAATAACCCAGCTGGAGGTCCCTTCCCCCTTCTCTGCTGGGGAAACTTAACCCTATCCTAGGTGAACCAGGACAACAAGATCACAGCCATGGCCCCACCAACCTCTAAAAAGGAGACTCAGTCTTTCCTGGGCCCTGTGGGGTTCTGGAGGATGCACATCCCGAACTACAGCCTGATTGTGAGCCCTCTCTACCATGTAACCTATAAGAAGAACGATTTTGAATGGGGCCCTTAGCAACAACAATCCTTTGAATAAATTAAATGGGAGATTGCCAAAGCAGTAGCCCTCAGGCCAGTCCGGGAAGGGCAGGAGGTTAAGAACATGCTCTACACCGCAGCCGGGGAGAATGGCCCTACCTGGAGCCTCTGGCAGAGAGCACCTGGGGACACCCGAGGCCGACCTCTGGGCTTTTGGAGCCGGGGATACAAAGGCTCTGAAGCTAATTACACACCAACTGAGAAGGAGATACTGGCAGCATATGAAGGAGTTCGGGCTGCCTCAGAAGTGGTTGGCACTGAAACACAGATCCTCCTGGCACCCCGACTGCCGGTGCTGGGGTGGATGTTCAAAGGAAAGGCCTCTTCCACACATCATGCAACAGAGGCCACGTGGAGTAAATGGGTTGCGTTGATAACACAATGGGCTCGAATAGGGAACCCCAGGTGATTACGAACTGGCCGGAGAGCAAAGATTCCGGGATGTCACCAGAGCAGGAGGTGACACATACTAAGGAGGCCCCACCATGTAACGAACTGCCGGATGAGGAGAAGCGATATGCCCTGTTCACTGATGGGTCATGTCGTATTGTGGGAAAACATCAACGGTGGGAGGCTGCTGTATGGAGTCCCACACGACGAGTCACTGAAGCTGCTGAGGGACAGGGTGAATCGAGCCAGTTCACAGAGGTGAAAACCATCCAGCTTGCTTTGGATATTGCTGAGCAAGAAAAGTGGCCAAGGCTCTATCTCTACACCGACTTGTGGGTGGTGGCAAATACCCTGTGGAAATGGTTGCAGCAATGAAAACAGAGCAACTGGCAACATAAGGGTAAAACCGTCTGGGCTGCTGAAGTATGGCAGGATATTGCAGCTCGGGTGGAGAACCTCGTTATTGAAGGTGCGCCATGTGGATGCCCATGTACCCCAGAGTCGGGCCACTGATGAACATCGACAGAACCAGCAGGCAGACCAAGCTGCTAAGATCAGAGTGGCTCAGGTGGACTTGGACTGGCAGCACAAAGGTGAACTGTTCATAGCCCGGTGGGCCCATGAGACCTCGGGCCACCAAGATAGAGATGCAACATACAGGTGGGCTTGAGATCGAGGGGTGGACCTCACCATTGACACCATCGCAGAGATCATCCACGGACGTGAGACGTGTGCTACAATCAAACATGTCAAGTGGGTGAAGCCCCAGCAAAATGGAGAGCGATGGCTGAAATATAGATATGGAGAGGCCTGGCAGGTCGACTACATCACACTGCCACAGACCCGCCACAGGAAGCGCCACATGCTCACAATGGTGGAAGTAACCACTGGATGGCTGGAAACTTACCCAGCGCCCCACGCCACCGCCAGAACACCATCCTGGGCCTTGAAATCCAAGTCCTGTGGTGACACGGCACCCCAGAGAGAATTGAGTCAGACAACGGGACCCACTTCCGAAACAACCTCATAAATGCCTGGGCAGGAGAACACAGCATTGAGTGGGTCTACCATATCCCCTACCACGCACCAGCCTCTGGGAAGATCGAGCGCTACAATGGACTGTTAAAAACCACGTTGAAAGCACTGGGAGGTGGCACCTTCAAAGACTGGGACACACATCTAGCAAAGGCCACCTGGCTCGTCAACACAAGAGGATCTGCCAGTCGAGCTGGCCCGGCTCAGTCAAAACTTCCACATGCTGTAGATGGGGATAAAGTCTCTGTGGTGCGCATGAGGAATATATTGGGGAAAACGGTCTGGTTTAGTCCTGTGCCAGGCAAAGGTAAAGGCAAACCCATCCACGGGATTGCTTTTGCTCAAGGACGTGGGAGCACCTGGTGGGTGATGCAGGACACTGGAGAGGTCCGATGTGTACCACAGGGGGATTTGATTCTGGGTGGGAACATGCCATGAATTATGCTGTGCCTTTGTTAATTGTTGTTTTGTTATTGTTAACTGCTAAATGGCAGCTGGACATGATGCAGATGGTATAGAATAAAGGGGTGGATTATGTCCTGGTTCAGCTAGGATAGGGTTAAGTTTCCTCAGCTGTGGGGAGGGATCTCCAGCTGGGTTATTTGATACCATGATTACATCAGGTCCATGTGCCAAGGGTGGGAACAGTTTCCTGTGGCACGCGCGGCAGGCTGACTGTGTCCATTGTGGTATATATTTTTATATCTTTTGTCTTGTTTACTGTTATTACTGTTTATTGTTGTCATTGTTATTGTTGTTGTTTAGTTTATTATTTGTTACACTGCTGTATTAAATCTTTCCTTATTTCAACCCCGGGGTTTGTGCCTCACTTCCAGCCCAACCCGGTCCAAGGGTGGGGGAGGGACAATGGCAACGTGGTCTCTGGTCCCGGCAGGGCCTAAACTACTACAGTCTTCCAGTCTAATAACGGCTCTTTTGGCTACCTTTTGGTTCCTATGTATGATATTTTGGGGTGTATCTCTGTGTCTCAGTCATTTGTTCCCTGTAAGAGGTGGACTAGGCTGTGCCTGTCCTGTTGCCCCCAAGCACACCTGGTGCTGCCTCCACACTTTGCTTTGTTTCAGTAGTTGTGATAAGTTGTGTCCATTCCACTCTCATTCAGCTTTCTCTCAACACTAATTATGCTTAATTTTAAAATAAATAGTTTTATTCAGAGGGATTTAACATCACAATTCAGGTAGAAACACAATGTCATGGATACAAGAAAACAGAATTCTGATTTAAACTGTGCGGGCTGAATGCTTCTTCAGTTTTTTTGTCCCTCCTACTTAAATTTCTGAAGTTGTGTTTCAGGTGGGTGGGGATTCCATGTTCATAGCAAGTTGTTCTGCAAGTGTTGCCATCCCATCCATGGAGCTGGGGTTTCATGAAGTTAAGCAGCTCTGGGAAGTGCCGTCAGAATTCTTGCTTTCTTTTACCCCGTGCCTCCCTTGCTACTGGCATTCAGATGGATGCTTATGGAGAAGGGAGGTCAGAGGGGTGAGACTGGACTCTTCTGGCAAGAAGTGCACCTCTCCTGCGCTTCTATGTTAGCACCTGCCTTCTGTGTAAAGGTCTTTAACATTCATTCATACAGAATTCCTAATTGTTACAGTACTCTTGAGACTGACAAAATGATGTAACAAACATTGTTAAAACTTAGTATAGAATACAATTCAAACCCTGCTGAAATTCCTGACTGTGGAGCCATGGTCTTTGATTTGATTTCAGCTGTATGTAGACATCCTATGTTGTAAACTTGAATGCATTAGTTAGCACTGAGGCTGACCTTTATAGCTTGGTGTGAACATGCACAATCTTCATCTTTTTTCCATCTTTTGCTTATCTTTCTGCATAACTCTTTGTGCCTTGTAAGAAAATCAGGTTCTCTTTTATATTTAAAAGGACCATGTTTTTTCATCTCTGTCTTGTCTCAGTTATTTAAAGAATGTTATGTGCATCACCTTTCAGAATTAGAATGGGACAGTAAAATGAATTCAGTAATTTTGAACAGGTTTATCATATGCTCTTAGGAACTCATGTAAAATTAAGAGGCATCAGAATGCATTATGCTTTCGTTATTTTTTTATTTTTTTAAAAACCTTAACTGTTGAAGATACGTATTTTTGAAATTTACTCCATCTCTTATAAGAAGTACAGATTCTTTGTTTTGAGGCATGAAGTTCTTTTAGACTTACATGGGATGTATAAAAGCTGGTGTAAAAATATTTGTAATAACATTTTGAGAACTGGCAACAACACAGTGAATCTCAGTTGTACACATATTATTGGTCTGAACTAAAAAGTTATAAGCTAGTAAAAAATTCATTCTTACAAGAGAAATGGCATATTTTTAGATATTGTTGGCTTATAATAAAATCTCTTGTATCCATGTAGAGTTTCTTGACATAGCTGTAAAATATTTTACATCAGAAGGTCTTTGACTGCTGGGTACTGTGGACAGCAAAAAGAAATTTTAAGGTTTTTTGAGAGAGTACTCCCTTGGCATTAAATATCATACCTTACTTTTTCCCAGGTGTTCTTGTGCTCTTGTCTCCTGCAGCTACCTATAAACTCCAGCACCATAATGCCATCTCAGTTTTCTATTTTTGTTGTAAATCTCTTTGTTCGGTAGGAACCTGTAGTGTTCCTTCATTCTGTTAAACATAATGATAAAGAAAATGAACAGAAAGAATGAAAGCAGGAGAGCTGTAGCTTGTACCATGTGAAAGCTGCCCTTCTTTTTGAAGGAGATACAAAAGGCGGAGCAATATTTGAAGGACTGGAACTATGAAAGAAATAGGAAGAATCATCAGAGGGAGGATCTCAGAGATGCTTCTGTAAACTTAAAATAATGGAATGAGAAATTACATAAGAGAAACTAGAGTTTGAGAGAAGGTGGAAAAGTTGAGATTACTTATAAAAAATAATTAAATTTGAAATTTGTAAACTCACTTCAATGCAGTCTAATTTCTGTGCATCAGCTCCAATATTTCTTAACTTCACTAAATCATTTCAGCATACTAAGTTGATAAATATGCTTGATTTTATGTATTTTTATTTGTACTGTTAGTTTTTTGATGACTTGTGCTGTTCTGAAACAGTCCAGCCAGCAGTCCAGTAAACATGGAAGGGAGCAGTCTGGGAAGGAAGGAGGTCATGAAGGACTGTGCTCAGCAAGGTGGTAAACTTCAGCTGCAATAGGCCTGCACCTGGAGTCACCTGCAGAGCTGTTGTGCTCAGATCTGCTGTGGAGCTGTCTTGCAGGTAATTCTTGCAGTTCTAGGATTTCAGATGGTAGACAAGTAAGACTGTCACGTGATAGAGAGATCCTTTAGGATTGTGGTAAGATGAAAGTAGAGTGGATTCTTTCCCCATGGCAAAATTTCTCTAATCTTAGCTTATCATATAAGGCATTGGAGTTTGCATGTATCACTAATGTCACCATATTGAAGTTTTAATTTGCCGTAATGCCTAAATTTGCATTAAAATGTACTTATGCTCAGAACAGTATCTTAACTTTTCTAGATGTTGCATGTCATAGAGAATCCACATCTTCCCAGTACCACAGATAGTTTTAATAGTGAACTAACTCATCTGTCAAGGGGAGAATATACATACTTCTCTGGAGGAGCTGTGGATATTTGCTGTGGGTAAAATTGGCCTGTGCTTTGCTGTGAGTAGGAAGAATCAAAATGGACTGAATAAACAGTCAGGTTTGAAACTGGGAAATTTAAGCAGCAGCAGCAGCTTGATGTGTGTCTCGATCTGGACCTGCTGCCTCCTTCAGATTCTTTGACAATACACAGTATGTAGTGTCCATTGTAGGATCTTGGGTTGCAGTTAGCAGTATATGCTTTTAGCTTGATAGTAAATTATTCTCAAAAGCCACATTCCATAGAGGAGGGTAGTTACATTCAAGGTTTGAGTTGGGAAGTCAGTGTAAAAGGTCTTGTGACCTGAAAAACTTTTAAAGCTTACTTCTGAAATCTTGAACAACTGCTTTTCAAGTTGTTCTTGATGACAAAATGCTTAGTCATTGTTAATTTAGAGCTAGGTAGTAGCCTGGAAACCTGTCAATGTCACTAGTGAAACCTGTCTCTGCTACTTTCATAATTTTGTGTTGCCCATCTGTTATCCCCTGAGATCTTTGACCGTTACAACTCAGAAGATAACCTTTAGATAATGTCTACCTGGGAGTCATGCTTGCAGTTTATTAGCAGGACCAAATGGTGCTTAGATCTCCAAATGTGTGCCCAAATGCCATCTCTCTGCTTAAGTTTCTGCTCTTTTACTTTCAGAAAATGTGAGATCTTTCTTCCAAAAACTCATTAGTATTAGTTAATAGTTCTCAGTGTTGAGCAGGTGTTTTGATTTGCAGTAGTCATGCCATGCACTAGTGACAAAGTAGACTTATTTATCCCCCCCCTGTTTTTTGCAATTTGCTTTAACATAGGCTGAAAGTAAGCATAACAGCAGAGTACTTATAATTGTATGTAAATTTAGTTGGTAAATCCAAGAGCAGTCATTATAATGGAACAAAGGATGGCTCTGTAAAACGCTCGTTTTTTTTTCCCTTGTATTGTTCTCTGTTTCCTCCCCACATCTCCTAAGTACATAAACAAATATGTACCTTACAAATCCAGCACTTATTTTCATTGTGTAAACTGGAGAGAAGTGGTACACGGGTTTCGATACTGTTTACTGTGAGACATATCAAGTAGCATTTTGACTGTAATCCTCAAATTATCCCCTGATCTGCACAGAGCCTGTTAGGTAATGTTGAGAGTTATTGATATTTTATGTGTAGGCTTTTGATAAATAAAGCATTTTGTTGGACATCTGACAGTTATTTCAATTAGAGTATGCTGTGAAGGCACCTGACTCTCTGGAGACCATCATGTCTTAGCTACAGACCATCATGTCTTAGCTAGGGACCATCATGAGCGTGGGACAACATACGAATCTGAGCTTGTTTGGCCAAGATTGCAGTAGGTGTTGGAGCTACTGGATAGCCAGTGCTCTGATGACATATACAGGATAGTACACCCAGCATGTCCTGAGAAGCAACTCTGAGCTAGGTCTTGGGAAGAAAAAAGCATGTGTGCTTGAGAAAGTAAAGAGGGAACATAAGAACAAACAAGAAATAGGTTCATTGTAATGTGGATACACTGTTGCCATTTTTGAAGAGAGGGGTTTCCCCCTGGTCCCCTGCCCTCAGCCTGCCATCCCCTTCCCTCTCTTCTCACAGTGTGGGCTTGCAACCTCCCTTGGGCTGGATCTGGAGCTCAGTAGACCCTTCTGTGGGTCAAATTAACTCAGCAGAACAGTGGTAAATCAACATAGTGAAAGCCTGAGTATGCTTTCTGCTATTTCTGTGAGTTGAATTGACCCACAGATGGATCTGAGGTCACTGTAGACAGCATAAGGTAAGCGGTGGGGGACAGTGGCTGATATGGAAAGGCAGAGACAGAAGAGGTGGAGAGTATTCCCTTTGTGGTAGTAGTGAGACCTTAAACCTGCTTGCCTCATCTCAAGAAACAATCCTCTGAGCGTTGATTGGCCTTAGAAAATCACCTACATCATTGTGAGCAGTCACTGTGTCTCTGAGGTTGGTGTTCTTGTAAAACAGTGGGCAGAGTGGGGGTTGCCCAACTGGGAAATCTCTGCATTGAAAAACCTATTAATAACTGAGTTTGAGGCATAAGAATCAAGAGGTTGTGGTGCCTTGCCCATAGCCATCATGGCATTCATCTAGATGCAGACTGGAATGAATCCGAAGAAAGGAGCTTCTGTGTAATTTGACTTGGTAGCTGAATTTCATATTTATTATAAGTTTTCATGCTTAAAGTATTTAGTGTGCATAGGTTTGTTTTGAGGGGCAACCACGTTATTAGTTCCTTCCAAACCATATTTTTGCTGGCATGCACATCATAGCAAAGTCATCAGTGTTTCCGACTCAGCACTTCTCCCATTTCCTGGTGATGATACACCATATGATACTGCAACACCTACCTCATTACATGGCAGCATAATTGCACCCTGTCCCTCCTCTATATGCTAAAATTGCATGCTTGTGTGAGTAGATGCTTCTTTTTCAGAAGTCTATATACGATGCACATCACCATGGTGTCTAAGCAGCTATATTGATGAGGTTGCGAAATTGTCAAAAGATTTGCCAAGTGTTTTAAGCATTTCCTTAAATACTATTCATAAACTACCAAAAGAAAACTTTGTGCTTTCTATATTTAGGGACGATTTATTTCTATCTGATGTAAACAAGTCACACACATGCACTTACTTTGTCTTTAAATGTCAAGGTATTTTTCTAAAAAAGAACAGCAAGATTTTTTTTTTTTTTTTAAAGGGAATTAGGTTGATCAAAATGTTTACTTCTGGCTCTTTGTTTTTTTTGTAGTCTTTTTTTTTGTTGAAAAATAGCAAATTAAGTAGATTCTGAAATTAGTACAAGACTGCAGTTTTGATACGATATCAAATGGCTTCAAAGCTCAGTTTTTCTCTTCATAGCAGTGATAGCGTTGAATTGTTAAACTTCTATTTGAGAGTGAAGTTCCACTGAATAGTGTTGTTACAATAAAAATAGTAAATGATGTGAAATTTGGGAAGATCTTGTTTAAAATTGGATTATTACTTTAAAATGATATCCCCAAATTATAGAACCTTGATAACAGCCTCTGTTTTTAAATAAGGCTAATTTTAGCATAAGAAAGGGATCTTTAAAGAGCCACTGACTTATTTAATTATAGATATTTAATATTACCACCACCACAATAATAATAATAATAATAATAATAATAATAATAATAATAATAATAATAATAATAATAATAATAATAATAATATAGTGATATCACTAAAATAATAATAATAATAATAATATGGTTTGATTCTGCATTTGTGATCCATTCTTAGACAGGACTTGAGGTGTGTCCTCAGTGTGCAGGACTTGAGGACAAAACCACTTTGATGTCTGATTTTGATTTAGGACACTCACTGGGGTGGGAAAAAGGGTAAAAAAAAAAGGAAATCGATGGAGTTAGGTATGTGTTTTCTTTTATTTTTTTTAAGTTTAGCAGTGTTGTGCAGCGCTTCTCTTTTTTCTTGCATTGTGGAAACTGCTTGACTACCCTGCAGAGTTTAGTATCATTGAATGATGCAGAGGGAAATGCCAAGTCTGGTTCTTCCCCTGAGGAGGCACTAGGATGTGATTTGTGTTTCTGAGGTTTGCTTGGGGCTAAATGATGTTTGGTGCATCTCTGTGAAAAAAACCTATTTATGTAGGTAACTGCATCATTGCTGCTGTAAAGTCAAAGTTTTATTTTGGAGTTACCTGTGACAGTTAGTCCATTTATTCAGAGGGATTGTAATAAAGGTACATGTAAATCAACACCAGGCATTTATTTAAAATGGTCTTTTGCTTTGTAGAATTTGAATATAATTGAAAATTTCGGTATTATTTTATGCTGTTACTTCCTGGAGTTTATAATCTCTGTTTTCCCCTTGCTGTCAGTCCTTAACAGTATACATGCAGATTATAGTTGTGTTCCTCTGCAAGTTCAGAGGATAGCAGAGAAATACACGCAAAAATAATTTTGTTGGTGCTAGTAAGAGCACCTTCCATGTATTGATATGCAGTGGAATATGCAGGAATATTGTTTGAAGCTCAAGAATGTGGGGATTTTTCCTTCACAGGTGTCTCAAGTCACAGAAGAGTAGATGTTAAGGTCTGCTCACCTGCAAATACCATTCTTATCACACAAAGGAGGGAGAGTTCTTGAAACTCAAAGAAAACCTGTACTGTGAGGCATTATAAAGAATATTGAGATACTGTGTAATATTGCGGTAAGCTAAAAATCTGCTTGGAAAACTGTTGTTTAATATTAAGGATGGGGTATTGCTTTTAAAACTTTCAACAGATACCAGAATTTCTTGGGGACTGTTGGAAAGGATCTTATCCTCACTTTGAAGTTTATTCCTGGTGGGTGCCACGCTGTTGTAAATTTAACTGACCCTAAGAGTATTGGTCTTTGAGAGCATATAAGAATAGGATTTACGGTTCTGAGTTAATAAAATATGCTGATGCCACTGTAAGCTCTATTTAGATAGACACCAGTAATCTCTGTTGAGCAGTATGAAACCGACTGCCTCTAAGTAGTAGAAACCTAATAGTTCACAGCAAGGTTGTACCACATCCAGAGATGAGAAAAACGTGTCTGCAGTCAGAGGAGTTTTAGCTGCATGATTTTATTTTCTTGTGTAATTGTGTTCTTTCTCCTGCTTAATATTATACATCATGTCAGATAAACAAGATACCCAAAGAGCACAAAGAAAAAGGTGCTTTTTAAAGTTCATACCATACCTTATTTTTACTAGCTTCAGTACAAGGAACGAGGTTTTTCTGAATCTACAGGGTGAATCTGAAGTATGTAGAATTGGTGTTAAAGGCGGGCTGTGCTGTGCGTTTATAAAAAAAACCCCATTCAGTTCAATAATGAAATACATTAAGAAGGCTAAGTTAATGTATCGTCACGTTGTGTGTTTTGTACAGTATAAAAATGCTGTTGCCAAGTTTTTATCTTTCATGGAAGGAGTTGATAGAATTACGTTTAGAAAGATAACTTTGAATTTGTAATTTTTCTATTGTGTTTGAAATATTTGACATTTAAGTACGTGTTGTATTTACATATGTTGCATTTTCATTACAGCTAATCCTCTTGAAACTTGGTTGGCAGATGCCTTAAGCAGTTCAGCAAAATTGGGACAGATACAGTATTCTGCAACCTTGGAATCTAGTTGCAAATAAAGAACATTTTATAATTGAATTTTTACAGTTTTTAAAGATTCTCACTTTTAAAATTTAAAACAGAATTTCTGTGTGTAAACAATAAGGAAATAGACTTTACTAGGGGATTAATATCTGAAAATTCACTAAGTGGCACCTTATTTTAATATAAAATAATCTAGATTTTATATGCTGCAAGCATAAAGATTACCTCTGTATGCTACTTAATATATTAAGTAAACAATCTGTGCGATTAAACCATTCTGTGTGCATTATGAGGCACGTGTCTTTTTACAAAAGACAACAGTTTTCAATATTAAGTCTAAATGATTGTTTTATAATGTAAAAAGAAAGTAGGATAAGAAATAATTTATTTGACAAGTAGTATGTTTTTTTTTTTATAGTCCACAAATACATGGTGTCCATATGTGCTGTGGTTTTGTTTTTTGTTTGGGGGCTTTTAAAAAAAAATATTCTCAGCAGTTTTTCACCACCATTTCCTAGCTTTTGATTTATTCAAACTGTGAAAATTATATCTAACTAAATATGTTTTGTTCTGTAAGTGAAATAGCTAACTGAACAAATACCTTTATGTTCACAGAATTCAATGTTAATAGTCACTGAATTTAAACAGTCCAAAATGCAAGAAAAAAAAAAGTATGCAACTCTGTACACTATGCTTTACTCAGTGTAAAAATTAGCCTGCAACCTGGAGTTGAATTCTTTTTTATTTTAACTCAGATTTCATTACCTTTAGAAGAGTATCCAACAATTCCTCCTCTTAAAAGAAAAAAGTTCTTGCAATCTACTCCTCCTTGTGTTTCATCCTAACAGTGGTTGGATTTGTCCATTCAAACATCAGGTACTGTACTACTGCTCCTGAACCAGGACAGCCCACAGCCCTCTCCCTGGCTTCCTGTACAGGGAAGAGCCATAGGCTCTGCTAGGAGCTCTGTGTTAGGTCGCAATTACATCCTCTTTAGATGTTTAAAGTTAGGTAGGATGGATCTGATTGTAGTATTGCATAACAGTGAGTAAAGGTAGTCCAAACCAAACCTGGTTTCTTTAACCAGGCATTTCCAGTTTACTGTTTGGCTCTGGGTCCACTCCTTGTTAATCCTTCTGCCTCTGCTTTTGCATCTTCTTTTAATGTAAAAAGTACCTCTCGGGTACCTGTTTTACCTGGCAAGAGTGTAATCGTCCTCCAAGTTGCTCACATGATAGCTTTGTAATACATGTATTCTCAAACATTTCATGCCCTTTTTCTGGTTCAGCTGCTGCTTGGTGGCAGCAGTTCACTTTAAAGTGTCCCATGGCTGTGTTGAGCCATCTCTATTTTCCTTAGAAAGCTCGCCTCTCTTTTGAAAAGCACAGAATACAGTGGGAGCTTATGCCTGTAAGTTTAGATACCAGATTCTTCTGTACATGTTTGTCATGCATTGGTGGTTCGTTTTGGTGACACTGAGATCCCAAGTCTCCCACCCTTCATGGTCTTCTGATAGAGTGAGGATTCCCCCTACAGTCTTGTTACTGCTTTCTGAGCCAAACCTCAAGACACAATATCTGATCCCAAATATGTAATTTGTTTAAATACTGCCAAGATAAGAGCACTAGGTCATGGATGGATAAATGAGCCCCCAGCTCCTGCAGTGGCTGTGTTGGGAAGAGCTGTGCTGGTCTTCAGGGAGATGGAGGGAATCTGCCCTCTCACCTAGGTGCCAGCAAGGTGTGTAATGTTTATTTCCCCCTTTTTCTCATCTTTTTCACTCTTTGACATCACCTTGGCAGTGTTGTGCAGGAAACTGACTTGGAGTTTTCTGCTGGGTAGGAGAGGGGTGATTTCCTACCCCAGCCTCCGACTTTCCCCTGGGTGGCCAGGTGGGATGGGCATCCCTGCCATGCTGAGGTGGCCCTGTCCACCCGGGATGTGGCCCCTGCGGGAGCCAAGGGCAGCAGATAACGAGCAGACAATTAAACGGCTTAGTAAAAGACGACACAGAGTTAATGCCGTATGCTGCACGTCTTCGATTTTCATAAACTCATACATACGATCCAGTGAATCGGGAAGTAGGATGAAGGTTATCGCAATTTTGACGCAAACACTTAAATAGCTAATCTGTTTCTAAATGGTTATGTTTTTGATCTCAAGCCTCTTTACATGGCTGAGCTGCTTTTTTTTATTCTTACTTGACTTTGTTTTATAGGGGAAATATTTCTGATCAGATTGCTTAAGCTCTGAGCTGTCATGTAAATACGTTCTGTCAAGTATATAATACACATTTTAAAATTTGTCTAAATATTTATGCTCTTGAGGGGATCACTGTAGCTCTCAACAGACAGTTACAACCTAGCGAGTAAATAAATTGTTTTTCTTTTTTTTTTTTTTTCAAGTCTGCATTGTTTTTGAAAGATATTGTAACCGTTTGAAAGATCACTTGGATCTCACAAAATTCTGCAAGCTAGTTTTGTTATTCACTTGAGAAAAAAAGTATCTCCTGACTTTCAGCAGTGCCTGCAAATATATACGTGCACATATATATATACTTAAAATTAAATGCTTCTTCTTCGTCTAAAAACTAAAGAACAAAACATGAAGTGAATGAATTTACATGTGCCACCACATTTAAATTTATCATTAGAAATGTTGTGAAGCACGTCTTCTGTTATTTTAAATTTGCTTCCAGTATGTGCTCCATGGATTAGTTTTTTCTTATTTTAGTAATTTTCTTGCCTAAATTACAGTGATAAGATCTGTGGTGTTCTGAGGTTTGGTTTTGTTTTTTTTTTTTAAAGTAAAAAAGTTCAGTGAAATTCAGTGGAGCAAAGATTAGTAATTTTCATTCATTTTCAAGTAATGAGCTGTATTTTTCCACACTTGTATAAGATGGAAAATAATGCTAATGTTTAGATAATGTAGGTAGTTTGTAATTAGTAAGAGTTGTAATAGCTGTGATTGACATCAGGCACAAGGTTGCTGTAATGTTAAACACCTCAGAAACTGTTTACCAATAAAATAAAGATCTCGCAATTTAAACTGGTGGAAGTATGTTTTGGATGCTAGTCTATGTAAGTCATAATAAATGGTATTATCCTTTCTTTTTGCCTTGTACAAATAATAAAGTGTATCCAGAGAAAGTAAATCTGTGATTTTAACATCTTTTGACAAGCACATTAGACTGCAGAAAGAGCATCCAAGTTGGGGCTCGGGGCATATGGTGCTACCTTCTGCTAGCATAGCTCCAGAACAAGTCACTGTGTTCACCAAGGGGTCATATTCAGACTCTCAGGTTCTTTCCTCAGGTCTGGGGAAGAAAACACAGTTCCTCTTCATACAAAAAAATCAGAACATAAACCACAAACATCACTGCCCTGCATACCTTTATTGTGCAGAGAACACAGAGATGCTCTGAGTTGCTTTGCTATCAATCGGGTTTTTTTTCAAGGCTTTCAAGAGAGGCTTCAGAGAAGTTAAGCTAAACAAAAATTGTGTTGGTTAATAATCCACAATCTAAACAATGCTGTAGCACTCTAAATCCTCGAATTAGCTTATGTAAATATTTTTAGCTATTTTTTAATTCTAAAAAGAGATATAATGCTATTTTAAAAGAACAGTTGTTTATATCATGATGTGAAATTGTCGAAGCATTTCAAACTCATGTAAGTTCACAGTATTATTTAAATGTTTGTTTCATGAATAAGTAGCAACTGCCACAGACTTACTTTTCACATCTTCCTAGATTGTCTTATTTTATTTAGATTTAAAGATTGGTATTTATAATAGATAATCCAAGTGTTGTGTATCTTGGGAATTCAACATATGGATGGGGATATGGAAGGCATTAGTTATATGAGATTTGTTGACCAGCTTTTAATTCAGATTGTCATTTTTAACACACGGCGGTGCAGATGGTAAAGTTTTGACTGTCCATCAGAGCCCCAATACCTTAGAGACAGCTGTTGCTGATAAATCTTTTTTACATGCTTTAGGTCAAGAGTAGTCAAACCTGTTACAGCACCTGCTTCTACATATGCAAATCTGTTGTCATTTCATTAAACAAGGAAAGGTAGTGGTCTCTTGTGGCTGTAAGTAAGCCTGGAACGTAGCCCGTACGAAATGAAATCTAGCAAAAACACAACTGTGGTTTCTGCAGTATAGCCATGGGACGCTGCTTCTGTTTGGGGGCTTTGTTTCTGGAAGACTGCCTGTAATTTGGAAGGAGGGTAGAAAGACAAGTATATGTTTGGAGGCAAGAAGAAAGGGGAAGGTGTTTGCTGTCATTGACTGTAGGGGAGTTGTGAAGTTTGACATGCCCAGAAGCTAGTGGGTGCCATGTGGGGCTCCCCTACACTGCATACCTCCGTTTTCATCATCTGGTAAGCCTGCAGCATGATTTCCGGGCACTGGAGCATACAACATGTCTACTTCGGTTTGGAGCTGATTGATCCACGGTACGGAACATGCTTGTGGGATCTTCCCTTGCTATAGAAGAACATAAATGATTGAAATGCCTTCTTAAGAAAGAAAAGTATCATTTGTTTATGTACTTTGGTGCCTAGTAAAAAAAAAAATCCTGTCAAACAGCAGTACGTTGTAAGAGCTGATGGTTTACTGCACAAGGTTACACATGTATGTGGGTTGTGGAAACTTTTAAGCTGTTAAGATTTGTTTATCAGACATATAGAGTGTTTAAATCATGGGTAAGAGACTTCTTCATTTATTGCACTTTGCAAGTAGGGCTGTGGCTTGTAATAGAAATGGCACTTAAGGACTGGTTTTTTTAGCAAACTGACAGAAGATTTTATCCTGCACTGCCATAGATTGCTGTGGGGGAGAAAGGGAAATTGTAAAATTGATGAATGGATGTTGCGTGCTGTCATTTTAGATTATATTGTTTCACCATGAAGTTGTTGCTAATTTTTTTAAAGATACTGTAAAATGCTGCTGTTGTGGAAAGTACGGTAGTAGTGTTGTCAACTGTGTTAATTATTTAATTTCAAGGCTAGTTTGTCAACAGTATCTTAATCAAGTCACCAGCAAAAATGCTTTTTGAACATTTTGTGGAGAAAAAAGAATACTGCCCTGACCTTTCGACCTTGTCAGCTGAGTTTTCTCATTCTGACACTAGGCATTATTTTTGAAAGGGTTGGAAATTTAACTCTTCAAGGAACCAGATAGCATTTTTATTGTGATATTAATTCTGGTAGGTGTTAATCTCATCAAGATTTGCAGACATTTTCCTTCATAGGCCGTTCTGATTTGTAGCTTTTTCTTTTCACAGCAGTATTAAATACCAAACCTTCTCTGATATGGAAGTTCATTAGAGATACGTCTTTGATGGCAGCCCTTTCAGGGCTTCAGTTTCAAATACCTTGATGTAAAGCTTAAGAAGCCATTGTGTTGTAAGCCCTCCTTGATGTGTCTTATTTAGATCTGCATAGTAAATCAAGGAAAGTAAATAACAAGGCAGCAGATGGAAGCATGGAGATAAGGCCAGTGAACAATTGTATTTGTATTTTGTTATGATGTTGACAGGAGCTAAAATTCACTAATCTAGTTCAACTGATCTGCATTTCAAAGAAATCTCATTTAGCAGCAACTTGAAGGTTTGGAGGATAAAGTTCTTTTATTGCAGCTTTTATTGCATTCTTTGCTAATTTATCTGGTCAAGATTTAGCCTTGCTTACTTAAAGCAGCAAGCATGTTACAAGGAGTCTTAAATACTACGAAAGCATTAATGTCTAGACTATGAACTGAAGGTAATTACATATCCATCAGTGAATAGGCTACGTTTAGGAAATACTGTTGTCCAAATGAAATTGCAAGATAAATGCAGATAAGGTATTTTCCTCTGTTTTCTCTTTAAGTGTGGGTAATTTTTTTTTAATTGGGAAAATGAATACATAAGCAAATCTAAAATTATTAAATATAAAAAATAGAATTTCTTGAACTATGAATTCAGTCATGCCATACTTTGCTGCTCTTTCTACAACCTGATAGCTCATATTAAGGTTTCATTTAATGATTACCCTGCTGTATCTGTTAAACTCTTGTCTGCCTTTTAATAGGTTTAGTAGAATGATGAACCACAATTGTTTTTGTGTGCTCTAAATGATGTAAATAATGTATATGTAAATTATATACTTTGTATTAGTCAACGTACAGCCATGTAATCTGAAAAAAAAAATTGATGAATATATTGTACAAATCAAATATAATTAAGAGTGATATAAAGTAGAATATAGGTCTCCTTTTGGAATTTTAAAGAAGTTATTTAATCTTGATGCCAAAACCCAGCCTTTTACTTTCGTTTAGTATTTCACTTTATAATATAAACACTAACTGTAGGCTATTTAGAGAATGATCACAGGCGCGTGCATACCCATGTACAGATACAACACGCAGCAAAATGTGCCAGACCTGTATACATCCACTCTAATAATGGGGGCCCAGCTCTATAAGACATGTAAATCAAAACCAGCAGCTGCTACATTTTAATGCTGTAGTCCTTGCTGCCTTTCTGCAGCCCATCCTTGTCGCAGAGCCCACACCTGTGCCCTGAGGACTGCACTTCCATCTCACTTGTGGTGTGGGTCTTAGCACTTCTTTGTAGTGTGTCGTCTTAGGCTGGGGAGGAGTTGAGGGGGAGGCAGCTGGGGATGATGGCACTTGGTAGGCTGCGGTGATATTTTATTGCTTTTGACTGCTGGAGCTTCTAGGCTAATCAGATCATGTGCTGGTAAATGCTTCTTTAGTAGTAGCACCAGCTTAAGCATCTTTTGGTTCCTTCTCATTGCTATACTTCTGAAGATGCTCACACAGTGGTTTGCGGGTCTGCAAGGTGGACTTCGTAAGGTTGAAAACAGCTTTTATTTTGCCATGTTACTTTTAATCTAGACTAGTTCCCCAGCATGGCTGACTATGTATCCCTGTGCACAGCTGCCTTGGCACAGCTCAGTGGCCAGTGCCAGGAAGGGGAAGGTGGTGCTGCAGCCGCCTGTGTCACTGGAAGAAGTGTTGATCAATCTGCACCCTAAGACGCACAGGGTGAGCTTCCCCAGCAGAGCAAACCAAGCCACATCATGACTGGGTGGTCCTACCTTTATCCAGGCCACATCTCCCCACTCCTTTCCTGGCAGGGATGTCCCTGTTTTGGTCAAAGGTTGATCACTTGTTTTGTAGGACTGTATTCAAATAATTGCACTATGTGATCTGTCCTTGCAATCCTGTCTTGTAATCTTGCAATTGCCCAGGTGTCCAAGTGAGCTCAAGGAATGAGTGGGGATCTGCAGCTGGAGCTGAAGAGGAAGGTGAGGGAAGTTAGGGCTACTTCTACCCCAGTTTAGAGTGGCTTCAGTCATTGTACTGCTGCATCCTGTCTGGAAATCTTGCCTTTACTCCCCAGACCACTGTATACTCTGCATGTTTGAAATGAAGTAGACAATACAAATAGCAGTTATTCAAAAAAGGTGACTTTCACTGCTTTGTGCAATAAATACATACCAGCCAAGATAATGATGACAATAAAATCAAACTTCCAGAAGACTCCACAGTGTATCTGAACATTTAATTACATCCCAATCTACAGAGTTCAGAAGGAAAGTTTGGGTTTGAAGATATCCCAAGGATGTTACCCTGCTTACATCACCCAGGAGCAAATATACCGCAAGAGTAAGTCCCTTCAGGGACAGTGGTGTTCACATTTTTAGATTGAGTCTTCCTTCGTTTAACAGCTTAAATCATTGCCTCACATAAGCATATGCTCCTGCTGTCTGGCCTGCCCCACAGTCTCCAGAGTTTTATCAATCATAGTCTGTTTTTCAAACTTCATGCCCTTGTACCTTTTGCTTCAGCATCGCTGACCCTCACCCCATCCTGTGTAAGCCCTTCCTGTGCCCTGGCATTGCCTAGGGTGACAAGGAGGCATCCCGCTGTCACTGAATGCTCGCCTCTTGTGCTCCTGTCCCTGCCGGCTCCACGCATGGGTTGTATTCCTCACAGGGCTGTGAGAGGAGGGAGAGTTCCCAGCAAAAGGGAGAGTAGGAGACAAAATAAAGAGGAAAATGAGAAATAGATAAAAAACTCCGGAGTGAAGTTTTATGGAATTTCCCACGTCTCCCTCTACAGAAACCTTTTGCACCTCTCCCCCAGTCTAAGAGTGCTGCAGCAGTGTAACAGTACTGTGTGTTAATGAGTGATCTCAGGTGATAGGGATCAAAACCATTTAGAAATGCCGTGGATTAAAAAACCAAGACTTGAGTTCCTGCTGTCATCATGTCAGTACCTTTGTTGATTGTAGAGCCCTGAGTGAATGTGTGTGATGTTGCATGCCTGGAATCACAGTGAACTGCTCAGCATTCGTCTCTTCAGATCCTAATGTGTGTCCCTGTGTTGAATGGCAGCCTAGCGTTGGAACGAGAAGGGCAGATAGAGCTGGAAGGAATATGAGAGAAAGGAGGTGTCACTCTTCCCACTGGGGATTGCTGGAGAAAAATATCCCCAGACACACTTGCCACAGAAAGTACTATGCAAGTTTAACACTATCTATTTAACCTCTCCAAGCTTAGATGTTTATTTAACAACAGTTTACCAACTATTCCATCTGATTGTTCAAAATTCAACATTATAACTTTGTTGGCAGCTTGCCTGATAGAGCTGGTTAGCCTGTGTCCTCTATCTCCTGTATAGCATTTCCTTTGAGATGGCAGTTAGCCATGCAAGGAGCTGTTTAGACACAGGTCTTTCCTTTATTTTCATGCCAGTCCATCCTCTTACAATTCAGTTTAAGTTTGTATTTCTGGTCAATATATTTTAAATAAATATGAATAAATTGGCAAGAGAAACGAGGAATATATCTCTTGCTCTTAATGTCATTCCAAATCCAGAAGATTCAGTATACAGATGATGAGACAATTAGATTTTTAAATATTACAAATGTTAATAGGTGTTTTCAGGTCCTGCAGGAGATGTACATCAGACTATAGGGAAGGTTATTGGTCATCTTAATGGCACTGGTGCATGGGCTCTAGTAGTAGAATGACCATTTTACCTGTAGATGTATAATTTGTCCTGCCTTTCTCTTTTTATTATATAAGAGAAGGGAATTAGTGCCATCTCCGATATTTTCTGAAGTACTGTTTTTTTGATCTGTAATAAACATCCTTAAATTGAAGACAAACCAAACAGTTTCATTCAGTTTAACAGCACATTTAGTTGTCGTTATTTTGCAGTATAACACCTTTACTTCTTTAATTATTTACATCATCATTAATCTTTTGTTTACTCATTATGTTGTTTCCAGATTAGGGCGACAATACTAGAGATCAGCACAGATATATTTGTGTCTTTTGTTGCGGTATTTTAATACATCTTTCTTAACTGAGGTTTCAGCATTTAGCAAAGCAGTGATTGTTTTTTTGAATTTATGTTTTTGTGAGATAAGATTTCTAGGTAAAGGCTTTTAGATAAAGACATAGTAAAGGCACATAATTGTAATACTGTAGGCACACTATGAGTCAGTCACATAGGAGAGTAAATATTATTCAATCTTAAACCAAAACTCCAATCTGGTCCTTGATTGTATATATGCTATCACTTCAGGCCAAATCCTGCCGTGATCTTTTACTTAGTTTCACCCAATAGACTGTTGGTATTGAAAGTAAAATTAATAGGATGCTCGTATACAAATTATTAGCATATTTAGTCAGGGACCTGAGGCATTGGATTTTTTTGTAAATAAGATATATAATACTAAAACAATTGAGAAACTTGCTTCCATAGTCCTCAAATACTTTAATGCATTTTTCTGTAACATACTCTAAAAATACATAGCAGTCATGAGATAATTTTATCAATGGTTATTTGGGATGTCTTTTTAATGCAGCTGTGGCTTTATGAATTGCCAAACAAGTTCTGTAACAGTAATGCTAATAAGGTCACGTTACCATGTATAGCTTTTACTTTGTGTCTTAGTTAATTGATGGAAATGGTGTGAGCTTGCACACAAGTGTAGGTTTTAATACCCCAAGTTAACTCATGTGTACTCTGGAATATGTTTGCATCTTTAATTGTATAGGTTGCTTGTATCACTGTTCTGTTTCAGAAGTTGAAAACATAAGCTAAGAAATACATAATGTAAAAATTTATTCATGTATCTTTGATTTATGTGGATTTCCACCGGGGGTATAATTGAATTAGGGTATATATGGAATAAGTTTTTAAAGCAGGCATGAACGCTTGTTTTACCTTCAGATGGGATTATATAACAAGTGGTTGAAAAGAAAAGTGTTCTTAGTTTACACATTTTTTTTTGATATCTCTTGGTTCCCAGTGCTTGCAGCCGAGGTCATTGTGTATCAACTTTTCCCCCTTAATGTGCACTTGTGTGAGAAAGCCAAGATCATATTCAGGGGAAGATTTTGTAAGCTTTTTAATTGTAACTTGAAGCCATGTATGGAAAGAGTGAGAATCATGGCTTTTATTTGACATCCAGTAGGTAGCCATTTTCTAATACCTGTTCTCACGGCATTCTTTTTCAATGTTGAAGTAGTGGTGATGCTACTTCTGAGTTGTTACTACTGCTATCAGATTGTTTTTAAAGAGTTTATCCTGCAGTACTATTTTACCTGCTGTAGTACATGTGGAGTCCACTTCTCAAAATTTTACAATTTTGCAAGAAGCTTGTCTTTGCTCATGTATCAGTTCTAAGACATTCGGTTCTTGTTTGCTACAGCTTGCTCTTATTTATAGTTAGTATCACAGTGATGTGCAGGATATCAAACAGAGCTTGGATTCCTTTTTAGCTGGATGGGTTGTATTCCTGCCCTTAAGATTTTACATTCTAAACAGAGAAGTTGGACAAATGGTAGATGGGAGAAGTGGCCTAAAATGTTGCTATAGGCCAGTAGTACATCGGTCTTTGATCATTAGCATGCTGTACAGTGAATCTTCTTTCATCCTCAGTGTAGCCATTTGAGCTGCAGAAGCAAACAGAACGGCAGTCATCATAGCAGCCTCTTCTTTCGCAGAGCACAGAAGTGATGAGGGGGAATAGATAGAACAGTAAACATACTTTGATCCGATATATCAAGCTGACCAAAAAAGTACCAGTAATTCAAATTCCTCACTGTAGGGTCTAAAAAGAATGTTAATAAATAGGACTGTGAGTAGACACAGTGAAAACTTTCTGATTTTTGGGTGAAATGTTAGGATATTAATTCATGCATTTTGCAAAAGGGACTTTAGTTGCATACTGATGTCTGAACAAAGTTATTTTTGTCCTGTTATGTTTTTTTGTGCTAGTACAGACTGCTTCTTCATATAATGTGCCAATGCATAAGTCTCCATATAGGGATACTCAGTTCACAGACACAAAGATCTGTATCTAGCAAGACAGCAGAAAGGACTATTCCTTTGGTACACCTGGTGTAGGTATGGATAGAATTAATTAACATAGTTTTTGCTCAAAAGTGACATTCCAGTCCAAGACAGTAAGAAGTGTTTGTTCCTGATGACAGTCATTTGCTTTCTGCTGGTTCAGAAGGCTTCCCTGAAGGAATTTTAATTGATCTGCACTTACCCAAAATAAATCAGAAACACTGCTGTATCCTAGAGATTAAAGCAAAAGACAAGATATTGGAATACAGAGTATATGATTTTTAAGGTTTGCTTTGAGATGAAGCTTGGGACATGGGGATGCTGACCTGCATTTCTATGTGTTGAACTGAGCAGGAACACAGGGATGAAGTTACAGACTCAAACACATGAGACCAGCAAACAACTTGAGAAGCAGATCCTTGCTTTGTAGCCCTCTGCCCTGGCTGCTTTGGGACTGTGGACTGGGGAGAGGAAGGCTACTGCTGCATTACAGTAAGACTTTGCTACCTCATTTGATTTTTTTTTTTTTTTCCCTGTGATGATGCTATTTTGGAAAAGGCAATCAAATTTATTAAGCACCTAGTAAAGTACAGAGAACCGTGGGGATTCACTTTGCAGTTCAAAAGGATCTAGCCTGTACTTCAAATGCAAGTAAGACTAGACTCCCTGTGTGTCTAATGCAGTAATTTTGCTTCTTGTTTGGTGAATATATCAGTGTAAAATGGATATAAGAATTTGCTGAATTAGCACTAGAATAAATGAATATAGAAGGAGATAGGACTGGTCATCCTGGTTCAGACCAGTGGTTTACCTAGGCCATCCTCTGTCTCCCATGAAGGCTCTCTTCCAAAGGTACCTCCACTTTCCCTTTTGACTCATGAAAACTCCTTGCATCAACAAGTACACAGCCTATTACACATTTTTGGAGAAAAAAACTCCTGCTTTTTCTTTCGAACTTGAGTTTTACTAGGCAGTTCCTGAGCTCAAGTAATAGGGAACAAATTATGCCTCTTCAGCCTCTCCTCGTAGTCTTCTATCATGCCTGCTCTTAAATTGTCTCTTTTTCAGTCTGGACAGTTGTGGTGTACTGAATTGTTCCTATGTGGAAACATTCTAAGCCTTTGATCATGTATGTTTTCTTCTGTGAACCTTTGCTAATTAGTTCTGTTTTGTTGTGTTCTGTTATGGACACCAAAGCAGAGCACACTTTTCAAGATGGGAATTAATACGGTGGCAAATTGTGTGTTATGCTTTGTCCTTTATTCCTTTCCCAATAATTTTTAACATTCAGTTTATGGTTTTAAGTCTGACAGAGTGGTCAGTTTATGGTTTTAAGTCTGACAGTTTTCATGGACCTGTCCATCATAAATCCCAGGTCTTACTTTCTGAACAGTAAGATGTAGTGCAATAGAGAGCTGTTTTGTTTAACAGAAGATTCAGACTGGGTAGCCAAGATGGTTTCTGGTGAACCTGTGTACAGCAAACTGCTTGCTTGCTTGAACCCTGACAAAAGTATTCAAAATTTCTTGGTGGTGCAAAATAAATAATAATAGGTAATTATAGTTTAATTTGTGCACTTAAACTTTTTAAAGTAATATAATCTTGTTATTATGAATCTCAGGAGTGGAGTAGGTGACTTTAGTAGTCGTGACTACTTTACATATTTCATACAAAGAAAGAGATGTAAAACACGTGGGATTTCTTCCAAGATATGCAGTACATGTATGAAAGAATGGTCCTGAAATGTGTTTTGAAGAGGTGATGGTCATACCTTGCTATAAAACATGCTATGGATGCTTGCACTTACTGTGTTCCTTTCCCTTCTTACCCTTAGAAAATTTCAAGTGAAAGTTAAGGACCATTTGTCCTTATCTGCCATAGAGGTGACAGACACTTCTGGAAGGAGGACCATTTTGAGCAAAAAGGAAAAGACTATCCCTTCAGCAACACAGCAAGGTGACTAAGTGACTCCGAAGAAATGTAAGTGATTTATAACTGAACTGTGGCTGTTTCTGCTGTGGACTTAAATGTTCTGTGGGAGGAGTACAGTACCACGTAACTGAAATGTATTGCTTATAAAGTATAGTTTAGGAAAAATTTGTGGAGCATACAGAAAACACGCACTCCTTCTATGTGTATGTGGTGGTAAGCGATACTGCAATTTTATTTTTTTTTCAAATGACAGTTATTAATGGAAGTGAAGTGCTGTAAGAGTCACAAAGTTTTTTGGGTTTTTTTTAATCCTTTTCTAGTCATCTAGATCTGAGTTAGATACATAGAAACTATGCAGCTAGATATCAGTTAGTCATCCTAGATTCTGCTTACCCTCAGGAGAGAAGCAGTCATCTCCAGAGGCTGATGCAGCTTATCCTTAAAAGTAATACCTAGGGAATTCAGTATTACTCTTTGAGTAGGTTGTGTCTCTCTGTTGACTGCCTAGCTCTAGCCCAAGTGATCAATGAACACTTTAACCTGGCATGTCTGTGTAAGCAGTGCCAGCTTCTCCCCTCCCCATATTGTTGTTCTCCCTTAGCTTGTGTAGCTGTTCATAAATTTAGAGAATGGATCTGGCTGAAAATAACAAATTATTTCTACAGTTTTGTTTTCGGCTGGTTTTATCACAGCCTTCTCCCATATGGCTGTGCAAGGGCCGTGACTGGTACAAAGGGTGATGGGGGTGGGAATTAGCAGCCAAAAGTGTGGGGGAATGCATGATCACTTCTTTTGGCAGCTGTGCTAGTTTCTGCAGCTTAAATTGCTTGGTGAACTATAGTCTCAGACCTTACAGATATTTTTAGTGCTTTGCCATTTGTAAGAGTGAAAAAACTTGAGTGAGGCACCCTTACTTATTATCTAAGGGGGAACTACTGTTCTGTGCATTTCATACTGTGGTAGTGCAGGGTCTTGTGTATCAATTGTAAATTAAAATTCAGATCTCCAAAATCAGGAAATGGTCACAAATGACTAGCAAGTAAGCAGGTGTCTTATAGTAATTTATAGTGTAGGCATGATACTGTATAATTCATACATACATATATTATTTCTGAATCTCAAAAATGCTAGCCCGATTTTCTGTAGCACCAAGCATGATGTGTAGGTTGGGTGATACCGTATGATTAGCAGTTGGACTAATTTAGGCACAAGATCCTTGCCTCTCCTAAACAGTAAGATACTGAATAACATTACATTCTCACATTAAATACCTGATGGGAGGGTGTAAAGAAGACAGAACCAGACTTTTCTCATTGGTGCCCTGTGACAGGATGAGAGGCAATGGGTGCAAGTTGAATACACAGCAAATTCCATTTAAACATAATATAAAAAACTTCTGTACCTTGAGGATGGTGAACTCTGGAGCAGATTGCCCAAAGAGGGTGTAGAGTCTCCATCCATAGAGATACTCAAATCCCAGTGGTACATGTTGACAAGCAGCCTGCTACGTCTGAACCTGCTTGAGCAGAGGTTTAGACTAAATGATCTCCCTGAGGTCCCTTCCTACCTCAGTTATTTTATGATTCTGGCAATATTTATAGGTAAGCAAAATCAGACAAGATTCTGCTATTTTATTTTGTGATACTTGAATTTTCTTTTTTTTTTTTTTTTTTTTTAAATTTCCTATTTTGATGTATTTAGCTATTCAGTTTAGGCTTTTACTTAAGTTTTGGCTAAAGATAAGAGATGGCAGAAGTTGCGAGCTTTCTAAGATGTGTTAAATTATATTTAAAGACTTGTGAATATAAACGAAAATCACATTGAAGTCTGTGAAAATATTTTTTAGCTATGAATTGGCACCATAATTCACGTGATGTGGACAGTCACATGATGGGGATTTTAGATGTTTAAAATGACTGTCTTTTTCACTTGATCCATGGAAAGGAAGATACAGTTTTAGTATCATTTTGTGTTTGGGGAAAAAAAAAACGTAGACAAAACTAGGGACAGAGCCTTGGAGGAGAGATCCATTAATCCATAACAGAAATAGCTGTCTTCTTGACGTCTTGTCAGAGGTCGATGAGAGCTATAAAGTGGCCTAACAATTTCATTATAAGCTCTGCTTTCAGGTACTTGCAAATGGCTATTATGGTACAGTCCATAATTCAAGTGGATGCCAATATAAACATGTAAAAACTGGGCAAATGTACAGTGAGATTTCACAATATAGTCTTCCATCTTTTACAGATGTGAGATTCAGGGGCTTCCTTGTGCTTTGAAATAATTTGGAACTGGGAACTCTAGCTTCAAATGTCAGTTTTCTTGAATTTCAACTTCTATTGGTTTGGCAGACATTTTCTGTCCACAGTTTTGCTATAGGCTGAAAGTCCTTACAAAAGCTTCCATGAGATGGGTACATCATTTCTGAAAATGGAAAAAAAAAAAGTTCTAAAAAAAGGTCTAGGAACTATCTGCTTTGCTTTTGAGCAAGGACTTGAAATTTGAGAGTGAAGCTTTTATGGGTTATAAGATGTGCCTTTTGCCATGCCTCTGAACATCTATCCTTATTGCATTGAATTATAAGCTTTTGAAAATTGCTGCTTACTCATAATCAGAAGAGGCATATAACTTTGTCAGCACATTGAGAAATTATTCTCTGTATGTTCTTAAGCTCATAGAAATGATTGAGTCTGTCCTGACTTGGAGATCAAACACTGTATGACGTTTCAAATGTACAGATCCCCTGTTATTTTCACAAAAGGTTGTGTTTTTTTTTTTAAATTTTTCTGGGACAGTGTAGTTTGATTTTTATGCTTGTTGAGAATTCTGTTTTTCTGCATCTTACGCGTACTTTTCCCATGCACTCTTTGAGAAGGATAACAAGAGTTGGATTAATTACCCCTGACATTAGCCATCTAAAAACATAGGTGTTACAAATCTGAATTGGTCACTATAGGCTTCTTTAGTTAGTGAAGTGAGATGGAGGCTTCAGGGGAGGATTCCCATAGCCTCTTTTTATGTTTGTCTTAAGATGAGATCATTCATCTTTGGAGATGCCTGTTTCTTGTCACTGACAATAAAAGAAGTCTAAGGTAACTGGCACAAATTTAGACATCTAACTTGTATATTAAATATTAAGGCAGATAAATTCCATCTCATCTGACATAACGTGAGACTTAAGAGGCAGGAGTATTACTGCTGACACTGACAAAAACATCCTGCTTTCACATGAGTAAACAAAATTATTTTTAAAAGTATTTCTTTGTGGTTATGGCGATACATACAAGCTTATTTAAATGACATTTTCCATATTGCTTAGACTTATTATCTAACCATTCAAAAATGCTCTTCAAATGCCACTTTAATATTAACTATGAAATACAGATTTTTTGAGATTTTCTTACTGTATTTTGTCTCTAGGTTGAGAAATACAAATGTTTTAACTCTATGTCATTACTTAATTTCTAGTAAGATAGTAATAATGATGTATCGTGAGATTCTAGCATTGTTGCTTTAGTATAGCTTGCAATAAAAGGCTGAAAAAATCTGGTGCCAATATAACAGACGAAAATGCATTTTCCTCTAATTTTTAAAAGCAAATAATTGGGTGACTTTCCAGTTTGAAAAAGTTTGCTCTACTGTCAACTAATATTGATAATGTGTTCTATTAAATGAGATTGTGATGAAATGCTGTTTTCCATTTGTGTTGAAGTATTGTAGATTTCTTTAGTAATTTAAACTTCTGTCTATATTTGAGTAATGGCAACTACATCACCTAACATGGGATGATAACATACCACCTTCCTTAGTTCCCGTGTTCATGGATACAGACTGTTTGTAGGGAGCACTTTCTTGCCATGGAATAATTGAACAGGTCTAAAAGGCATTAGAAGGAATGTACGATGTTTCTATTTGCTTTTTAGTTAAAATACAGGTGTATGACAAATTGTAGTGTAACTTATTATTAGATGTCTTTTTGTGGCTAATTGCCTTATATTTGAATTATTACCTTGGATGGCGAGACTTACCTAGACTTACTTCTTATGTGTTTTTATCGTCACTGTAATGAAACTATGAACAAAAGCAGAGTGTGCTTCAAAGATGGTCTCAGTATTGTTGCTTTGTAAGAAAAATGCACATGATTTCTTATGGTAAGCACTATTTCTGTGCTTCCACGTACAGCTGACTGATTAACCTCATTGTGGTATATCACATTTTTTTTGCAGTTTTAATTTTGTTTGAATATTAATTTTTGTATCTAGGATGTATCTTTCACTTTGTTTCCATCTTTTCATTGTTATTAAAAATGTGGTACATTTAGTTAAGTATTGCATAGTACCAGAGTGCATGTATAATTGTGTAAAATTACAGAGAATACCTGACTTCTGAAATCTACATTGAACCTGAGGAAGAGATGTATTTTTTTTAATTTTTAAAGATTACTTGCAAATTGGCCTAAAGAAAGTATGTAGAGAAGGGAAGCAATCTCATGTTAATAATTTTCAGGTATTTTCTCTTTGTATATATTTGCACAAAATTACATCCACCAATGTTTCTATCTCTGTGTCAGCAAACCATGTGCTGTAAACATGAACAAAATATTTCTCTTAGAAACACTTGCCTTATCAGTACTTGCTGGCCAAGATTCTCACTGGTAATTACTCAGAACTTCACTGAAGTTCACATGCTGGCTCTTTATGTGGTTGATAGAAGTTTTATAGGCTTGATTTTCTTCACAATTGACTGGCTTTATTTGAGTTGGATTTGTAATACTCCTATCCTTCTGCTACTTCAAGAATGTTTAGTTTTGAATGGCATTTTTATGCATTATCACAAAAATCCACCAAAAAAGACCCTAGTTCTGTGAAAATGAAAAGGGCAGTTAAGCCAAGATGCTGCTACACAGAGGATGTTTGAGTAGTGAAGAACTGTGTGTATTTGTATTGAACTATAAATTTTATTTTATGATTGACATTTTGTCCTGACCCTGTTACAGCGTTCAGACTGAGTAGATCCAACAGGCTGAGACTATCTGGGTCCAGTGAATGAACCTGAATATAGAAACCTGAGGAGTATCTGTTAAGGAAAGTCATTAATGACTGCAGCAAAATTAACAGCGTAAATATTGGCCATGGCACAGTCATCTAAACGAGCAAATTTTTTTTTTTAATAATAGAAAATTGCCCATGGGTCAGTCCTGTTCCATGCAGGTAAACAATTGAGTTCCCATCACAGTGTTGACCTGACTCAAATTTTAAAGGCAACCTGAAGTTTCAAACAGAGAAAAAGGAAAAGATATTTTGATTGTTGCAGGCATTTTTAGAAAGTATAAACATGTATTGATGTTTTTTCTAAAACTGAGTTGCTGTGCATCTCGTCTCAAGTTGCAAAACAGGCAAGAGAGGAAGGAAGACTTTTTTACCAGCATGTCTTAATTTCTTCAGCCTGTGTAAGCTGTTTTGTCTCCAGTGGATTTGGGATGTTTAGATTCCTGAATTACTTGGTTGAGAGCATCGATTAATTGGACCTTATGCCCATTCTGCCTGTCAATTTTCTTCATTTTCTACCTTGTGAGAGACGGAGTTGTATTAGTTTGATTTGAGGTATTTTTCCTGTGGTATAAGGGGATGAAAGATGGGTGATAGACTAAATAAGGATGTTAAAAGGATGCCAGCTAAGCAGATGTCTTTCACTGAAATGATGATTTTATAGACTTTGGTGTCGCCCTGCATGCAGTTGCAGTTCCCTGGCATTGAGCTGTTTAGGAATTGGAAATGGTATGAAACATGCATTTGTAATGGAAGACAATATTCTTCATATAAGATCAGTAAATATTTTTATAAGATTACTGTCTGTTGGTAAACAGCTGCAGTGCTGTGCTTCAGACGTAGGAGCATTTGAATGGTAATGAAGGGTTTCTTGTATACAGTTAACAAAGCATGGTGAGATCCTTTAGGACATATGTCATGACATGTATAATAGTAGTAATAATACACTGCATTTCATCTGAGGATGTCAAAGATCTTTATAGAAAACATTAATGAATTAAGTATCACCCTAACCCCATGTGAAGTACTGCTAAGGCTACTTCAGTCATTAGGTGGTCTGAATACAGAAATACCATAGCATTTTTGCTGTATGTTGGTTAACACGCCTTTGCTGCACAGGTAATTCGGGAAGCTTTAGTCATATGTATCCTGATCAATATTCTTGACACAGAGGTGTTAAGGCATAGAGAAATGGATTGACTTGGTACAGGCAAACAGTAATTCCAGCATAAGCATTCTAACACCAAAATCATCCCAAGATGTCTGGCTCCTTGCAGTAATAGTTGGCTTGGGCAGCTGGGTCCCTTTGGATTCTGCCATTGAGTTACCTGCCATCCCTTGATCCGTGTGGGGATCACACCCAGACTTTGACAATGCTCTGTGATGAAGATGATGTTTTTGACTGCTTTATGTGAGAAGAGTTAACTTCAGATACCTGGAATGAATACTGTCATCACTATTGTACAGTTTGAAGCGCTGTGTAATATTGCAGAAGATAACACTGTGCAAATGCAGTGCAGTTGGAATATGGCCATTTAGAGTAACAATTTCATGAGTTTTGATACACTGATATATGTATATGTCAGAAAACCAGCATATTTATATGTGTTAAAACCATTGGTATGTGATACATTAAACACAAACAGCTTTTCAAGGGCAAGACAGTAGTTGCAAAAACACTGTAGCTGCAAAGTATAAGAGCAGAAACCATCTGTTGTGTAGTGTATTTTGATGAAAACATCCATGATGGAAACCAAAGCTAATTAAACAGTTATTCCACAATGCAATTTAGGGCTTTAAAAATAATTTTATTTAGAAAGTTAATTTAGGGAGACAACTGTAAAAGACACTTGTTTTTTTTCCCCATGAACACTGCTCCCTGTTTATGACCACATTTTCTACATCATTGCTGAAGACCATTCTTTCACCTGTTGTCCCTTTTGCTGAAGGAGATAGCAGCAGTATCTTAAAAGTATTCTTTAATGTTTTTGCTATTCTAGACCTCACATTTTGCAGTAGTGAAATATAAAATTCCTTCTCTACATTATCTGTAGCAACAAATGAAAACATGTAGGTTCTCAACTGACACAATTTTGGCTAAAATCATATTTTTAAATATAAACCAAGTATGGGTTATGCTAATAGAACCTCATTTGTAATTTAAACTGCAGCTGTTAACATTCAGTAATGGAGCCATAGATCAAGGAGTTTTCTGCAAAAACAGAAAAATACTAATTCTTCGTCCTCAGATCTGCAAATCCAGACTGATGGGATTTCAGCCCTTCATCTTTTAGTGACAGGCAGCAGCATCAGTGGAATAAAACTAAAATTTGATCCCCTTTCTCTCCACCTCCTTCCCCTAATTTTACTCTGACAGAGAAAGAATCGCAGTTTTAGCTGGTATCTTTGCTCAGGGGAAAAATGGTCTGTCATCAGGTCTTCTAGGGAGAAAGAGCTCGGGAGAAAGAGCTCTTCAGTGGAACAGCTAAATGGTATTTTGATTCTCAGGGTGCATCTTATACCTGTATTTTTGAAAGATATGATAAATGATTTCTGAGACAGTTATTGAGAGCAGAATCAAGGTCATCAACCTTCCCCCAAGAGGTCAATATCTCTCAGTTCTTGTTTCTGATGAAAATGTTGAACATGGGGGAGATGCACTCCGGATCTGAAAGTGTGCAGTCTCACGTGAGCAATCCCCAGCTACATGGTAGTAAAAGATGTACTTCTGGTTTTTTTAACTGCAAAAATCAGTGACTGATCAGATTTTTCTAGATGAATTTTAATTGATTTTGCAATACTTTAGTGCATGCATGTTGAAGTTTATCATTCTAAATCCCCTAACATGCATACATTACTGTAAAGTCCTCTAAAATTCGCGATGAAATAGAAGCCTTTGGGTATTTTGAAGTTGAGACCTCCTGTGTCTTTGGAGAAATTTGGTTTGAAGCCCTACAGCTAAATTCCAAAGCTCTTCATTATCTGCAGATGAGTTGCTCCTGTACTGGAGTTGGCTTATGAAGCTGCATCGCTGCATATGGCTGGAAATACTCAGTTGTCTGAAGAGATAAAAGATATAAATTAGCCACAGGAAAATAAATCTTTACAAACTACTTTACAAAACAAAAATAATGTGGTCTTATACCTAGAAGAGAAAATGGTTATCATCTTAGTATTAATAGGTTTTGGTAATATCTCTATTAGTATTTTAGTTCAATTCAGGACTGCACCAGAAGTGTCCGAATAAACTAGCTTCCCTTTGAACCTTCCTGATGATGAAGCTAAACATGGGCAAATACTCCAAAAATGGACCAAAAGTAGCACAAAAAAGTATCTTGAAGCACATGGATGTAAAGTGCTTGGCTCCAGCTGTTCTGCTGTACAAGGTCATTCTTGTTAGGCTCCACTATTTCCTACAGTAGATCTTTTGTTAGTTAAATAAGGTCACAGGCATCCTTGTCATGAAAAAATCTGTTTAAAAAAACCCTTTCTTATCTGCGAGTAATGTAATGTTTCCATTTCTTGCTCACATAGTAGATTAGGGTCTGTAACTGTAGAGTTGTCTTCTGGATTTAAAATGTTTTCAGATATTCACATGTAGTTTTATGACCAGTGAGCTATTTTTGTTTTGTATGTTTAAAACTACCAAAGCAGGAGTTGTTTTTATCTAGTCTGTTTCCGTTAAAACTGTCATTTAAAGGGTGATGATGTTTGGAATTTTTGATTTTACCTTCTCTATTCATATTTCTAAGGGAAATGTTAAACAGATAGCTTAGAGGAGAACTGGAAGACTTATGGAGGGTTGTCCTTTTCACCTCCCTTTTCTATAGTTATATGATAAATGAAGCAAAAGTTATTGCTTGTTTATCAGTAGTTAGGAAAAAAAATGGAAGCTAATACTGAAAGCCAAAAGCTGAGTATCTTTTCATCATAATCTGCTATCATTTCTGTATTTTAATAAATTGTGGGGTATGTGTGTATGTATGTATATGCACAGGCGAGTGTGCACATGCACACAAGTGTGCGTATATTATGCTGTATTTAGTATGGCATGTAGTACAGAGTAGTGCTGATAGCTGTATTGATGAAGTAATTCATTGGACAGGGTATTTGTCGTAGTACCTACTACTCTACTTATTACTTGAAAGATAAAGCATTTAGTCAGCTTTTCTAAATAGATACTCACTGCTTTGTGCCCAGGTTTCTAATCTTGTGCACATTTCTAGTGATTTTCTAACCTAGTTGGTGTTTGTAAATGAGGTTGCTGTGTGCTGGCATCTGTAGTTCTTCATTGGACACCTAACCATGATTTATGAGCTCTTAGTTATCAAAGCCTTTGATTTTGGCCCATCAGCCAATACCCTGTTTCCATGACACTATGTATGGCACTGAGTTAATGACTTACTTGTTCGTGTGCTCTTGAGACTGAGTCAATAGATAGTTAGTTACTTTGGTAGCATACTGTGAAATGGTAAGATGATACTTCTGAAGTGCCAGAGGTAAAAATCCAAATACTGTGTTTAGGAATTACTCCAAAGACAACATTTTTGTCTACTGTAGCTTGCTGTTAAATAATTTAAAATGACACATTTTTTCATTATTTTTAAAATAGTCATACTGACTCAGGAGAAAATTCTGTACCTTTTTTGCTCATAGGTGAAACTGAGTATCATGTGATGTAAGGAAATAGGCAGTTTGTAAATTTATATAAAAGGGACCAAGGGAAGAGGACAAAAAGAAGAGCTGGTATCAATTTAGGGAAAAAAAAAGTTTGAGACCAGTTGAATGACGGGAAGACATTGGGTATGATATGCCTGTTAACTTTCAGCGGTATTAGGCCACTCATTACAGGGTGAGGTAATCAAACATTTGAACATCAACTGATTTTGTTATTAAGACAGTAAAGGTACAGAGAAGATGGAAAAAATGATAAAATGGACTTTATAGTGTTTTGCACAATGTCATAACTGCTCAGCAGGCTCACCATAAACACAAACTCCTCAAAACTCTTCAGCCATTACCATATAGCTGTAGGAGTGCTCCCAAACAGTCAGTCTTCAATATGTTGAAACATTAGCATAACAGTACATTTTTTAATGTTGACCTGTATATTTCAAGTATCTTATTCATTGATGGATACAGCACTTTCATTGACATGGCTTATGATTAATGTAAAATTTTTTTAAAAAATTGCAGATGCATATATTTTCAGTGACTTGTCATGCAGAAGTCTGGCAAATCTGAGTTTTTAAGTGTGCTCTGAAGATGGACAGCTTTAACTTTATTTACTTCCTAAGGACAAGCAACATGACCCTGACCTGCCATTTACTACCTGTCATGTGAATTTTAGAATTAAAAAAAACTCTGAGTATTTGTGATTTTTCTCAATTGCTTGAGAGCATCTATGGCACTAATGTTTCACTTAATGCTCCACTCACTCTTGGAATCAAAAATGAGATAACCTTTAGAGTAGAATATGGACAATTCCCTTCCTAGGCTAGAGGAAACACTGGAAGCCTGAACTAGGAAATTCTGGAAGAAGGACCTTTGCCTCTCAAATTTGTGTGTGTAAGATTGCTTTACTGTGAAAAGTTTTTTCTGCTAATTCCAGACCTATCTGAAAGGCTTTTGGAGGAAGGAAACAGAGTGACTTAAGTGCACCACACAATTGTTGAAAAGGTAAATCAGGTTACCAAATTAACTGGTGGGCGACACCATCCAGAATAATTAAAGTCCTGAAGTAGTGTGTGGTTGTGTACATGTTAGCTGAGAACTTCTTAAATGTGGCTTCTATACTGACTCTATTCTTAATACTTACTACGGGGTTCCCACCCAGAGATCATGTTTACTGCTGTTGTTGCAGATGTCAATTTTGTAATTTCTTGATTGCTGCCATAAGTTGATGGGGGAATGTTATGATTGGTCTGATTGTCAGACGTTACTTAAAGGTATAAACAAGGTGCTGAATATTTTTCATTTCTGTTACTTGTTCTGTGAAGCTGAATGCTGGCTAAGTTTAGAACCAAGGAAATCCTTTCCATTACTTGCATTGATTTTCCCAGTGTGGCAGGGTGCTCTAGGTCTTTTCCATGCATATGTCTTTCATCAGATGAAAATATTCTGTCAAGGGAAGCATGTGAATAGGATTTAAATAGCTACCTGTTTTGTGGACAAAACCAGGCAGAATTGTGTCTGAAGAAACAAAAATATTTCTAAAAATTAGACCCTGAATGTTGGTTTAAAGGTTGTGTCCTTTGGAAGGATTTGAAGCAGTTTAGGTGCTTATGTTGCTCTAGGGACTTCGAGTACTGTGAGGTTTTAAGGAAGACTTAAGTATTCCAGGAAGTTTAAGAGCTTATGGCATCGTAAATATTTAAGATGATTTAAAAGGTTATGTCCTCTTTAGTATTTGAGTTGGATTAAGTGCTTATATTGCCTTAAGGACTTTTTCCCTTTTTTTTTTTTTTTTACCCTAAAAGGAACCTAGGAAATTAAATGCAAAAAACCCTATAGATGAAGTGTTCAGGCTGCATTTGAGAAATGCAGAATTCTGGGGTTCAATAGCAGCATTAACTTGACCACAATAGGTATACATCAAAGATGGAGAGAACAATGGAGGGTGTCTAGGAAACAGCTGGATATGAAATCCAGAAGCAGTAGTTTTTAATACCTTGACAGCCAGTATGTTGGGAAATTTTTTTTCTTCTTCTTTTTGTTCTGTATGATTTGGTAAGGAAGATCAAATAGATGTTCAGAATAGAATCAGATCATGAAAATGCAAGGAAACAATTTCGTCTTAAAAGGTAAAGAGCGTATTTAATTCAATATGCTAGACAATACGAAGCCATTTAGTTCCATTTTGCAGTTTTGCTGATACTTCACCTCAATGATAAGGAATGATAAATATTGTGTATTTGGGTTTCAGTTGCTTATTTTTTCAAAATTTAATCAATTTATGTATTTATTCTTGTCTTCTGATGTGCTTGGCCTAAAATAATCAGTGAGTGTATTTACATAACATATTTTTTGAAGTTTCTATGCTTCTGTAATTGTAGGTATATTCCTAAAAAGTATGTTTTCAATTTTTATTTTATTAACCAAACACATACACTTCTCAGTGAGTAAAAAGCAAATTGCCACCATGCCTTCAATGTATTCTGTGCTGCCTCAAATAAATAGGCGTCAGTCCAAACTCACATTTTTCTTATGGGCCTCTCATAGAGCATTGATGTTGCGTTGTTAATACAGCACAATTATGGTAGGTGTATCTGCTCTTGCAGGCTGCTCTTGTGCAGCGCTCATGACAGCCATCTGGGCCGTGTCTGGTGGCCCCATGGGAAAGGCATTAAATGATCTCTGGTATGGTCTTATGGCATGGATACTGCATTCTGACAGGGAGAATATCAGCAGAGCAGCCCTGCCCTTCCATGGTGACATGCTGGAATATGGTCCACATGATATGAGGTGCATGAATTGACATGCCCCTTGATAGCATCTTCTCACTGATCATGCTGCCTAAACAAAAAAATCAGCTTGTCAGTTGAGGTAGAAGAGTGGCATCTACAGGAAGAGGAGTTGAGGATGAGGATAACCTGAAACCTTTGTGACTAGGCAGGCAATGTACAGTCTGTATTCAGCTATGTAGGTGGGATGAGGTGTCTTCCACATGGCCACATGCCCCCAGAAAGTTCACTGATAATATCCCAGTAAGCTGAAATATTCTGCCAGCTATGCCATGAGTATTCTAATACTGGTGGTCATGCTGGTTCACTTTGTCCCAGGAGTTATGACCAAGAATCACCAACAGTTGGTAGTACAATGCGTTCAAAGGGTGGGATGGTCAGAACTGAGTATCTTCCAGGCTATGTCTGTGGCCCTCTGTTATATATCACTTAATGCAGAGTTGAGAAGAATGTGGTGGAGAAAGACAGTTAAGAAGAAAATGGGATATAGTTCAAAACATAGGTCTAAGTGTTGCTATT
The DNA here is from genome assembly GCF_003259725.1 of Athene cunicularia. NCBI lineage: Eukaryota > Metazoa > Chordata > Aves > Strigiformes > Strigidae > Athene > Athene cunicularia. The sequence continues at coordinate 54,354,935 of NW_020799092.1, forward strand.
GTTGCTATGTGTTGATGCCATACAAACAAATGATTATCTGTTCTAAACTGGGTTTCTTGTAATAGTGAGTTTAGCTGCCTCAGAACTGACTTGTGGTTCTTAATATCTCTTCAAAATTATTAAAATATATTTTCATGTGTGTACATCTTTAATTAAATGTAATTGCCTATTACTTTTTGTAAATCCCAGTGAGGAAGGACCAATGTTTTCCTGTCTTTCTCTCTCTCAATTTTAGCATCATCTGAGAATTTCGAAAATAGTTTCATTATGCATGATCATTTCATTGTCCAAGTTATGAAAGAAAACACCCAGTGCACCGGAGCAGGCTGGACCCCTGTTGCACCCCATTCATAATATCCTTCTTCTGTTACTAGTATCTACATCAGATTTTTGAACACGTTTTTTATTTGCCTTAAAATAGTTTAATTTAGTCATTGTTTTCTTAGCTTTTTGTCATGAGTCATCTACTTCTTTTTATATGTCATCCACTGCTTCTTTCCCATTCACAAACTGGTTTTCTATTGAAGGAGAAATTTAATTGGCTTGACAGATTTTGCTCATGACAAAACTATATTGGCAGGTATTTATTTTCTTGTTGTAAAAAAGAAAAAAACAAACTTGTTGGTCTTGTTTTTCTAAAGAATATTCCAGGAACTTAAACTAGTTGGATAAGTCTGTCATGCCTTACCTCCTCTTTTTTCACCTTTTAAAGACAGGCACTGGATTTTTCCTTTCTAATTGTTCTGGAACTTCATCCATTCTCTAAAGGTTCTGAAAAAAATGCTAATGTCTGTGGGATAATTTCAATTAATTCTCTTAGAGTCCCTTGCAATGCAGTTAAATGTCCTACCTTTGCAGGGAATAAGGGGCAGAAACCTTAATCGCTGGATTGAACTAAGTTAAGAATAAATATAAAAATAATTTTAAACTCTTGCAATTTCACTGATTGGGTTTTAAGTAGCTGTAAATGACAGGTTAGCAAAATTTCAGTGCAGTCAGACATGAGAGGCATTGGGGTTTAGCATTCTTCAACTGGCTCCACTGCACAAGCCAACATCATGTTCTTACCTATCCTAAATAAGAGCTTGATTAGGCTCAGCTGATCTGACAGCAGTTAACTTACTGATGTGTCTCTTCACCTGTTTGCCATGTTCTACTCTTAATTTTTATCCCTTTTATCGCTAGTTTTAGCTATCAGATTGTACTGGTCTTTTATATCAAAGACCAAGCAAAATATATTTGTCTTGGTATCTTCTACAAACATCTTGAATAACTATTTCTTGAATTTTCCTATTACTGTTAAGGAATGTAAAAAATGCTTTCTTGCTACTGATTCAAAATTTTTGGAAGATATATTTCACTTTCTGTTCTTGCCCTTCTGACTTTGTCCCTGTATTGTCAAGTTTTTCTCTCCTGCATACCTGTGTTCATGGATTTGTATTCTCCTTAAGTTGCACGTCCTTGAAGAATTTGTGATTTATTCTTTTTCATAATCTATTTAGTTTGCTCCAGCACCTTAAATGTTACCTCTTTATGGAACTTTGAACTCTTTCTTCCCTCTCTTCGAGTTACCTTTCACAGGATCTTGGCCAACAATTCATTTATCCAACTCCTCTTCTGTAATCTCCATTGATTTTATTTTCCTAGTCTTCCTTCTCCTTCCCTTCTTTGGCAATGGGAGTTCTCTCATTTATGGTTTCTTTCAACCAAGCCACCATTAATTTTCATGCTTCCAGTGAGTTAAAGGTTGAAGTAGAATCTAAAACACTTTTTGCTCAGTCTCTGCACTGAAAAATGGTTTCAAACACATTTCTGGCTGTCTCCTTTCCAAAAAGATGACCAGATAGTAAAGCTTCCTTGATATTGCCAAATTCTGCTGAAACTTGCTTGCATACTGCTTGGTCACAAAAAAATCTCATTCATATGGTCTTTTTTTCTGAGGAGAGAAAACAGAGTACACTGTGCAACAGAGAAAGAACCGTGCTGGATGTACAGGCAACCAAATGTCAGTAAAGATGTGAATTTATCTTTTTATACTGCATTGGTAAACAGACTGAATTTCAGCTTATGGTTCTTGTGGCCACATCTAAAAAGAAAAAACCTATTGGAAAATTAGAGATGGTGCCAGAAACAATTACAAAAGTGATTTAAGAGCTTGAAAATTGCCTTGCAGTGAAATATTTAAGGAGATCAGTCTGTTTACCTTATCAAAAAGATGTTTGAGAAGTGACTTAATTACAGCATACCTTCACAGAGAGAAAATATCTGGTGCTCTAAAGAGCTCTTTAGTACAGAAAAAGCATGACATGAAACAATTGTTTTTAAGGAAGTCAGACTTGATGATCTAATGGTCCTTTCTGACCTTGAATGCTATTTAATCCATGAATCTTCTCAACTTTGGCCGTTCTTCTGCAAAATGCATGGCCGCCTTCTTGACAATCTTGACAGCCTGAAGGAGAGAAATACACTTGGACTGGGAGGGACTTGTAGGATAAGATAAAAAGTGAGCAGAGGAGGGGAGATTTCCTTTTGAACTATGATTCATTATGGGGCATTTGATTTTTTAAAGACATTTTCTAAATTTGTGACTAGTTTCCATTTTCTATTCTAGGTGGAGGGTCCCTTCCAGAAACTGTTAGCTTTGGTGGTTTGTTCATTCTTTTATTTTATAGTTAAGTGCCCTCTGGCTGGGGTATGTTGCTTATTTGGCCAGCTTATAGGGCTTTGTTGACTTATTTCTTTAAGAAAAATTCAGAAAGATGATACAAGACTTGGTGTCTGGAATACAGAGACCATTAGTGAATTCTTTTATCATAGCTCATAGAAAAGTTGGGAATTCTTTTTTTCTTTTTTGTCTTTTACAGTATTAAAATCTTAACTCACTTCAGTCAGAACTATGCCCACTAGCCTTTACCCAGTTCAGTAGCAAAACTACGGGCTACGCATTAACTTATTTTTATTTACTTACGGAAAGAAAATAGTGTTGTTAGGAAATTACAGACACTTGCAGCACAAATGTTCTAAGTGAGAAACCATCATAAGCCTTTTTTCCCCTCCTCAAGGGTTAACATTTGGGCTTTGAAATGTGTCTTAGGCTAAATTTTGGCATTAAAACCCTGTACCCAAGTGTATATTTTTTCCGTCAGGTTTCTTCTAATCAGTCATGTTTTAGGAAGTGCAAAAAAAGGACAGCATTTTACTAATGCTTCCATGAGGATCCACAGGTTTTAAATTTTTGTGTCAAGAGAGGAATGACTGGTATTAGGCAAATTTATAATAAGTTTGGGAAACCTTCATGAGGAACAGATATGTCCCATGTTTGCTTTCCACATGCCTTTCTTACACTTTCCACATGAAGAATATATGGAAACATCTTGAGATGTAAACACTTTCTACCTTTGTGACATCTGGGTTTCTAGAGTGGCCTCAGCACTATGTTTAAGAAATTGAGAAACAAGCTTGTTACATCTTGAAGATGAGGCATCACTGCTCTAATGCAAATCACTGGTAAAGTGCTTTTCTTCACAACAACTGAATTAATCATCATACTTATTTTAAGATTATTTTCAGCAAATCTTTCTACTTTTTGCTCTTGTAAATCCTGACATTTGCTCTCCTTGAAAAAAGCTTAACAATATCAGAGGGAAATTAATGATTTTTTTTTTTACAGAAAGTGAGAGTATGCTTTTATTTTGTACTGTTCCCAGGCATCTGCTTTGGTGCGAGACTTTGTTGTTTTCCAGCTTATTTTGTAACTTTTTGAAAAGAGCAACTGTGTGTCTTTTGCAGCAGCAACTGCCTACCTCTTGTGCCTCCCAGACTGCAGTTGTCTCACTTATGATGTTATGAGTGCCCTTTATGTTTTGTTGCTTTTAAAAATCCGTGAACATACTCCTTATTTTGCTTTTTGATGTCCTGCTGAAAAGATCAACAAGAAGAAGCACTGCCACTGCACTCTTTAATTCAAAATTCATTGCAGTTTCTCCATTACACGTTTTGCTTGCATTGGCTTGATTTAATATGAACTTGGAGACCACATCCTTCTTAATGCCATGTTCATCACTGGCAGTTCTGTGGTCTGCTCTTTGGTGTTTGTATAAGCCATGTTAACACTGAAGCTTGACCAAGATTTGCTTACCACAAAGACAGTTTGTGAAAAAGAAAAAAGGTATATCCCATTTTTGAAATAGCAGACATGACCATGTTTGGTGCAAACAGGCGAATACTAACCAGGGGATGGATGGCAAGGTGTTCAGTGAGTTGTTGCCTGTACAGAAGCATTACTCTTGTCTCTTCTAATTCTGAAATTAAAGTGTTGCAGTTTTGGGAACCTCTTTTACAGCATCTGTAGAAACTCAGCATGTGACACAGTGCACCACTGACCAGCCTCCTTGCTTGCAGCACGTTCGTCTTGCACAGCTGCAAGTTGCTGCTGAGGAGCTGTATCTTGCTGCAATTAAGAAGGGAACATGTCCTGTCACCTGCAGGAGCTCAGTGAGAGGGGAGCTGCTGCCTGTCTGTGATCCGTGCCTTGATCCCATCTTGCCTCTGTGCACGACAGTTCTGTCGTCATTCAGAATGAAGGTGTTTGCCTAAATACGACAATATGGTGCTATTAAAAAAAACAAAGTAGCAGTAGAACATGATGCTGTGTAATGCTTCAATGTGATCAATAGCACAAAATACACTTGAATAGCAGAAGAATATGATCTTCATTTTCACCATTGCAGAATATCCTCTTTATTTTTTTCTTAATGCATGAATTAAATGGCTTTGTTCCCCCAGGTCTCTTGTGGGAACATTTCTCTGGGCACTGGCTTTTAATTTCCTTTGCTTCGGATAGCCCTTTAGCAGCTTGGAGGTACTGTGCTTAACTTACTCTGGTCCAGATTCTGTTGCTCTTTGTGCTAGAGGACATGATTCAGAATGTCTTTTTGCCTGTGCAACTTAAGTGTGGCTAAAGATGTGGTACAGGCAAGGTGATTCAGGTATTTAGCCTCCTTAAATACTTGAAAAAAATGTCATTGCTTCTGCTAACTGAGGATTCCCTATAGATGCAGCACAGTTGGAGATGCTAGACACAGGGGTTTATTCTAATTCTTGGCCCTCACTGAATCTGAAGTCGCTGCAAGCGTATTAAATACCTTCATCTGGTCCATCCTGTCCACATGATCAACCTAGAGTCAGGCTCCTTTTTCTTTATCTCCTTCTGGATCCTGTATTTCATCTGTTGTTTTTTTGGTTTGTTTGGTGTTTTTTTTTGTTTGGTGGTTTTTTGTTTTTTGTTTTTTTTTTTTTTTTTGTGTGTGTGGTTTTTTTGTTTGTTTTTTGTTTTTTGTTTGTTTTTCAACGCAGTGGCTCACCTTCATTTGGTATCAGTTAAAGATTTCATTTGGAGGGTCCATGCATCTGAACTGTTCAGCAGCTGGAATCTTCAGAGGCTTTCATGGGCTATAACTGAATCTGCTCAGGCTGAGGAGGAGAGTCCAGAAGGCAGAGCTTGGTCTCCTTGAATAGGGGTGTTTGCAGGTCCCTCCTCTTTCTTTGAAACAGGATATTGTGGCTAACTTACTGTGTGGGTGTGGGCGAGGGATCCTGGGCAAGACCTAGGAGCTTAGGTCTGCTTTGGGAGTTAGTTGGCATGTTTACAGTGCTCCACCTCATGTCTGAATTGTAATGAAGTTTACACTGGAACGGAACAGCTTGCTCTCTAAAGCAAGGCACTTCTGCAATCCAAACAAAAATGACTGTTTTGAATTTGGGTGTCTTCGTGGTTGGATAACATTTATTTCAGATGTGGAAACTTTTATTTAAAGGAAGTTGGTTTCACCTCCATGTCTTTAGCTTAAAAATCTCAGATATAGCTGAAGTCAGTAATAAAAGTCCGTATTCAGTAAGTAAAGTTCAAATGCTTTCAGTTCAGCAAGTTGAATACATCTGTGTTCAAAAACAAGGCAGTTCTTATTAGAACTACAATGCATACAAGATCATCTAGACTGCTGTGCTTGTATTTTCTATTATATCTACCAAGTTACCTTTTAGTAAATGGATGTTTGTAGGAACACTAGATACAGCAGTGTAGGTTAAGAAAAAAAGTGGGATGGGAACTATGAATTTTCAAGCTTCTGTTGTTCTCTCAGCTCTGTTTGGTGCTTCTGATAGAAGTTGTGGGGTTTTTTTTCTTTTAAAAAGGCTAAAGGATGAAAAGCTGTTCTTGGGAGGACTCCTTCCACTTACTTCTTTGATTCTTTCCATAGAAACATAATTGTAAGAGCACCAAAGAAAGAGTGACACTCTTTGAGATTTGACTGGTGTTCCCTTGTATCAGTTGTTTACAAAAGGTGATAAATGCAATGTACAATTTCTGTGGGGAAATACTTCTGTAAAATTAATTTTTCTACAGATGTTCTCAGAGCTGTGAAAAAAATGATGCAACACTTCCATAACATTAAATTTGAGGAATAATTACACTTGGCAGTTTTTGTTTGCAGCAATGCACGAAAGGCTGAGGGCTTTTGTACAGTTCAAAGAGCACATTCCACAGATCTAGCAGTTGTCGGTTGCCTGCAGGGATCATTTGAATTTTCAAGGAAAAAAAGCATCAGAGTAATGCCCAGACCATTTGGTTGTATACTCTTAGCTCTCTCTTTTTAAATTTCACCTGTATGAAAAGTTGCTTGAAAATAAACAATGTACAAATGTGGCACACCTTAATGTCAGCTAAAAGATTTTTATGTCAAATTTCATTGTTTCTGGTTCTTTCTTATTGATGCTTAATAATGTAGAGATTAATATGAAAGGTAAGATAACAAAAAATGAGGAATGAAATTGTTCAAACACGTGGGAATGGTGAAAGTAGATAACAGCAAAGGGAAGTCTCTTTACATGTTAGGATCCTGTAGTTATTTGTCAGCTTATTGCATTAGCCAAATTGTACAATATACTCTGTGTTGCTTTGCTGTAGGAGAGCGCCAGTTAGAAAGGTAAACCCTCTCATCTGGTGTGCCAAGCCTGGAAAACTTGCCAGCTCCTATATCTTGCAGCTCTGTCACTCTCCATAAATCTGTTGATTGTCACCGTGTGTCTGTCTAAAGCTCCTGATTATCTAACGGGAGGCCATGTGAATATTTTTACGCTATGTACCCTAATAGGATTTTTGGTGAAATATTCCATGGTATTTCTCAGAGAGGAAATCTTTTTTTCTATTACTAGGTGATTATCTTCATTTGTTCTGGCTGTGGGTTGTTGCACAGCTCGAAAACTCAAGAGCCTGTTTTCAGTCATGGGCAGACACAAAAAGTTTGAAGCTAAGAAGCCTTGCTCTGGAGCATAGATAGTTTTTTTTTTTTTTCCCATAATTTGTGCTAGCTTGGTTTGTACTGCTGAAATCTCTCTTACCTCCCTCCATACAAAGTGCAGTGCCTTGAGCTCAACCTGCGGCCTTGTGGGAGCAGTGGTGGGGTGGATGTCCTCAGGCTCCGCATGCTCCCACCAGTGTGTCTCACCTGAAACTGCATAGCTCTTCAAGGTCAATTAATCAGTGCCATTTTAATCAGTTTTTTAATGGTTAAAAACCCTTAAAATACTCATTATAGCTTTAAGAAATTAAGGCATATCTTGTATCTACTGCTGTCACTTGCACAGTATCATGTCATGATAGCCATCATAGGTAGTTCTTGCTGGAATGGTTTCATGTCATCTGATATTAAGGAATGGTATAAGATATATGTAGAAAAGAAAGAAGAGAATTAAGAAATAAAACCAGTTGAAACTATAAATCAGTGAAGTAATTGTAAATTAGATCATTGAGTAAAATTAAAGTACTTGTTATGACATTTCTGTCCCCTCTCTGGAGGGAAGTATTACAGTTGTTGATTTAGGTATTTTCTGTATAATGTTTTCTTATGCCATAGATCTTACTGAAAATCAGTGAGGCAAGTTTTCAGCAAATTACTATGCTGAAAACTTTTGATTCTTCCTACAATATGACTAAAATTTTTTGGATTATGTGAGGTTGCACATACTTTCTTGATAGAGGTGGTTTTGTTTTAATGCCAAGCATAGCTCTTATTCATTTTAAAGAATGAGTAAGACAGAAGGGATTTAATAATTTTTATGTCACTGTAATCTGTGGTTTGTTTGATTCATAAACAGAGGTGACCACTGCAGTTTTAAGGTAGATGCTCAAACTGCCACACTGTGGAATGTAGCCCCCATCTGCCTCATGAAGTGTGGTTGGATACAAAAGGTCCAGCTCCTAGAATAACAACTGCCTGGAGTAGAAGCACTGATTCGAGTCTACTGAGATCTTAAGAGCACTGTAGGGCACTTCACTGCATGGATATAACTATATGAGTCCCAATAGTCTGTCCTCAGCTCTGCAGAAGCAAAAAAACCTGGTTTTGTGAAGTCAAGAAGTGTGCTGAAATCACTAGACTAAGAATGGCTTTATAACGTTCTTCTAAATGAGAGATACTTTACACAGTCAAAAGTAGTCATTGTATTTACAGAAGGAAGGTGAAGCAGTTCGTCATCTCTAAACAGGGAAGTGGTTTCATTACTACGAAAACCCTTAGCCTTTGCTAATATAGCTGTTTTAATTAATACTTTCTCTTCAAATGTATGCTCATATGAGTATCTCTCAGTATCAAGCAATCAAAACTAATAAAATAAGAATGGTTTCAAAAACAAAGGAGTTTATCAATATTCCATTTTCTAAACTCAAACTAATCAGTTTCTTTTGGGGAAAAGATGAGTGGGAAGTCCTTAACAAAGTGCATTTTGAAGCGAGGAAGTGTAGCTGCCACAGGTGTATACAGTCAAAGTCTGCTCAGTCAGGTGGGATGTTTCATGAAACCAGCATCTGTGTAGGGCTTCTTGCATGAATGTTATGAGCAGGATTTTGCCTTGTATAGCTGTTTGAGGTCATGTAATATAAATATTACTGGAACTTGGGATAAGAAGGTAGGACAATAAGGGAGCCCTCATGCAAGCACTAATTGCTTTTTCTAATGCAAATACAAGTTCCTTTTACTGGCCTCTCTGGTGCTGTGCATTTCTCCTGGGGCAAACAGATAGATAAATAATAATAGTCTTTATTATATGTCATCTCTTCAAATAGTTTTGTTAACTGTCCTATGTTTTCCATAGCCATTTCTATGTTGTTGTCTTCATCTCCTTACTGATAACTTGTTCTTGCCACCCCCTCATTTCTTGTTTGCTGTACCTGAGAAACACGCTGTTCTAAGTTCTGTTCTCTTTCATCCTTCTCCTACTTTTATCTGGCTCCCAGCTGGAAACTCGAGCATTAGTCTGCTCTCTTCCCCTTGGTTTGGAGTTTTTCATTTGTTCAGCTCGCTTCTGGCAATTTGCATTAGCTTCTTTGGGATGCCAACTTTCCATTTAGAAAACAAATTTGGTTTGCTTTCTGTACCTTAGGTACAGAAAACCTTAGGAATATGAAATGTGAAAAAAAGATACTGCTGTCTGACTGGTCTTGAGTCACATTGCCACTGACAGATTTTGTACAGTACCTCTGAACCCTGCAGCTGTCCCACTATGCGTATTTGCTTGCTTTCTAGTCTCATGTTTCCACTTTCTCCCATCTTCCCTCAACATCTCATTCCCTCCTAGTCCATTTTGTGCACAGCCTACAATCACAGAAACTGTCTTGGGTTGTGCCTGCTCCTGTAGTTACTCTCATTTATCTTCTTCCCTTTACCTCTGAACTCATGATTTCTTAGGGTACAGCTACTCTGAGTTTTCTTTTTACAGAGCTGTCACAGATCTGCTCCTGCATTCCGTTCTCTCAGCTGCAGTTAGAGTGCTTTGAAAATAAGGTTCTGGACCACATGTTTCTATTCATGCTCATTTTAGGCGCTTTCTATAAATTCTGCTCTGCTTTGTTTTGTTTCGCGCTGTTCCAGAGCATCTCCCAGCATTTTAGTGTGATTTGCATGTTTGATGTGTCTTTCTTGACTTTTAGTTAGTGTAAAAAGTTTTAATTTAAGGGTTTCTGTAATGTCCTTAGTAAATGCTGTCTATTTAAATTGTATGTTGTTAGGAGTAGAACTGCGAAAATATGAGAAACAAACTTCTCTGTGACCTGTTGTTGCTGAAAGTGACAGTCTGGTGGCATTTGTGTTATTAGTTGATAAAAGTATACGGCATTAAGTTCCTAGAAAACTTTTAGCTTATTGCACTAACCTTGAGTGCTGACTCCCTGATTCAGGACAATCCACCCTAAGTATAGTCTATAAAGTTATGTTGCTCTTAAAATTAGACTCACTTCTTCAGAAAGAATCCTATCTCAGATACACATCACATATTGCTTTAGTGAAAGTGCATCTCTTCTGGGCTTTGTATTATTTTGGGGACCAAGTAAAGGAACATGTGAGATCAGCTATGTGAAGAATGAAGAATTAATTTCTGTATAGCTGATGAAGTCATTCATGTGCCATGGTTGAATTAATCCCCCCAGTCACCTGAAATGAAAACACATTTGTTCATTAGGCTTGCAGAAAAATCTCCAAGCACATTGCAACACAGAGTTACCGTATGATCTGGCTGTACATGTACAGTGTTCTACACAGGACTGTTGATTGCACTGTGTGGGACAACTCTGTTTTCTGATGGATTCATGTGATTAAATTTCACAGTTTACAGCACTTTGTTCTATCAAGGCTAAAGTTTTAAGCTCAGAATTACTGTTAAAGGAAAATTTATCGATCAAATGGAAAGATGTGCTGTTATTTTTCTACAAAGTCCTGCTTTGCACGTCTTCTGTCTAAGGAGAAGGTAGATGAGGATGTTAAGTTCTGGAACAAAAACATGCAGGAGTCTGTGGCGGCACAGGTGTTAATAGGTGTGGTTAGTTTTCAGCTTGAAGATTTTTGTGGTGGGTTTGTTTGTTTTTAGTTGATAATGTGGATTAGTTTCTTCATCCTCATTTTCATAACAGCAGACAAAACTGACCAAGGCAATGTGTACAACTTCAAAAAAATTATTTAAGTAATGAGAAAGAGAAATGAGCAAAACAGTGGAAATGACTGCATTGGATAAGGAAATTTAAGCCTTATTTTAATAGTAAATTTGTTTAAAGTGCGGTTAATTCTTCTAAACTAAAAAGCCTGAAAAAGTATGATTGAGGAAATCTAGTGTGTTTTCTGTAAATGATTGCTGTGGTCCTCCAGTGTTTCAGACTATATAACATTTCAGTAAAACAAAAGACAGCTTGTTGATCTTACATCCTTCAGATTTGAAAAGGAGATTTTATAATTAGGGGAAGAGGTTAAGTTACCTGCCTGGTTTACAGAGTGCTATGGAATGCATAAACAAAAAGTTGCATTAATGATCAGTTTTCAGCACAGTAGGCAATTAACAATGGGTGGTGCAAAATGGCAACACATGCTGAGAGGGATCTTGGACAACTTCTTCTCATTACACATTTGAAATTTTTCTACTGAGTAATGACACGTAAGTGTTATTTTGTTCTGTTCACATAAAATATTTGTTCAATATCTATTGTCATGTCCAAAAAGAAAAAAAGTGTGGTATTGTGAGTGATCTGGAGAATATTCCCACAAATACTAGAATGCATACAAAGCCTTCAGTTCAAGTAGTCTGTGTAGTCTGGTTACTTCATCTTGCAAAAACATTGCAGGAACAGAAAAGGTCCAGAAAAGGCCACTGAAAATGATTGAAGACATGAAAATTATTTCATGCGAATAGAGATTAAAATTATTAGTATTGAGAGTGAAGAAAAAAGGGGTGACATGATAAATGGTATATGAAATAAGGAATAGTATAGAGAGGTAAAATTTGAAAATCTGTTTACTTTTTCTAATAAAACCAGGGAGCAGGGAGACAGTGATTTATTTATTTATTTTTTTTTAAAAATAAAGTAGATAAAGATGAGTACCTTTAAATGCAGGCTGTGTATGTGACAAAACCTAATTGCTTTGGGATGTTACCCTCCTGGAGAGAAAATGGGGACATGTGAGTAAATGTTGGAATGAATAGCTAACAATCTCTTAAGTAATATAAATAAAAAAATCACAATGTATATAGCGTGTAATGTTCAAAAGAGAATGCCACCCTTATACTGTCTTTGTGGTTCCTATCTTCTGAGTTACATTTCTTTCAACTGTTCTCTGTCCTATCTGTCTTTGTTGAGGTAACAAGTATTTCCACTATAGCAAGAGCACATTTAGTAGAAGTTTTTAAGGGGATAACATTAATAGTAGTAAACTAATGAGAAGTTTTACAAAGTCTAGTAGATCTGTTGGTTGCTATAGTTTTGTCTTTTGCTTGCCATACAGTAGTCTTGACTGTAAGATAAGCAGCTATAAGCTTTATTAACCCTTTAGAAAGTCTTAATGATAATGATCTTTGTAATGAAGTTGAAACCCTATATAAAGTAGACATTCCTTGAATTTTAATACCATTAGTAATAGAAGTAAAGGAATTTGATATTTTAGATAAATTTTCTTCTCAGCTTTGCACATGCTGCATATAAATAGCTGCATAGGAAATAACTAGTATTTTATTTTCATATCATTAGAACGACTACACAGGAAAATCATTGAATCATGTCGTATATAATAGAAACAGGCTTTTAAAATTTCACTGGATGTTGTGTATTTATTTCCTGTGCTTCATGGAGAAAAATAAAAGTTTTCTAAATTTGTCTGCTTTTTAATTAATTTCTAACTTTTTACTTCAATTTTTTGATTCATTATATTCAAGTATTTTTCCTCTTGTAGTTGCTATTCCTTTCGTATAACTGAATGCCTTTTCTTTATACTGGCTTCTTAAATCCTTTTGCATTGCCTTTTGCCATTCTTTCTTTAATCTTTTTCCTTCTGTTTAATTTTTAAATCCTTTGCCCTTTATCTTTTTTTCAGTCTTTTTAGCTGCTGTCCTCTTTTTTTGAGTCTCTCTTAAACATTACTGCTTAACATTGTGTTCTTTTACTGATTTTTTCTTTTTGTTTTTGTCCTTTTAAATTTTTTTAAAAGTTTTTCTTCACTATGCCATTACACAAGGAAAAAAATGATACAATGTTACCAGTGGAATTAGAAACAAACAAACACAGAAAGAATTCAGGTATGTTAAAGGGAAAGATTAAACATTTATCTATTTACGGGAAAGAAAAATCCTATTTACTTTTTAGTGGGCATTGAAATACTTTACCTGAGGTTTGGTTTTTTTTTTGTGTTGTTGTGGGGTTTTTTTTGTTTTGTTTTGTTTTGTTTTGTTTTTTTCCTGATACCACATCCTGTGTTTTAAACCAAAAGCAATTATCATTTCAGTATTTCATGGTACTGTGCTTCTAGATTTGTTTTTTTCTTTCTGAGTCCTGACAGATGCCTTTCATGTGTAGAAGTGTCCACAAGCTCCGTCTTGTGCTTTATAATTCTTCTTTGAATCTGAAATGTTTTTGAATGCATTATTTAGAAAACAGCAGATTTCCCTCTCGTCTTTTACACACTTTATTATTGATTACTTATGAGAAAAAAAAAACATTAAATAACTGAATACAAGCATTGAATTCAATTCATTTAAAAGACTAATGCAGACATACTTCAGAGTAGCCAGTAAATATGTAATTAAGTTATTTACCCCACAGTTAGTTACTGGTTACTTAACAACTTCTACATTTTTAAAAAGAATACTTTTCATTTGATGTAAATAGTGATGGTCTTTCCCAGGTCTCATACAGACTTTTTTTTTTTAAAATTTTTAATTTACTTTGAATTACCTGTAATGTCAATGGAGAATGAAGCCTGTACGTAGGAACATCATGAGAATCTGGGAAAATTAAATACTGCAGAATATATTATTTTGCAGTTTAAATATATTTTTGCAATATTATTTTGTGCAGTTTTTTGTATAGATTAGTGTATCACAGTGGTAGTCTCAGGATTGTGTACATTTCTAAATAAAATTTTTTGGGTTGCCATAAGACTTGAACAGGAAAAGTTTGCTGAAGAGACGGTTTAACTAGTCTCCATATTTCCTCAGTGTTCTAAACTTGTAACACCCAAAAGCCGGTCTCACTGAGCCACTCTGCAAATATGTGAGGAGTTGGGCAGTGGGAAGAAATTTAAATACTGGTGTAAAAGAAATTTGGATTTCATCAGAAGCTTATAAAAGTCACTGTGAACAATAAACCAGATCTGCATCACAGGAACCTCAATGAAAGTGCATTTGGGGTTTTTCTCTATCTATTAAAATATTGCCAATTGGAAACAAAAGTATTCAAAGAAGAAAATTTGGAGTTTCAAACAAAAAATAGTCAAAACTGAAACATATTTTTTAATGTTAAACTTTCGGTACTCTTGCACTGAAAGCACAGCTGAGAAGCCTGTGGGATAGTTAGCTACCTGGGACAGGCATCGGTGTCTATGTGTTTTCCTTAAGTATTGGGCTATATGTAGAATATCTTCACCTGGCAGCAGGGTGTGTTGCTGACATTACAGAAGTAGTACCGAACTAACAGAACTATTGGTTTGGCGTGGTGCAGTGTCTGTGTACAGAGACATGTGAGTATGGTGCTCTGCTACCAGCCTCCGTGGGAGAGAACCACACTCAGCGTCCCTCTGGCAGTGGCGTGTGTGTCCTTGGACCCAGGGTTTTTGTCTAGCCTAAACAACATTTGATTCAAATCCACTCGCAGGAGCAGTGATCCAAGGATGACTGGTTTTTAATAAAATATTTCTATACCTGAGATTGTGTCATCCTAGCTGATTTTAAAATATTACATGAGATAATTAAGAAGGGAGATGCTGAATGTCTGCCCATGAAAGTTCATGAAACTCTTCAGCCTGTTTTGGGTATTTTTCCTGTCCAAGTTGTGACTGCTACAATCATTTTCTAGTTGGTGAGAACACTACAGAATCTACAAAGATGTGGTGGCAGACACTGCAGTTGTTGCTGCTTCTACAATGGAAAATAATGAAAATTTACTTTACTTGATTTAGAGGAATAAAGTGTTTGTTGCTGACTTGTTAGCCAGACTTTTTTCTCTGGAGAATGGTCAACCGATCTAAAATAACTTCAGAGGGAGTTTAAAACTTCACATAATAGGTTACTAAGCAACAAAGCATGCTTTTGTTTTGCTTTAAATCTGTTTTTGCTAATATTTTTAAGAAAACAAATCAACCATCACGGCTGTAAGCAAAGGCTTTTTATGAGCAAAATTTCAATTGCAAATGACTTAAAAAGCAGTCAGTACTGCCTGGTGATACTAACTGGCAGATTGAGACATTCTGTATTGCCAACATTCAGACACTTGAAAAAGAGTATGTATAGGCAGGAGAGAAGAATTTACCGTTCAACAGCAGTAGGCGTTTCAGCAAGCAGAGGTGTTCTGTCTGCCCTGTGCTACATTACTGTGGGTCTGTGCCTCATTTCCTTGGAGTGTTGGTCCCACCAGTCCAACAGAGTCAATAGTTAACACTGCTTATTGTATGTTATTAGCCTGATTCACAGAAGTAACTCACCCTAAAAACTTAGAAAGCCGTCAAAACAATCAACATTTAATATTTTAATGCTGTTTTAGGTGTGCATCGGGTTTTTTCCCAAAGATGGTTTTCCTTTGCAGTATTCCTATCCCATATGAAGAAAATCTATCCTAGATGTTAATAAAACGGGTTTCAATAGCAGATGACAGTGGGTACTGAATGGCCACATATAAACTTAACACTCGGCTTTTCGTGCCAGTGGAGATAGGAAGAAATGTGCCCTTTCTGTTCTGATGTTGGATATGGAGGGAGAGGAGCAGGGAGGATGAAAAAAGCATCTGTGCTATCCAGATGGGAAAGAGTATCCTCTGCTCTGTGTTGGAAAAAGTCCCCGATTGTACACTTACCTTTAATATTATCTCCATTTGAGTGCAAAGTACACTGCTCCCTGAGTCAAAATATGTCAGAAAGCCTGTAGTCCACATATGAAACTAGACACTACATTTGATACTGTAAAATATTTAGAAAGGGTGATCTTTTATATAAATTTACACTTTTAATATGTCAGGCATTTATGATGGAAGATCTTAGGTTTTGGGGTCTCTTTTGTATGTGTACCATAGAAACGTATAGAACTTGTGCTTTGTTTCACATCCCAAATATAAATGATACTGCATACAGCGCTAATTGGTTTGCTACTGCAAATCTTTTTGTCCATTTTATGTGCCTACTTTATTCAACTGTATTTGTTATTATTGATTATTTGGTGAGAAAAAAAAATATTTTGTGTCTCTAACCAAACAGATACTATCTTTTTGTGAAGTGAGTTGCTTCTCAGTTTATCAGTAGTCTATTTGGATTTAATGAGTTTATTCTTATTTCCAGACCTGGAGGTTCGATGGGAAATATTTTCACAGATTTCAAGTGCAACAGGTTTTTTTCCTCCAAGCAGCACTGTAGCACTGACTCTCAGAAAATTTAATTTCCCATTCTGAAACTGTTTTAAATTGATAGAAAACTAAGGGATGACTGAAAAATGTTAGGTTTAATGATGATTTGAGTTTTCAGTGGAGTCTTCTATGTGTAAATGCAGGTATACATGTCTGTGAGCATGTAGTATGCAGTTGATGCCTGAGCTGTTTTCAATGTGCTGTATCATATTCTGAGAACAGTGAAGAACCAAGAATGATATACTATGTGGGAGAGAAATAAAAAAAAAATCAGAGAATTTTGATACGTGCTTGTCTTTAGGGCAAAGGTTAAAATTTTGTTGGATCCCTTGCAGTTTTATTTTGTTCTACAGAAAAAAGTTTCCTCCACAGAATTCTACATGAAAACTAGTTTTTGAAATGTATTTATCTGATCGCATGCTATAATCTAAATTGGTTCAAATGTTCATACACTACTTTTAAAGATGAGAATTGAGATTTATTTTGGCTGGGCATTGACAGCCTAAGTTCAGGACTCACAGACCACCATGAGAGAACCAAGTGACAGGGTGGATATTTTACTTTATTAATACTCTTAAGTGATAATTTATTCATATCCTTTTATTCCATCTGATTTTTTCTAATTCTGTTTAATATGGTAAACATATGTAATTCACTTCTCCTCATGAATAGAATTTTATCTTGTAGCATAAGATCCTGTCATTGCTTTATTCAAAAGCACTTAGAAAATATTAAGTAACCATGAGGGTTATTACTGATTGCATTGGCTTTAATTTGTCACTTTAAATGTTCTAATTATTTCTTCATGAGGTTATCAGCAAACTCTTAAATAGGACCTCACTGCAAATTAGGCCCTTGGGCCAGGTTATTTATTTTGACCCAAACTTCAGTTGAATATTATGATTAAAAATAACTGAAGAATAAATACATTTTAATAGCGGTCTTTAAAACTGTTAAAATCTAAGCAAAATTTAAGAGCAACAATCACATCTTGTCATATTAATGAAAGTCCCGTCACATTTTCTTAAAGCTGCGGGTGCTACAGCTAAATACATACAACAGTTTTAATATTGAAAATAGCCCTTCCCAAGCACTTGTTGAAAAGTTTATGCTAAATACGTCACATGAAACTAACTGATCTTACTTGAAGTTAGTCCTGAAAAACTGAGAAGAGTTTGTGTGAAGCTCAGTTTGTTCAGTAAAAATACTGTAGACGGGGAGGAGAATGGAAAACAGTTACAAAATATTTCTGTTCTTACTGTGTCTTGACAGGTCTATGTCTCTTTGGCATACCAGGGTGAACTCGGGTTACCCAGTATCCCACTTGTTATTTATACCAAAAATCATCTTTATAAAATACATCAGTCTGCATCAAACACTGCTCAGTTGAGAAGAACTTCCAATTTTTAATACTTTTGTGCTGTAAATATGACAAAAAATGGGTTAGAATCAACAGAAAATAGATTTATTAATGACCAATGGGTTTACTGAACATACTCAGGAGAGATGTAAGATGGCTTCCAACCAGTGCTACCTTACTGCCACCTTCAAGTGAAGAAGTAAAATAGGGATGCATACATAAAAATAGGAAAAAAAATTGAATATTCCTGACTGATTATTTTGAGCTGTAGTCCAGGAAAATTTTCCAAATTCTACTTTCATAATTTATTGTGGTCGTGGAAGTGCTCACTCAGCCAGTCAAAAGAGGTGATTATCGCGCTGCATTCATCTTTGTTGGGGCCTCACCTTGAGTACTGTGTGCAGTTCTGGGCCCCACAATTTAAGAAGGAGTCATGTCGGAGAAAGTTCATGGAGGACTATCTCCTGTGAGAGGGACACCATGCTAGAGCAGGAGAAGAATGCAAGGAGTCCTTCCCCTAAGGAGGAAGGAGTGGTGGGACTGACTGCATGCACCATTCCCTTTCCTGTGCGCTGCTGGTGGGAATAAGGTAGAGAAATTGAGAGCAAAGCTGAGCCTGGGAAGAAGGGAGGTGTGGAGCGGAAGGTGTTTTTAAAGATGTAGTGCTTCTCACGGTCCTGTTCTGTCTGTTAAGTGTTGTTAGTGTTTGAATTAAATTGATGTTCTTTTTCTTCCCCTAACAAGTCTGTCTTTTGCCTGTGACTATAATGGGTGAATCATCCCTCTCTGATCAGCCTCTTCTGTGTATGGTATGTCTGAATGCTTTTAATGCTGTCAGCCTTGTTATGGGCCAGTTCCTCCATAAGAAGTAACAAAATGGTAAAACCCACAGTGACAGAGTTGAGCAGTCTGCTGTGAATCTTCCTGTGTAGTGAGCACTTCAATACACTGAGTGCTATCTAGGGTAGTAACTGCTTTGTGTGAGGGCTTGATTAATGAGATGAGGCTAAAACTAATTGCCCTGAATTAGCCTGGAAAGGTCTTAAACACTGAGGATCCCAGCTTGACTCTGTTGGTAGCAGAAAATCCAGATTTTCCCATCACTTGGTCCTGAAGTCAGATGAGATAAGAAAGCAGCTTTGGGAAAATGTCGTGTCTTGTCTTATGGAGTCATCACCAGCAATTTTGTGTGCATTATCCTCTGGTCACGGCACTGAATCTAGCATCAGTAATTCTGTTGAATAGCAAGTGGGACAACTCCAAACTCAAATAGGCTTTATGCAAATTTCATCGTAAAACAGAAGATAAAAACTGAATGAGCAGAAACAACCTCTGATTCTTGCAGTTCATCTGCTGATACTGGTGGTCAGTGCAGCATTTGAGCCTAGAGGGGAATCACTACCACCATCAGTGTTAAGGCTACTGATCTACTGGTTGTGGTTCAGCTTCTTGTGCACAGTGGAGTTGTATTTGGATGATGTCTGATGTTTCTTTATCTACATTTGCATGTACTGCTTTACTATGTCAAGGGAAAACTGCTTGTAATATGGCTTTACTTGTGTTCAGTTTTTAGTGCAGTTCTAGCCTCTGACATATCATGTTGCTGGTTTTGTGTGATTTAGTAGTATTTTAATGCCTTCATGGTCATTTTGAGATAATAATCTCTTCATTCTGATTCGTGGAAAAAAGACTTTACAACTCAAACAGAGTTATAAAGCAGTTATGTTTTACTCCAGCCGGGGTTCCAAGGGGATTTCTCCACAAAGCTTGCACACTCACTGCACATTTTACCAAAAACTTATGGAGTGTGGATATACATATTCATTGGATTACATAACACAAACATATATATGCATGAGTAAGGCTGGGTTAGTTAGAAAGAATGGTGTCAGCAGTTTATGTTATCTTTGCACCTGCACATTGCCTCCTGATGGTCGTCTTCATGGGTCTTTGGGAGGAAGGCTCACAGTCTTTCTCACCTTGTTTTTCCCCCAGAGCATGTGCAGATTCTCTTGGCCAATTTCTTGAATAACAAGAGTGTTTTTCAGCCGGTTTACTCATTCTGTCTTATCTAAGAGAACCAATAGAACTTCTACCATTCATACATGGCTATCTTTACTCATTACCAAGACTCAGCTGGTTAGAGCACACCTGTTCCCCAAGGACAAAAGCATAATGTTATGCTGAACATGGTAGTTCTTGGTAGATTTTCACAGTGAACTGCTTTGTTTTGATGAACACAGTAGTCCTTGGTAAAATTCCACAGAACATCTTGGCAAGCAGGTTTCTTAGCAATATTAAAAATACTATAAGTAATACTATAACTTGCTATAAGGAAGTAAATAAGTTGCTAAGCATTTTTCTATAAGTAAATCTCAAAACAAGTAATCATTTCTCTGTATCAATTCTTCTCTTACTTAAGAATTCTTCAACGTCTATTTCAGTGTATCTGCTTTCTTTCTTTCACACTTCATCCTGAAATTTGCCAAGACTGTGTCCTTGGACTTCTGTGGCTTTTTTTTTCGTTTTATGATGTTTCCAGGTGAGTTAGGCACTACTGTAACGTCTGTACAGATGACTTATAAATCTGTCTTTCCACCAATGTAATTGCTTCTTCCATCTAATCCTGTGTCTCAGACTGGATCTCTAGCATGATGCCTTTTAATGATCTTATAATTTCAAAACAAAACTCTATCCACTTCTCTCCTTTTCTATCATGACAAGAACATTATCCTTCTTGTCAGTCAGATTCAGTGACTCGGGGTTATTTTTTACTCTTACTTTCCTCATGCTTCAAACGTCCTGACCAGAACCAGCTTTTGTACTGTCACGACCCGAACTGGAAGCCCAGAGAGTCACAAAGGATTCTGTGATCGCTTCGGGTTAAATTAAGGTGAAACGACAGCAAACAACTGGTTAAGGTGATTTACTTGCAGTAGAAAATAATTTAAACTTGGACAAGGATAATAAGCAATGTCTCTTATAAATTTATAAGAGAGGAGAGGGGAGGGGAGGGGAGGGGAAGAGGGGAGAGGGAGAGGTCAAAGAAATCCAGATCACCATCCCCGGATCCAGCATTGTCTCAGGTCCGGTAATCCTGGGTGGTGGGTGCCCAGACAGCAGTTTCTGTGCCTTTTAAGTTCATTTTATCAGCTGAGTAGCACACTAGACGAGGAGGGGCAGGTATCCCCCAAATTCATTTCCATGAGAGACATAAGGAAAATGGTGGAGCGTGGGTTCCAGTTGAGTTGGTGGTAGTACTCACCCTGCCCACCTTTGGTTTTTCCTCTGTTCCCAGAGATTTTTGTTGACTTCATGCTTCTTATCAGTCATCCCAGAAATTATGACCTCTTATCAGTTCTTGTTACCACTTCAGTGGCGAAGACGGAGCCGCAAAGTATCGAGTTTAAACAATAGAGCCAGTGATTAGCGGTACTTGTGCTTGAGGGGTAACATTTGGTTTCACTCAGTCCAGTGTCCCCCCTTTGAGGCTTATCTAAGGAGTTTGTCAGTGCAACTGCAAGGGAGTGGGGGTGCATCCTTCGATACACTCCCTCTTCCTTGGGTGACATTCCTTAGACTAATCCAAAGTCCACAGCTTGTCCTTGAGGTTTTCTTTGTTGATGAATGTTTGAGACATTACTTCTTTCAGTTCCTTACATGTACCTTCTTTTTTTTTTTTTAAATATTGTTCAGATCCATTTTTTTCCTTTGATCCTCCTGTTAAATTTCATGGAATCATCAAATCATTGGTTGGAAGGGACCTCAAGGATCATCTGGTGAACCCTTTGTTGGCAAAAGCACGATTTAGACAAGATGGCCCAGCACCCTGTCCAGCTGTATCTTGAAAAGTTTCCGATGTTGGGGAATCCACCACTTCCCTGAGGAGATTATTCCAGTGGCTAGTTGTTCTCATTGTCAAAAATTTTCCTTTTCTGTCCACTCGGAGTCTCCCCAGGAGTAATTTACACCCATAACACTTTGTCTTTTGCAGGTGACTCCTTGTAAAAAGGTAGTGTCCCATCTTCTTTGTAGCCACCCTTTAAATACTGGAATATGGTGATGTCTACCCTAAGCCTTCTTTTCTCAAGGCTGAACAAACCCAGTTCTCTCAGCCTTTCCTCATGTGGCAGGCTTCCCAGTCTCTTGATCATCTTTATGGCCCTCCTCTGGACCCTCTCCAGCCTGTCCACAGATTTTTCATATGGCTGGGCCAAAACTGAACACAGTATTGCAGGTGTGGCCTGACAAGAGCTGAGTAGAGTGGGGTAATGACTTCTTTATCTCTGTTGCTGATATCCTTGTTGATGTAACCCAGCCTCCTGTTGGCTTGCTTTGCTGCAGGAGCAGCACACTGTTCACTAATGTTGAGCTTGTTGTCCATCAGGACCCCCACATCTCTTTCCACAGAGCTGTTCGCCAGCCAGGTAGATCCCAGTCTGTGCTGCACTCCTGGATTATGTTTTCCCAGGTGCAAGGACAGTTGTCCTTGATGAACTTCTTAAGTTTTTTGTTAGTCCACTCCTCAAGCCTTTCCAGGTCTTTCTGCAGGGTGGCTCTCCATTCTGAAGTGTCCACTTCCCTACTCAGTTTGGTATCATCAGCAAACTTCATCAGGGTGCATTTGATCCCATCATCCAGATTGCTTATGAAGATATTGAACAGTGTTGGTACTGATCCCTGGGGAACGCCACTTGTGAGAGGTTTGGAGAGTTTGAAAAGGAGCTACTTACACCACCCTCTGGATGTGGCCTGTCAGCCAGTTCCCCACCCACTGCAGAGGCCACTTGGCTAGACTGTAACACATCTGTTTCTCTAGGATGATGCTGTGGGAAACTGTATCAAAAGCCTTGGAGAAACCCAGATAGGCAATGTCCACTGCTTGTCCCACATCAACTGAGCAGGTTACCTTGTCATAGAAGGCAAATCAGCTTTTTGAAGCGTGATTTTCCCTTGGTGAATCCATGCTGGCTTTTCCCAGTCATGTGCTTCATTTGACTTGTGACAGCCCCCAGGAGGATTTGTTCTATAACTTCCCCAGGGACTCAAATAAGCCTGATGGGCTGAGAATTTCCTGGATCGTCTTCTAAGACTTTCTTGTGGATGAGACATTAGCCTTCTTCCAGCCTTCTGGGATGTTCCCTGATCCCCACAACTTCTCAAAGATTATGGAGAGCAGCCTTGCAACAATGTCAGCCAGCTCTTTTAACCCCCTTGGGTGCAGAACATCAGGGCCCATCGATTTGTAGGAGTCAAGCTCCTGTAAGAGTTTGCATACCAACGCTTCTTTAACTAATGGTGGATCTGTGTTTGTATCAACCTGAATTTTTGTTTACCAGGCCTGGGGCCTAACAGTGCTGGTAAAGACAGAAGTAAAGAAAGTACTAAGAACTTCTGCCTTTTCAGCATTGTTGGTGACTGATTGACCTCTCCTGTTTACCAGCAGGCCAGTATTTTTCTTCTGTTTCTGCTTGTTGTTCACATACCTGAAGAACCCTTCCTTGTAGTTTTTGGCATCTCTGGCCAATATCAGTTTCCTTATTCAGACCTTCTTACCTATTCCTTAAATTTTGCAATTTTTTTTTTTTTTTTTTTTTTTTGTTAATTCTATCTTTTAGTCTTCTTGCATTTTCGTATCCATTCCCATTTTATGTTCTTCTGAAGACCTCTTGACTCAAATTTAATATCCTTGCAAAGCTTTATATGGGTGCTTTCCAAATGTGGTTGGCAGTCCAGTAACTGAGGGGTTGGAAAATGTTGGTAGAACCAAATGAAGTATCAGTGCTACACTGATTTTCTTTCAGAAAGCTTATTAGGTCCAAAAACTGGCAACTGATCTTGGTCATTTGTGGTTGGTTTTTTTTTTGTGGTTTTTTTTTTTTTGTTTTTTGTTTTTTTTTTGTTTTGGTTTTTTTTTGTTTTGGGGTTTTTTTGGTGTTTTTTTTTTGTGTGTGTGTGTGTGTGTGTGGTTTGTTTTGTTTTGTTTTGTTTTGTTTTTTCTATCAACGTTTTATGTTGTGTCTGTTCATTCTGCTGAACCAATACTTCCAGATTTGTCCACATAGTTGGAGACAACTTCTCTCACTATTATATTTCTTTTTCCATAGCTTTGTACCCATGAGTGAACCTCATGAACTCCTCAGAAAAGTTTCTGCTGCTTTTGCATCATTCTTGTAAGCCCACTTCTGTCTTCTTGTATGCAGCAATAAAAAGTTTCCATATACAGAATTTGCTTCTATTGCCTTTTTTACTTTTCTGTAGCAGTTCTGTAATGGTTTGTCATTAGATTATAAGCTTATTTAGACACAAGCTATCCTTTGAAGCTTTGAAAAGTGTCCTGCAATAGTGAGAATGAAGTGCACAGAACTAAAATAAATTTAAGTTTGCAAAGTAGCAGTCATCTTTTCTGCATTCTCAGTCTTCATTCTTCCATTCTAGCTGCTATTAAGGCACGAGTTTTTCTGTTGAAAGGCAAAAAAATACAGCCTGCCTGTGAGGCCACTATTAATTCCACACTACCTCTCTTTTATAGTTAGTGCAGCTGGCACCCTACCCTCGGGAGAACGAGCTCATCACTTCTACCACATGCTTGTTCTCTACCAGTTCAGGCAGCAGGAATCCTAAGTTAGCTATCAAATATTGGTCTTGCCCATGGCAGTGCATAGCATTCGACAATGCCTCTGGGCCAGCTGAAAATAATTTCTAGCACAGTTGGAGTGAAACTACAGAGGTGTAACATTCAAAGACATGTAAGGCCTGAGGAGGGTGGGATTCAGTGTTTTCTCCAGCAATAAACAAAGATTTGCAAAATCAGTAAAATCAAATAAGAATAGTACAGGTTTAGTTAAGCTTTTTTAAATACAGCATCCTGTCCAGAGTGTGAGAAGTAATGAGACTATCTGTGATTGTAGGTTAAAATCTACTTTTGACTTTCCAGATGTGTCATATATTTCCAATGCCAAATTGTCTCAGCTTCACTTATTTTTGTTTTAATAATATTTTTCATACATGTGTATGTATTCTTACCATAGTGCTTTCATATCCTTCATCTGCTTACTGCAAATACTCACAAAGATTTCCAGGCGTTCATTAAAAAGACAAAACAATTAGCCATAAGCAGGTGGATTGAGGCATATCATTTAAGGGAGAAACTGCCTAGAAGTGTAGATTATTCTATTACTGGTATGATGTGACTTCATGTTTGCTTTAACCATGTGATAGATGTTGCTTGCAGAAAAGGAATACTTGTCAAGAGATTTCTTTGTCTTGAAAACAGTTAATGCTGTCCAAGAACATTATGTCTACCTATGCTTATACACATCTTTGCTGCACTTTCCTGTCCTTATGCTTAGATAGAATTACTGAAATGATTCCTTTGCCTTCTCAGTATAACTCTGAATGTTTTTAAAGCACAGGTTTTCTTACTTTGGAGAGTTTTATTCAACTGAGTGTATGTCAGCAATTTTTCTTATTCTTTAAATTCCTTAAACTGATTAAAACCTGCTCCCTCCTTTTTAGGAATTTTGAAGAGTGGGAAAGCTGCTTTCTCTTTAGTGTTAGCCTGCTGCCATGCAATACTTTCAGTTTCCTTGTCATCCTATTACCGTAATAGTTGGCACTGTTTTCTACTGGTGCTGTTGTGTAGAGCATTATTTCACAGAAAGAGAGAATATGGCTCTCATTAGGTCTCCAGCTGATGGGTAACCGTATTGTGCTGATTGTATTGAATCTTTGTTCAGTAAGCATCCAACAGTGATAGACAATGGCACTAGATTTTTTAATAATATGATAGTATCAGGTGTTGTAATACAGAAGAGTGGCAATTTTGGGACTGTGGTTGGATGTGAAGGTCTCTTCCTCCTTTCTTAAAACCCCTTATTCTTCCCAGCTGAGTTGATCTTACTGGCGGACCAGAATCTGTCCAGACAGAACTTCTCTCCCACTCTTGTTGGATCCTGTTTTTTAGCACACAGTGCTGTGCTGTGCACTGAGGACCTGCTGGCATTTGCAATTCATGGCTGCCCCATATTATTCCATCACTTTTCTGGGGACGAGAAGACACCTGCAGGGCTTGGTGGGCGTTCTTTCCCTCTGAGCTGACTGGAGCCAGCGGGGTGGTGAAAGCATGGGCCTGAGAGGAAGGGACACAAGGATGGAAGCAGAGGGACAGAAGAAGCAAGCAGCATGGTGCTGGCTTGGGCAAGGCTACTAAAGGCAATGCAGGACAGTGCTTGGGACTATTATTGACCAGTACCAGGCTGGTTTTGCTGTTCAGTGTTGTTTGATAGGTTGATGTGGAAGGATATAATAGTATAAATGAATGCATTTGGATACATTTAGGGTCAAGATACTTATCTATAACTAG
Organism: Athene cunicularia; assembly: GCF_003259725.1. NCBI lineage: Eukaryota > Metazoa > Chordata > Aves > Strigiformes > Strigidae > Athene > Athene cunicularia. Next base: position 54,381,077 of record NW_020799092.1, read on the forward strand.
TATATGGCCTATTGCTAACATCTGTCTGGTACAAATGGAAACACAATCTGCTCATTTCATGGAGGTCATCATGTATTCATGAACTCAGAAGAGCTTTTGGACATTTGCTGATTCTAAATTTGACTGTGGTCAGAGATTAAATGTTGAGAATTCTATCATGTGTTGGTGCATCTGGTTCTCAGTTATTTTTATGACAAGGCAGTATGTAGTAATTACATGTTATTATTGTTTGATAATAGTTTTAAAGTATTTTGTCAAAATGGGTGTTAAATCTCTGTATCTGGAGAATGTGTTTCCCTCACACAAAGAACTGTGTTTTTAAAAAAATTACAGATTAGGTACATTTTGTGTAGTAAAACCCTTTTGACTATATCCATGTTTTGTTTCAGTGGTATGCAGTATGCATTTTGAAGCTCAGTAAATGTTCTTCCTCATCTGTGTAGCTTAGAATCTACCAACTGGGTGCTCTTGGATTTCATTACTGTCAGTTCTTCCTTCTTTTGCATTAGTCATTTAATGGCTGTACTTTTGCACTTTTGCAACATTCTTCAGCAGGAAGAAACTTTGAAGAATCCCGGTTCTAGATGTTTAAGAAGCTGTCTCAGGCCTCCATTATGTATGTATTTTTGGAAAGTTCTTTTGTTTAGCTACCTAAGTTTTCAACTCTTAAGTATATGCAATTTCATTACCTTTCACTCTCATTAATCTTTTAAATTAAGGTGTCATATAGATGTTTGTCTTAACTCAGAAATGTTCTTTGTTTCTGGAAATTCTCAGTCTTATTTTTATAAAGGAACACTTGTGTTGATCTTGTTATTTTTTTGAATATTATTTCTGGTGAGTTTTGATTTCTTTATTAATTTGATTTCTTTATTAATCTTTACCTGTACACTAGCAGTCATCCCTGCTTTGTTACTTTGTTATGATGATTTTGTCCAGAAACATGAAGTGTGTTTCGTCATTATTTGTTGTAATAAACATATTGATGAAGTAAGAAATACAGCTAAGAGTCTCTGAGATGGGAAAAAAGATTTGGATGCTTATATAAAGGGAGAAATTTGAAGTTCTCTGCTCAAAATTTACTGAATGTACTAAAAATATCAGATGGCATATTTAGATTTTGTCTTAAAATGTTGTTATAGTCACGTTCAGCAGTGAGAAAACCTTTTGAGCTGTTTTTGTAACACAGAAGAATATATGGGGAGCTAAGTAAAACAGCTGTGATACAGACTCACAGTAAGATTGCAGGATTAATAACTGTAGACTAAAGTTCAGTCCCTTCTGAAATTGTGTGTGAGAGAGAGAGTGAATGTGTGTGTGACTGCATGTGTGTGTGTGCTTAAAATGGAAAGGCTTTATTTATTTATTTCACTTTCTTTTCTTTTCTGCTTTTCATACAGAAAATAAAAAAAGACCCTTTGGACTTGAAGCAAAGACCCCAAGCAGCATTGTGATTTGCCTCACTCAGAGTCCCTACTGTATTTATTTTCCTGAAGCTTTTTTCCTTCCTTTCTTTTTTTTAATAAACACTTATAAAACTATATTGCTTGAAGTTGCTATCCAGCCGAAATGCCTGTGAAAATCTTACCTGCCTTGAGTACCTATGTTCCCTTGCTCCTCTGTTCATTTCTTCCCTGCTTTTTTTGTAGTGTTACAGTTTCCCCTTCCTATAATCTTTTCTATATTTCTAGAAAAACTTTGTCTTGAAGGCTCTGATCAGCTTCATTTATTATGCAGTAATGTGGAGATTCAGTATGAGATAGTGGCTGAATTGTGGGCCAAGTTCAGTATAGAATACTAAGACTCTTGACAGGAACGATAAGATGTCATCGGGAAGTCATACTTTGGAAGAGTCACAAAATAGCTCATGGAGGACTTTTATCAGTTTTGATACTGTGTGAATTGGCTACTGATAGGCAAAAAAAAAAAGAAGATGGAACTTCCATGTAATTAAAAAGGAGATCGGATCAAAGGCAGTGATATGTGGAGTGTGAGATAGTAATTCTACTGTCTGCCGTGTAGGTCCAGTTGAAATGTGAGTATATGGGAGGATGAGATAGCACCTTCCAGGGTTGAAGGTTTATAGAGGCATAGATTTAAAGTGTAGGTTACAAGGGCAGTGTTACAGGGGTAGACAAGATTTATTCCTGAAAAAGCCCATCAGCTAGGGAGTAACTGTTCTTCATAGGAAAGCTTCAGGTTGTTCTTCCACTAATTTTGTCTGCATAGCTACAAGCAACTAAGACCAAATATGGCACCAATGTTTTGGAGTGGGAGTATAAATAGATGTGGATGCATGTCCACAATTTACACATTTTTATCAGATTTTTTTTTACACATTTTGCTGGCAAGTGGTTTAATTGTGGGTATTTGCTGATGTCACTGAAGTTGGTAGCCAGAACCAGCTGGGCTTTACCTAACTGAAATCTCACACGGTCCTGGGGATGTCTTTCTGTTCCCTGGCCAGGTATGGCATGGAGAACAGGAGGAAGTGTTAGAAGCTGTAACTCTATCATCTGTAATACTTAGGGAGTAAACTATCTGTTTTATTCCGTTTTTCAAGTCTGAAAATATGACCTGCTTGTAATACCAGAGAATACTTAAAAATCACAAAATTACTAGAAAAAAAATGTTGCAAACATCCATTTAGTCCTTATTTTTATTTTTTGTTTGTTTTTAAAATGCTTCTAGTTGTTAGCCTCTTCTCAACACATTGATACCATTGAAAGTGTTTTTATACCATTAGGCTTTCTTTCTAGCACTGTTTTCCCCAACAAGCCATAGTAATAGTGGCGTTTTTATCCTCACCTCTTTCTTTATTCTCTTTGAAGAAAAACTCATTGTCATTCAGATGACAAATGATCTTTGCCATCAGCCAGTTTTTAGTTGTGTGTTTTCCTGTCTTCATTAAGCTCAACTCCTGTTTTTTTTTTTCTTTTTTTTTTTTAATTCCTGCAGTCTCTTTTTTTTCCATATCTCTACAGATCTCTGATTTGATCAGTCTTCAGAATCTTTCAAAGTACTGATACATAATTTTGCCATAGAATCTGTGTTCCTCTAGTCCTAAGAAGAGTGTGTGTGTGGCAGCACTGTTCATAATAGGACTGTGCCCTACTTCCCCCCATGTGTATTTTGTTGGTTACCTTTTGGGATGGCTTGTTTTTCTGTAAAACTTCAAAAGTAAATTTAAATCTTTTTAATTTCTTTTTGAAGTTTTTACATGTTTTGTAGTATCTTTTCTGTAGCTAGTTGTAGCTATGTATGTTCTCTATATAATAATATTTCTGAATAGAATAGCTTGGATTTAAACAAAACTGAAAAGAATCTAAGATACTTATGCACACCTGTATGTTGTCTAAGACTGATTTTAAAAAAATCTCCATACTCTTAGAAGACTATCATACAAATTCTCATTCTAACCTAAAGCTATGTGTCACTGCAGTGTGCCACAATGAAGTTACACTGACAGAGTGATCAGAAGTGACTGATGTGTTGGGAAAATCAGATATTTTTGAAGAGCTATGTAAAGCTGTAAATATTTCTTACTGTTCTTTACCAGATATTGTTTGAAAAACTGACATCTGCATTTTTAATGCATTTGATTAGAGTCTTAATGGTACCTCAGTTCCTGATTAATTGAACTGACTTTGTAGGGATGTGTTGCAGCTACATAAAGATGGAGATTGAACCCATAATTTTAAAGGAGGTGTTTTCACTCAGCTACTGTTTTAAGCTAAGCTGATGAAAGCATTATTGGTTACCCAAACACATTTATTTATGTACCAGATGTGAGGTTTGTAATGCAGATGCAAAACATATTTTAGCTGGCTTGATGCTGAATACCAGAACATCTGTTTCAGTAGCTGATCTATCAGATGTGAATGGAAAATGACCTGTATTTTTAATATTTCTGCTGTTAATTGAGGTATTTTACAGGGAGGACATATCCTAATGGAGATCCTTGAATACTGCAAGAGTGTCTCAGTGCAGGACCACTAAATAAAATCAGTGATCAAACCAGGAAGCAAGGTATTTGCAACTGCTGAGCAGACTGCAAAAATGAGGCAGTGTAGATTCTAATCTTCCAGCCTTCCTTCTTCCCCGCCATTGCCCTTTGTTGGAAAGTCTTCTAAAGATGGCATTTATAAAGTCTTTACCAGTGTAAAATTCATTCTGCATTATCATGTACTGTTCTCGGTACACCTGCGAGCAGTGTTGGTGTCAGTGTGTGGTGATGCCCTATCAGAGAATAAAGCAAAAGCTCATACTATCAGAGATAATAAGCAGATGGTTTTCTGTGCTGCGAGCAGTAAACACATTGCTTGTTATGTGAAGATCATTTTCTGTGAGGTTTTTTTTTGTTGAGTGGTTGGTTTTTTTTTGGTTTTTTTGTTTTTTTTTTTTTTTAAATATGCCACAGGACAGAAGTGTAAAGATCAAAATTCTCATATTAACAGAGATGTGAAGGAAGTATTTTATTGCCTTCTCAACTTTTTAAAAGAAAACAGAACTTCAGTAGTTTCTATTACGAAGTGTCTGCTTACAAGGAAAACCAGTGTATTCTCACAGCCTTAGTCTAGGTGCCTATGCTAGCAGGCTAGTATACGTAGAATCTGTTAATAGTCCCTGGAGAGAGACCAGCTCCTTCAGCAAGCACTTCAGACAGCTGTCGAGTTCTGTGGTAAATCTCTTCAGGCTCTTTAGAAATGTCTTTTTCTTTCCCTCCACTGACTGTTTAGAAGCTTCTGTTGCTTAATGTCATTTGGGGACCTAAATTTGTCTGAACTGGTTTTAGATCTGTTGCAGGTCCCTTAAGATTAGGATACCAGAGTTTCAACACAAGATTACTAGAGCCGCTTTTAGTTTGTTGTCATTTCAAACTGGACCGATGATCCTAGTTCATGCTGATCGTTATACATGTATACTTTGTGCTTTGAGTATCTTTAAAAGAGTTGGAAAACAACTTTGTCTATCTTTGTATATGCTGGGATTATTGCTTGAGAACAAACACATGGCCAATAAAATGTTTGTATCAATTCATATTGTCTACTTACAGTTACAAAGCAGGTATTTTTAATATAAATTTATAGAAATTCTCCCTGGTTGTACTTGGAAAACAGCAGGAAACAATGTGTAGACATAAACCACTGTTGCCTATACCCCAGGACATGGAGAACTCACTGTAGTATTTTTATCAGATTCTGTGTCTCATTTAAATATAAATATTTCAGAAGTGTGAAACTATTATTTCTATTTAAATTTTGTATTAGTTCCAAAAAGATGCTGCACATGTCCGTAAATATTTTGTTGAGCTGTACCAGGACAACGGTGAACAGTAAGATTGATTGTTACTGAAAAAAGAACTGCTATACTGACAGTCTGAGCAATCTCTGCTATGTTTTGATAGCAGATTAGCCTTACTTTTTTTCCACCCAAATTAATGTTCTTAGTGTGCCAATGGGCAACATGTCTAACGCCCAGCTGAGACTGAACCTTTGTTTCTTACGTACTTAGACCTCTGATTCTACTTGTGCTGCATACTGCTTTGACAATATAAGGACCAAAGAAAGTATAATGTAATTACCATTATCTGAATAGCACTAGGGAGTGACTGGGTGTGATTCTGCTGTCTGGCTTTACAGTGTAATTTACAAAAGTTTTACATTGCTGTCAACATTTTCAAATATTGATAAATACCATTAGTGTTTATGAATCGTTCATATATAATTATGGTAAAAAGAAGACTTTAATTAATCTGTCTTTATTTAAGTATGTTAAATAAAAGAAAGTGAGCACCAGAATTCTAATAAAAAGCTTTAAAAAGTATACGGATTTTTTGCGATTTTATACCAACAAAGGATCTTGGTCTGAGGTCCAACATAATCCTCCAAACACAACTGCTTTCCAGGACATGGCTCTCTAAGGTGCCTTGGTCTCACACCTTCACACCTTTCTGTGTTGTTTTTGGTTTGGGGTTTTTTTGTGTTTTTTGTGTTGTTTGTTTTTTTTTTTTTTCCCCCGTCACTACAGTGCTCAGATATGGTTTATTATGCCCTTTACTTAACTGCTCTCTATATTGTGCAGCCTACATCTTAGCACTTGTACTATTTCCCTTCTATTTTCACATCCTGCATGCTCATACTTGTAGCATAAGGAGATAATTGAACTCATGTTGCACAACGTTTTGTGTGCAGCTTTTTATAAATGCTTTGTGTGCCTCCTCTGTTGAGGTAAGTCTCAATTTTCTTTCTCCCTAATGACTGCATTGAGGATTTGCTAAGAGTGCAGTGACAATGCACGTGAAAGAGCTCTCAGTATCTGACTGATAACACTTCAGCAGCTAATTGCTTATAGAATTTTACTTTATGAAACGGTTCATACACTTGTTTTGCTCAGTACATTACTTTGGAAATCTACATAGTGAGTGAAGCTTTGCCAAAATGTATGAGATATATTCCAAAACCCACAAACATAATTGGGATTTATAAAGATCTGCTCTGAATGGTTCCTTATTCTCCCACTGTAAACTCTGCCAGTAGTAGATATTATTGACAGAATGTGTTTATGAAAGTTTTTACATTGTTTTACTTCATTTGTCATTCTGAAATATAGTTTTTGCTTTCACTGAAAATGACAGACAAAATTACTGAAAAAAATAATCTGATTATTGTGAATTCCTGTGGAATAATGAAATGTGTTGAGTTTAGTTTTTGAAAGGATCCTGAGAATCACTGTAATGTGTTAGTCATGAGAGAAGAAAGGCAAGGATAAGTCAAAAAACAAGTCCAGCAAAAGTTTAGAAAATACCATGCATCTGAGAGACACTTTTTCTGATAATTTGAAATTGATCTTATATAATATTAGCATTCCTTGGATATGAAAAGATACTGCAGTAACCATGCTTGTTCAAATAAGGCTTTATGTAGCTCAGTATATACTCTAGTTCATGAAATCAAAGTGCAACACAGTGTGCTGACATCAGGGGTACAGAGATCTGTGGGGCTGCAGCGTTTGGCATAGCTGTAATTTTTATTTCATCAGAGGTATTTATAGTCCGGTCCTATTGCTGTAACTCTTCCCACTCTCTTTTGTCATATTGTTGCTGGTTTCCATCAGTTGCAGAAGTGAGAACACACTGAATTTTTGAATGTAGTGGGAGAAATATAATAGACTTATTTTGCTACTCTAAGGAAGGAATGGAAGAAAATGGAAGGAAATATGCAGGCCAGAGTATGTGATTGGAGTACCCAGCCCCTTTCCATCAAGAGTCCTAGGTTAAACCTTTGAGGTTTACTGACTTTTACAGCACGTGCAGAGTGATAGTCCCAGGAATAAAACAGATCACAGAAAGAAATGAAAAGGGCATCTAAAAGCTGGTGTAATTAGAGTTCACCTTCTTGAAGCTTTAGTGATTTGGAAAAACCTCACTTTTGATGCCTGTACTAATGATGCATCAAAATACCTAAACAAATGTTGCATGAAACATAGTGAAACAGAATGTTTTTATAGTATAGGAACTCTTAAATTTACCAATTTCTTTACAAATGCACCATGTAACCTCCAGAAATTAATCCAGCTTCTCCCCGAATGTCCTATTAGCTCCTTCTGTATCAGTCCTGTCCTTCCTCCACCACAGTAGCTTACAGATTTTGAAATTTCTGTTCTTACTCCTCAGGTGTAGGAAGAACAGTAGGCACTTCAGAAGAGGTGAAGTGGGCAGTCAGACACAATGTTAATGGTAGTAACTTGAAATGCGGAATTCTTTCTAAACCAGCGAAAATCACAGAATCATCTAGGTTGGAAAACATCTTGAAGGTCATCTAGTCCAACCATTAACCTAACACGGACTGTTCTCAAACACATGAGAACCAGTAAAGGGTCTTTTCTCTGCATCACTTCACAATATGCCTATCACTCTGCTTAATGTCCTTTAGAAAGCCAACTCTCTATGGAGCACCCACAGATATCCAAAGGAGAAGTGGTGTGCCTCCAATGCCAGGAGAAACATCAGCTGATGATGGAGAACCTGGGCACAGAAGCAGTTGGAGGAGGCACAGCTGCCTGCACACCACCTCTGAGCTCAGCCTGGACACAGCAGCACCAGCTGTGTAAGCTATTGCAAGAAACTGGAAGAGGTGTGTTCTGGCACAGAAACTGTGAAGGGAGAAAACTGAAATTTAGGAATTGTCCAACCAGTATGTTCTTCAGTAGAGCCATTTTAAGTGACAAATCCTTAAGGAGTTCTCCTGTTGCCAGATGAGGCTGTTTTGTAATGGACTGAAGGAAATCACTTCATACTACTGTATTTAGTGAAAGTTGTATGAGACTTAGAGTGTAGCAGAGATTTAAGTGAGCTAAAATAGATTACATTTATTCGTGTCTCTTTCCCCTCCAGCCCCTTCCCTCCCTTCCCTTCTTCCTCAGTTATCTTCCTCCTACACTCCTCCCCTTTTCCTTCCCTCTCTTTGTTTCACCATCATAGAAGGTCTGTATTGGGTTAAGAATATCAGAAATCCTTTTGACATCTCTAGCTAGTCTAATCTAATAGGCTTTTTAGAGTGTTCCAGGAAAAGTTGCTGAAGACCATCAGGTTCTTGAGTATCTTAATACTTTCTGTAGTAGAAAACAAAGACTTCTGTCTTACTGGTGAATGCACTACATGAATTAGTGGGTCTCTTAACGTGTTTATGTGCTGCAGTTTTATTTACTGCTAAGCAAATAGAATGTTTTCCTTCTTGTGGAATCATTTCCTTTAAAAGAAACTTGCCTATATGTAGCATATTTATTTTTTCTTTAATTTAATTTCTTATTCTTTCGTGTTGTCCTCTTTATTGAGTTTGTATTGTCCTCTTTATTGAGGATTCAGCGCAATTAAGAGATCAAATAAGATTAGTAGAACATTCAATATACTTTAATAGCGCATATTTTTCCTTCTCTATATGGAGCAAAGCACAAGTAAAGACAAATAAAGGATCTTTATATATGAAACTTGTTGTTAGACAGTGTTACATTATTTGATCTTGTTGTAATTGTATTACATCATCTGGCTTTGCTCTATACATGTTAATATTCCACCTGAATTTGTGTGAATTTGTGTATTGGCCTCAGAATTTAGGACTGGAAGGGTTCTCCTGAGTCACTAAGGTTGTTCTTTACTGTCACAGCTGTAATGTAATATTTTTCTTTACAATTCCTTTTAAAATTTTATTTAAAATCATAACTGGATTTAACTTGCGTAACCCTTTCTTTACAGCCACTCCTGTGGCAGTTTGCATGAACCTGTGAGGGAGAAGTACATCCTGAACCTTTGCACTGGTTTCTCTATATTCAAGAACAGTTGTAGTTGGAAGTACACTGTAATTTTTAGATTAAGGCTTTTACAAATGTTGTCCTTCAAAATAAGTTAAACTGACTGCTAGATTAATTTCAAATATGGATTTAGGAAATTCTGATGTGATTGCCAGTTTTTTATATAAGGGCATTGGTTGTCCAGTAGCTTGTCCTCTGGTATTCATATTGGGCATACATATTTTTTGTGGGTATGGCTGAATTTTACTCTGTAATGTCTTTGAGATTGTATGGGTAAAACTAAGCAGAATTTATCCAGCAGAATATTCAGCATAGTCTGATCATGTTAAAAAGTAAGTATGCTTGTTTTTTGAGCAACCTCTTATTTTTCTAGAGTTCAAAATGATGTAACACATTACGTTTTAAATGTTCTTACTGATCCCATTATTCTTTCTGTGCATTTTACAAATAGGATGTGATGTTTTGAGTATGCTTCAGGCTTCAGTAGTTTGTATAATGTTCTATTTTCTGCAGCAAAAGCATGTCAAGGTGATCTCTGTGGGTGGTTAATATTTTCTGGAGTTTATTCTTCAACCATGAAAATATGCAAAACTGGAGAGCTTGGTGGTATGTCATATATTTAGGTATAAAATATGTATTTTTCAATTTTATCTTCATTAAAAATAACAGAAAAAAAATCACAAGTGTAGTAGTATATGTTGTTTGTTCATGGGTGAACGCAGCATTTGTCACTCCTGACTTGGTGTTTGTGGTTATGCTGGTGAGCAATTCTTGCAATAGCTTAGATTGTAATTTTGTGACAGTATAGTGTAAAAGTGTCATATAAATGTGATTTTTTAAAAGACAATGTTCAAAATCAGATAAAATCATAGAATGTGGAGGAAAATTTCTCAAAGTTATTGAATGCATTATAGCAGAAATGCTCTTGATTTGTTTGACAGATTCTAGGTGTTGTTTTTCTTGTTTTCAAATATAAGTACTTTTAAAAATATGGAAAGCAATAATATAATCTCTTTAAAACAAATATATAACTCTCGTAATAGTATTTGAATAGGGAAGAACTATTAGAAATCTGATTTTTAAAGAACTGAAAGAGGCAAAAGCTGAACGTGAGTAGTTAATGTTTTCACTACTGTTGCAGTAGTAACAAGAAGAAAATGGAAGTGAAAATGGCAAATATATCCATATACATGAAATGCATTTGGTTTATAAAAAAAAGGAATATTGAAAAATCTACTGAGCTTTTATTGCAATTAAATGCATACTTTCTTCTTTCAAGACTAAAGCAAACATATAAGGAAATTAACTGTTACTAAGAAATAATAATGTGCCTGCGTGCTGATTGCCTGCTGATAGCATATTTAATCATTGCTTCTGTCTTTTTTCTGTTTTTGTTTCCTTTAGCCTTTGTCTCTGGTAAATTGTATTTCTGCTGTTTGTATAGCATATAGGAGAAGTGCGTCTAGTTGTAAATGGGAGCTCTGAATGTTTTTCAGGTATGTCTTACTAAGGTTATCCTCTCTGTTACAGTGAAAAGATCCAAAAGGTATCTGCAGCAGAGATCTTTTCATATTTCCCTTGCCATTCCTGGCAGTTTGATTTACCTCATTAAAAGGCTGGAAAAGCCACTCGAAGTACCTCCAAGCTCCAGGGTCTTTATTCTTGATGAGAAATTTGTTCTTTTGGAGCTCAGGCAATTTGCAGAATCTGTGAAACACTTTGGTGCACACCTCTGAGCATCATAAGGAATATCACACTGATGTTCTCCAGCAAGAGGCAAAGCAAAGCGAGATCTTTACCTTGTAGAAAGAGTTAATTGGGCTGGAGAAGAGCTGCAAATACATCAGAACCAGAAAATGTGTCTGTGCTCAGCTTTCTGGTGGTTATCTCTGAGAACATGGCCTTTTTAAGGACATAGTTTTCAGAATCAGAAAGAGAATGCTAAAGACTATGCCCAGTGTAATACCTTTTTTTTTTTTTTGATCACTCTATGCACAACCGCTTGATTTCTCAAGATAGCAGGACAACATCTTGTATCTTGGAAGAGGTTTGCCTTCAGTGTTATTGTCTCATCCATTTCTCATACCAGAGGTGAAATGGGAAGTTTGCTGTAAGCCTACCAACCCAGCACTCTACTGATAGCAGCTCTAGGCTTATGGTGCTTGTAGTTTTATGTTGCTAGTCCTTGAATAACAGTAGTAGTTCTGGTTCCTTGCACATGTTTACCTGCCACAGATCCCTCAGCTCTTACTGCCACTTGTTGATCTGTAGTGGGAGAAGGTCAATGTAAATGACATGACATAGTTAATGCTGTAGGAGTCCACAAAACAAATACCCTGTGTGAAACACCTTAAGTTGTGGGTGTTACAGAGAATGAGCTTTGTGGTTACCCTGTTCTTGCAGTCAGATACTGTGTTCCTGAGGTGAAGCAGGGCAATCTGTGTCTGATTGGAGGCAGCAGCCATTTGGTTCGTCATGTTACATTCAAACGATTAATTGATCTTTCTCCTTTCTTTATGACTGATGTTTATAAAGATATTCAAAAAGAAAGGCAAATTTCTGCTTTGGTTAGAAATTTGATCTTACCATCAAATCTTGACTTCATGCAGCTGGTGTGCTGTTGTCCTCACATTCTGTTAGCCATGATGACAGCTTTTATTGGTAGCTGTTTCATTTTTGTGAGAAGATTGGAGGTATCTACTACTGACAGGAGATCCGTCCTCTCCTCTTTGATAGTGATGGATTCCTCCTGCTCTTGCACATCCCATCTGTGTGTCTCAGAGGCAAAGGTTTCATTGAGGACTCATCCCAAATTCCTGCTTACAGTTATGCACTTCCTGGAAGGCACTTATTGATTCACTGTAGAATACTCCTGTGGAAAATGTGACTTCAGAAATTCTAATTATAATAGATTAGTTGCTTCTCTTTGTGCTACTGCAACTTTATTATTTCTTCTGATATACAGTAAGCTGTCTTGTTACATCATGTCCATATATCTCTAAACTGCCTTTTATTCAGAGAGACTACTCATAGTCCCAGAATACATGTGATGAAGATGGATATTTCAGTGTATACCAAAATATCTCTTATCATGGAGGGCATAATGGCAGCTGCAGATTTTTGTCAGTAGATTATTTGATTGCTTTTCTAATTGCAGAATTCTAATGACAGTCAAATATGGAAAATACTATGAGTCAATCTAAGAGCACAAATTATTTCGGAAATTACTATGTGCAAACATTTCTGATTTGTGTTGGGGTTGTAAAATTTGGGTGCATAAACAAATTAATAGAAACACACTTTATTATTCAATAAATGTGATATATGCTAACATTAAATGGTGATGAATAGTCCATTATCTATATTGGCCATCTGAAGTTTTTACATTATTTGTATTTCTGTTCCATCTAAGGGGTGATGATAAAGTAAGGTGTCACAAATGGAGAGGGGAAATATGGAAACAGTAGAAAATATATCTTCCACTTATCTGAATTATTTTTTTTAAGGAAAAGTAGCTTTCAAAAATTTTATATACCTCACTTCTTTGGAAATTTTTAAAATTACGACTTTAGCTTCTAAATTAAACTGCAGTACTGTATTTTCACTTTCACATGAAATAACTAAAATCAATCAAACAATTCAAGTCACCTGTTGCTTTATGATTTTCTTCACATTTAAGAACATAGAGGTGCACTAGGAACACTAAATTTAAACTCATGTTGGAATTGACACATAATACCAACCAAAATTCCTCTATTTTACACTTCAGTGATTGAAAAAGAAGAATTTGCCATAGTAATTTTGGTCAGTGTTTATTGACTTCAGCAATGAAACATTAAAATTATATTGCAAATTTTTTTTTTTTTTTTTTTTTGCTGTGTGTCAGTGAACACTTTCAATAGCTGTCTGGCACATCAGCAACAATTCTTTGGGCTAAAGTTTTAATAGATTGTACAGAGAGTTTGGCATCACGAAAGTGATTGATAAATTTATGATAAAAGTAAGTGGCTAAGATGCAAAAAGAGCAAGGGTAAGTATCAAATTCTTTGGTTAAACCTCATTTGAGCTTCCAAATGTACGAATTTACGTGAGCAGATTTGCATGTTGCTATAATTGCTCACTACTGAATCCTTCTAAAAATAATGTAAAATCCACTGAACATAGCCCAGTTGTTTTATATTTGACATGGTGGGCTTGATTCCGTGTCCTGTGAATCTGGGGTATCCTGAGAGGGCTGGCAGATATGACACAGGAGACTTGCACTCTTCTGAAGTGGCAGCTGGAGGCCAGATGGGATTAACTTGGATGCTCTGTGGGCAACTGAGCCTGCTATGTTTGCAGAATTACCAAGAGGAATGATATTTTCTGGTCTTTGCAATGTAATAAATTATTATGTTTTTAATGGATGTCTTGAATCTTTAGAAAGGCTCCTACAGAATATTCTGAATGTTATGAACTCAAAGGCCAGGTCTTGTTTGCTTGTCTCAGGCAAAGAATTTCATTACAATCAGTAGAGTCAACAGAATGCTGACTCAGAGAAGCTGAAATGATCCCAGTTTTATATTTATTTCGCCTTGTAACATATCTACTGAAAGGTGTGCAGTGTAGATTAAATCATAGATATAATAGCACTGCATGAATCCCAGTTGTGGAATCCTCAAATTAAAGGAATTTCAGAAGTGCTCAGTTCTGTCTTTAAATCTGTTCTGCTGAAATCAGTGAGAATTTCACTATTGAAAGGTAACATAGTTATTACATCAGTCCTGAGCCACTCTGGAAATCTCTTCCACCTAGTAACATTTCAAAAAGCATCTCTTATACTATTGTGTTCAATAGTAACATCACATGAAATTAAATGTATTTTTTGTATTTCATTGAAAAGTTACAATTGCTTTAAATCAAGGACAATTTCAATTCCCTACAGGAGATATGCAACACAAGGCCTTTCCAAGACTGCTGGCAGGCAGTTTTGGAAAGGGTCCTTTTTACATTACAGCTCAGGGCAGCAGGATCATATTTAAATAAATGCTTCATGACATCCGTAACCCATGACTTTAATCTCTTACTTTACCTTTGACACCAGCATATTGGTGCCAGTCTTTAAGTGCATTTTTGCACTGTTTATTCTTTCATTATCCCCATTAATTATTATTTCTTCTTCTCCTTCTCCTTCTTCTTTTTCTCCTTCTCCTTCTCTTTCTTCTCCTTCTTCTCCCTTTTTCTCCTTCTTCTCCTGCTCCTCTTTCTTCTCCGTCATTTTCTTCTCCTTCTCCTTCTTCTCCTTCTTCTTCTCCTCCTCCTCCTCCTCCTTCTCCTCCTTCTTGGGCAGGTGGAAGAGCTACCACTAAGTAACATCTGAGGTGCATCTGCTGTGGTGTGACAGACCATCTGTGTGCATTCAATATAATTTTACTTTAACTTTTTCATTTACTGGAATTCTCTGTTTGTCCTTATGCTTACATGACCACATCTGCACCCTGAGCTATCCCAAAGCAGTTAAAGTCTACAACCCTGGACACCCAGCAGTAACATAGTGTCTGCCACTACGCTTACTTGTGGTTTCCTTCTTTTCCCCTTCCACCCGTCACATACCCTGGCTTCCATAGCTTGCTGTTATTGTCCTGTTTTGCTTTTGGCAGTTGAATCATTACCATTTATCATGTTTTCGTCTCTCATTTCTGAACAGAGATAGTTCCTATTTATTTTGTTATATTTGCTTGTGAGACAATGAAAGTCTGCTTGTTTTACTGAGAAGGTTTACTACATGTATCAATAGATGTTTGGTGCAATAGGATCAAGATTGATTCTGTGTAACAGTCTTTTTTGTAGAGAAGTTTCAGCCACTGTGACAATATTTATGTTCCTTACAATAACAAGCCATGAGTATGACAGCTTAGATTTTGTCATTTCTGACTTATTTTAAATGAGCTGGAAGTTTTAAAAGACGTTATAGCTGGGATGCTGTAATGTACATTGTAGCAATGTAGGAAGGCCATTTGAGGCATGTTATACTGCTGTATACATATATCAGTAGGAGATTTTTACATTAAATTACTGCTTTCTTAGCTGTGGACTTTTGAGCTACCGGTCTTTGGAATATATGCAGTAAGTTTTCACAGTGTTACAGTATATAAACATCCTTCCAAGTATTAGCTAAATGTCCAGTATTGTGATTTGTAAAGATAGTACGTAAGCATGGTGAATTGGTCTTGGCCAGTCACTTGCTTACTCCCCCTCTCTGACAAAGACAGGGAGATTGCTTACCAGTTACTGTTATGGGCAAACCAGACCTGACCTGGAAAAAATTAATTTAATTTATTGCCATTTAAAATAGACTCGGGTAGTGAGAAATAAAATTAAAGCATTGCTTTCTTCAGGAGGTACCACCTCACCTCCTCCTCACTGACCTGGGTGTCTGCAGGGCTTTCTCGCTCCTTTTTGTCCGGCCCTCCTCCCTGTCCGGCACTTTTGCCCTTTCTTAAGCCTGCTCTCCCTGAGGCGACACCGTCCCGGCCGAGGGGCTCGGCTGTGCCCTGCGGGGGTCGGTCGGAGCCGGCTGGAAGCGGCCGTGTCCGGCACCGGGCAGCCCCGGCCGCTCCGCACAGAGGCCGCCCTGCAGCACCCGCTGCCGGCACCTCTCCATGGACACACAGTGCAGTAAATAATCTACAGTGCTGTTGTGGGGGGAAGTAACTATTCGTGACTGAAAGGGAAAAGAGAACCTAATGTGAACAATGTGAAGTGAGAAACAAACACTTGTATCAAGATAGTACATTTTATCCCTCCTCGCATTAGTGAGGGCTGTTTGGGGAAGAGAGGTGTGTGACAGTGGGGTTGACAGTAGGTGGGGATTGGCCTACTTGGTCTAAAACCCCAAAACCTAAATACTTAAAGAATATTGTAACCACACCTAAATTACTGTTTTGATAGAATCATAAAAACCATGAACTACTTTCGTGCAAGGAGAGGCCTTTGTCATACAGTGAGATCTGGAAACTAAAAGCTGAAGTATTACATAGTAACTTCTCTGAGTTACTCAACAGCTACATCTATTAAGGATAACAAAAAATGTTTCTATAAATTCATTAACAACAAAAGGAGGATTAGGGAAAATATTCCTCCTTTACTGGATGCAGAGGGAAACATGGTAACTAAGGATGAGGAAAAGGCTGAGGTGCTCAACGCCTACTTTGCCTCAGTCTTTAGCAGCGGAACTGGCTGTTCCCTGGACACCCAGCCTCATGAGCTGGGACATGGGGAGGGGAAGCAGAATGAGGTCAGCACAGTGGAAGAGGAGGTGGTCAGAGACCTGCTGCACCACTTGGATGCACACAAGTGTGTGGGACCGGATGGGTTACACCCAAGGGTGCTGAAAGAGTTGGCAGATGTGCTCGCCAAGCCGCTGTCCATGATTTACCTGAAGTCATGGCTAACTGGGGAGGTTCCATTGGACTGGAGGGTGGCAAATGTGACACCCATCTACAGGAGAGGCAGAAAGGAGGATCCAGGAAACTATAGACCTGTCAGTCTGACCTCGGTGCCTGGGAAGGTCATGGAGCAGGTCATCTCAAGTGCCATTAAAAGTCATATAATGGACAACCAGGGGATGAGGCCCAGTCAGCATGGGTTTATGAAAGGCAGGTCCTGCCTGACAAACCTGATCTCCTTCTGTGACAAGGCAACCTGCTTATTGGATGAGGGAAAGGCTGTGGATGTTGTTTACCTTGACTTTAGCAAGGCCTTTGACACTATTTCCCAAAGCATTCTCCTGGCGACACTGGCTGCTTGTGGCTTAGATGGGCACACGCTTTGCTGGGTAAAAAACTGTCTGGATGGCCGGGCCCAAAGAGTTGTGGTGAACAAAGTTAAATCTGGTTGGCGGCCGGTCACAAGTGGTGTCCCCCAGGGCTCGGTTTTGGGGCCACTCCTGTTTAACATCTTTATTGATGATCTAGACGAGGGGATCGAGTGCACCCTCAGTCAGTTTGCAGATGACACCCAGTTGGGTGGGAGTGTTGATCTGCTCGAGGGTAGGGAGGCTCTGCAGAGAGACCTGGACAGGCTGGAGCCATGGGCTGAGCCCAACTGGGGGAGTTTCCATAAGGCCAAATGCCGGGGGCTGCCCTTGGGCCACAACAACCCCCAGCAGCGCTACAGGCTTGGGGAGGAGTGGCTGGAGAGCTGCCAGTCAGAGAGGGACCTGGGGGGGGTTGATTGACAGCCGGCTGAACAGGAGCCAGCAGTGTGCCCAGGGGGCCAAGAAGGCCAATGGCATCCTGGCTTGTGTCAGCACTAGCGTGGCCAGCAGGGACAGGGAAGGGATCTGACCCCTGGACTCGGCACTGGTGAGGCCGCCCCTCGATTCCTGTGTTCAGTTTTGGGCCCCTCACTACAAAAAGGACATTGAATGACTCGAGCGTGTCCAGAGAAGGGCAACGGAGCTGGTGCAGGGTCTGGAGCACAGGTCGTACAGGGAGCGGCTGAGGGAACTGGGGGTGTTTAGTCTGGAGAAGAGGAGGCTGAGGGGAGACCTCATCGCCCTCTACAGCTGCCTGAAAGGAGGGTGCAGAGAGCTGGGGATGAGTCTCTTTAACCAAGTAATAAGTGCTAGAACAAGAGGGAATGGCCTCAAGTTGCACCAGGGAAGGTTTAGACTGGATATTAGGAAGCATTTCTTTACAGAACAGGTTGTTAGGCATTGGAATGGTCTGCCCAGGGAGGTGGTGGAGTCCCCATCCCTGGAGGGGGTTGACACAGTTGGGTCGACATAGCGCTGAGGGATATGATGTAGTTGGGAACTGTCAGTGTTAGGCTAATGGTTGGTCTGAGTGATCTTCAGTGTCTTTTCCAACCTAGACAATTCTGTGATTCTGTGGAATCTAAGTGTAAATTTTTGTTTCATATTCCTGATTTTATAGGGGAGCGTGCTTATTTTTTCAGGGTAGAGATTATATGTCTGTGACACTGATTATGTATAAAAATTAAATTGGTTTAGGAATAGAGCCTGGTTTTTACCTGATAATTTTTAAAGAGTCCTAGTGGGTCAGTGGAAAGATCTTCCTTCTGGGGCATTGGATGAAAATTATATCCCTGAGAGGAATTTCCACAGGGTTATATTCAGTCAATTGTTATAAATTATCATTTGCTGTCTATGAAACAGGGAACAGTGTTACAGGCCAATGTAATCACATTGTATCTTTTCGAAGTTAAGTTCTTACCTGCTAGGATTCTCTTACCATATATATTTCAGTTATCCCTCTTTAAAGAAAATACATGTTATTATTCTGGAAATCAAAAATACCTAGTTTAGCTGATTAAAATTTTACTTTATTTTATATTGAGTTTTTACAGTGCTGAGAGGTGCTAGTATGAGGGCCATTTTATTCATGTAAAATTGATTGATTGACTGAAAAAAAGTCAGAAGATGAGCTTAAAAACAGAAAAATGTCTGTCCAAGAAAATGTATTCCTTTTAAAATTTAAAAGCTATCCACTTTCCCATTATGTTTTGTTTTGTATGTTTCAGATAGAAGATGTTTTGTGTTTCATGAACAACACGTGCATCAGCCAGTGCAGGAGGTTGCTATGGGAATTGTTTTATTCATTATGAAAGTTGACGCAGAAATGAGAATTTTTATAAATGCCTAAATTAATTTGTGCCCTTCATTTGTTTTAAAAATTGTTCGTTTTTAAAATCCATTAAATAGGTTAAACTCATTCCTGCACACTTTCTTCTTTATGAACAAATACATTTTCCTAACTTATGAAAATCAAAGATTTTATTACTCTTTCTTCGGCTTTTACCACTGGTTTAAATCACTAGGGTAAGAGGCTTTGCTGCTGTGACAATATTATCCAAAAGGTAATTAAACATAGTTATAGAAGATATTACCTCTTTATTTACTGTGGGATCACAGAAATTGACTTAGCATGAAGAGTTTTACTTCAGTTCTGTGGGTATGTGAGATAGTTCTCAAAAGTTGCAGGCAACATTTGGACCCTGTATTTTCAAAAGGTGAATTTGCATTTCTTCATACAATTTAAAGTTCTTGGCCCAAAAGTCACACTGGATCTGAGAAAAGTGTGGCTAGAGCACAACTAGAGTATTGCAGCCCAACTGCTTACAGCGGCCAAGTGAAAAAATATTTTAAAGAGCATGTAATTACTTTTTCTACCTAAGTTCCAACTTAGAAACTAATCACTCAAGCAATTTTTTTTTTCATAAAAGATCAAGTTATATTTTCAGTTATTATATACTTCATTTTGGTAATGAGTGATGTGGGAGACCAGCAGGACTAGATTTATGTTCATGTGTCTTTACTGATGTTCTTGTCCTGCTCCGTAATGATTAGCTGTCAATGTAATATCAGTGACTTCAGTTATAATTACAATTAATATGAGCATTTATGCTGGTTTTGAACAGAAGGATGGATAAAAACTGATTTGTGACATGTCCCTTTCTATTAACTGAAGGTCTTGGTTTCTTGATGATAGGTTCTGCTAATAAAAATGGATCAACTTCTTAGAGGTACCTCTAAGTACCCATGTCATGTGGGCTGGAGATGTGTCTTTTAAGAAATAATAAGCACAATTTATGAAAAATCCACATGAAAATTATTGTAATGGGGTAACAGTTTGCAGCATTTTTTCTTTGTGATTATTAAGGAACCAGATCTTTTCATTACAGCTCAGATCCTCTGTAGATTAGAGATTTGAAAATATGCTTTTTAGCTTACTTGTGCAATTGTGTGCAAAGCTCATGCATGATCCTTTTTACCTATGCTTGAAACTCTGGTGTGCGTATAGAGAGAGAAGATTCATTCCAGCTCATGTTTGAAATAACTTGTATATCATGTATTGAGAATTTACGCCTTTTCATTAAGATAGGCACTGGTGCTCAGGATTCTGACACACCACTTGTCGTCCTACCCAAAGCACTCAGTGGTTGTAGTTTTCATCATTCTTCTGTACCAACTGTGTGAGGATAAAAGTAGAAAAGATCAAGTG
Organism: Athene cunicularia; assembly: GCF_003259725.1. Taxonomy (NCBI): domain Eukaryota; kingdom Metazoa; phylum Chordata; class Aves; order Strigiformes; family Strigidae; genus Athene; species Athene cunicularia. The sequence goes on from NW_020799092.1 coordinate 54,401,392, forward strand.
ACTGTTGTTTCCCTGTCCTATCATGGGATCATTTTATACAGGTATCAGCAGCTACTAGTTTCATTCTTCTTTGCTATTGATAATTAAATGCAAGTGCAACAAACCAACAGTTTCAAAGTAATGTGAATGGAGATGTGTGAAAGTCAAATTGCCTGACCTGGACTCTCTTCTTAGAATCCGAGGGCACATTCACAGAGGATGGTGGCACATTATTTGTTACGTCTAGTAAGCCACAGGTCTCTGCGCACCAGCAGTAACCAGCCATGCCACCACCTGGCTGCAGTCACATTTAGTAGCAACATATGGCTTTTCTCTGCCAGCCCAGTGATGCAGAAGTCACTGTCCAGAACTTAGGGGACACTCATTTAGGTCTGCTGCTTCCAGGAGCAAGGTCTCTTTGGTGAGTGTGTCAATCGTCGGTAACTGTTGAGGAACAGGACATCAGTGAGTGTGCTTCTGGGCTCATCTAATTTGCAGGAGAACAGATCCCATTGTGTAAGTGACTGCACAAAGAAAGATGGGGAGCCATGAGTGGAGCACATGGGGTTATTGGGGACTGGACATAGCTACAGCTGGGGGCATGGAAGTCCCTGAAAATGAGCCCTACCAGTGCCTCTCCTCTTCCTCTTCCTCTCAGCTTGCTGTAACCATCTGTGGCTATTAGGGCCTTCTGGGCTCCAAGAAGCCACTTACTTCAATTTCAATTTAGTGGGTTTTTGTTTGTTTGTTTTGTTTGTTTGTTTGTTTGTTTGTTTTTTTTTGTTTTTTGTTTTTTGTTTTGTTTGTTTTTGTTTTTGTTTTTTCTTAAAAATATTATTTTTAAAGCTTTTGCATGCTTGCAACTTTTTACAGATTATACTTGTCCTGGTTCAGCTATGATAGGGTTAAATTTCCCCAGCAGAGAAAGAGAGGGGCAAGGGATCTCCAGCCGGGTTATTCATACCATGCTGATGTCAGGTCCAGGCGGGAACTTGGTGGCTTTTGGTGACGGGAGCACACGTCGGGTTTGTTCTGTGACCATTGCGGTATTTCTCTGTATATCTTTTGTCTTCTTCACGGTTATTGCTGTTTATTGTTGTTATCATTGGTACTGTTGTTGTTCAGATTGTTTATCACACTGTTGTATTAAATTTCTTATTTTAACCCGGGTTTGTTCCTCACTGCCAGCCTGACCAGCTGAGGGTGGGGGAGGTGCAACAGCAACGTGCTCTCCGGTCCCGGCAGGGCCTAAACCACCACAATACTGCACTGATTCGAGAAACTTTTTAGCCTATGTGTGGGTGGCCTAGAGTTGGGTTTGAGGTCCAAGCCAGTCTAGATCCACCAAGGACTTAAGCATCTCTAACGTCCTATAGCTCAGTTACACATTTTGTAAGAAATCACTCTTTTTTATTTGTTTTGAACATGTGTCTGGTATTTCAGTGTGTTAATTCTTATGCTGGAGCATTGGCCTCCTCTGTGCCCTTCCCATATTTTGGACTTTTTTCATATCTCTTTCAATCATCTCTTTTCCAGGCTGGAGCATCATAGTCTACATAGCTAATGCCTTTAGGGAAGCCAGCTGTACTTTTAACTCTTCTGTTTTTCTCTGAATCTTCTATAGGTAACCTTTTTGGCAAGGGAGGAAAAGGGAGAAGACCTAGATACTGCTGCATTGCCACTCAATTTACGCAATTGCTTCATTTTTTCCCCCACACTTCGTTTTGTTCATTTGACTGGTACTGAAAATTGAGCTGAGATTTTCACACAACCATAATTTATAGTTGCAAATGCTTATATTTTCAGTTGTTCAAAGCCCATCGTTGCACAATTATCATTGTTTCTTCTCCACAGACATTACCGTACATTTCTTCTCATTAAATATTACTTGCTATTTATCACTTCCTGTTCAGTATAATGTTTTCTTTCTGTAGTTCTTCCTTCAGTCTGCCCTTATCTTTACTACCCATGGTTTAGTGTTTAGAGACAATGTTGTCATACCATGGCTTGTCCCCTTTCCAGATAATTTTTGAATATGCTGAAAAGGACTGGCCTCTTACAGATAGGTGCTTTGGGTCTCCATTGCTGATCTTCTTCTGGGAAATACTGCAAACTGTCGTTTATTTGTATTCTTAATAGCTTCTTTTTAAATTATTTTAAGCAGTGCAAGGACCTCCTTGTTTTTCTCCCATGTAGTTTAATTTCTTTTAGAGACTCTGGGTAAGAGAGATTATTAAATGATTTTTGGAAATACATGACTTAGAAGTGGATCTCTTTTGCCTATGTTCTCAAAAACATATGATCATCCTATACATACATGGCTTTCTTTTTCATACTGGAATGTTGACTCATTCCCAACATGCCATATATATTGACATACATATTCTTTTTATCAGTCTGTACCAAGTTGCCTTGTGTGAACTCCATGTGTACTGATCTACAGTCTTCTGGATATTCTTTAGATTTTTTATGATTGATTTCATGTTTACTTGCTATCCTTTGATGGTAAGACAATTTGAAGGAGGCATTTGTCCATTATTATAAGTTTAGTTATTTCAAACTCATATTCCTTTAGAGCTGTTGATGGGATACACTCCACTGAAATAATCTGTTAGAGCTCAGTTTGTCTTTTTGTTCTCATCTTCTCTAATGGCACTTCATTTTAAGAGAGATCCTCTCACGTGTCTCTCTAAGGAGAGTGTCTGGCTCTCGAATCTCCTCTACTGTGGATGCAAAGACACTTTTTGTGTGGTTCCTTCTCACTGCCAGCTGTGGTCAGAAGCTCGTAGATGGCTCTATGTGGGAGGCTCCTTGCTGGGCCTGATCCTGACACCCGGCCTTGGCCTGTCCCCTGAGGGGATTGATACTGAGGGCTGGGGCTGCCCCTGACTGTCCCCTGGCCTGCCGTGCTTGATGGTCGAGGGCAGCCAGGTCCTGCCCTGCCCATGGACTGCCCCCAGCCCATAGGGAGCTGCTGGTCGCTGCTGCTCTCTGACACCTTACTGTGTATTTATGCTTAAGCCTCCCAGATACTAGATTCCTTGCTGTTTTTCTCACTTAGACACAACTTGAAGCTTTTAGAAGGATGTCTTTTTCTTTCTAATAACCTCCTTCATCCTCTTTGTTCATGACAGCTCCCTTCTCTGGATTTTCTCAGTCTTTTTTGATAGGTTGTATGCATTTCTTGTGAGCTTGCAAAAGGTGCCTTTAATCAGTCTCCATGCCATCTGTAAAGATGTGACTCTTGTAGCTGTCCCTTTTTTCTTCCATGTAACAAGCTTACTCATTTTTATTCAGTGACCCTCTTTGAAATAGTGATAGGGATTTTTTGGCTTTTGTTGCCCCTTCAAGGACAGAGATTCCAATGTACATCAAAGCAATTATTGACTGTGGCTAGAAACTTACTTTGGGTCATGCCCTGATGTGATGTGTACTCAGGCAAAATTATCTGTTGGACCTAATACTTACCTGCCATACTTATAGGGACAATTTTCAGTGTTATGAAGGTGCTCTGTTTCTTAGGTGTCTTTAGTGATTGGTTCAGAACATGGATTGTGTTTATATCCTCTGTCCTTCTCAGTGTTGTCTTCCTTGGCCACTGCTGAAGGAAGTCTCTGGGCTGTTTAACATGAATGGACTGTTAACTTCCAGACGGATCTGATAATTGGAGAGCAGCCATTCTTTGAGCTTGCTCAGTAACCTGAAGTTGTGCATATGAAAATACAGTATAGCTGAACACCTGCTTGTGCATTTGTGTCTGTAGGGAGGACTGCCCTGGAAGAGTTTTCTCTCCACAGTTTGATGTAGCTCTGAGTAGGGAACCAAGGAGCGGAAGACAGAGATGTGTGGGCAGCATCCTCTAGAGAGACCTCTTACTCAGATCACTGGGCAGGGTCTCTGAAAAGAAGGACATAAAACTCTTATTTGCAAAAGACATAATAAATCTATGCCAAGTGTTGGTTTTAGAGTAAGGACCTCTGTGAGGATCCAGTTATCTTATGGACATTTAGGTTGCAGCAATTATCTGTAGCTAACCATGGTGGTCATATCAGTATTGAACTAGCCTCATAAGCAGCATAAGCCATCCTGGAGGTGCCCAGACTGAGGATGTGGTAAGGCCATGGGATCTTCATGCTGATGAGCGTGTAACCTGCTGTTCAGCCAAAGTGGGAAACACCTACTTAGCAGATGCTGTGACCAGACAGCTAATGGAGATGACAGCAATTGGTGGGACATATGCTTGGCTTTATATTCATGGTGGCTTTTTTGACAGGAGATTGTGGTTGCCCAAGTATGTTATCTTAGAAATTAACATAACAAGTATATTAACTTAGAACAAGAACATTTCTTGTGTGGTTTTTTTTTTTTGTTTGTTTGGTTTGTTTTGTTTGATTTTTTTTTTCTTGGTTTTGTGTTGTGAGGGTTTTTTCCCCTCTTCATTTTTTTTTCGACAGTTTGTTTGACTTATTTATCTTTTTTTTCACCATTTTCCTTTTGGTCTCTAGAAGCTTTAGGGGTGTGTGTGTCATGTTTTCTAGCAGTTTGTGGATTTTTTTTGTGGATTTTGATTAGGTAGGTTCTGCATTGTTTGGGGGTGTGGAGTTTAACTGTTCTTTTACCCTGGAAGTTGTTTCTGTGGCTGTTTAATTGCTTATATTTTGTTGTTGTTTTTGTTAGGTCTTCAATTTATTTATTTAGACGAGATTTTTGTGGGTGGGGAAGAAACAGGAGGAGCTAGAGCTCCACGTGCAGATGCAGAACTATGGCATCATTGGAATAAGCTGCCAAGTGGCGGAACGACTTGAATGATGGGAGTTCTGTGATGGATGGATGCCAGCTCTACCGAAGAGTCAGGCAGAGAAGGGGTGAGAGGGTTGCCCTTTATGTGAAGGAGCAGTTGGAACGCGTGGAACTCTGCTGTGTGAAGGTTTTGATTCAGTGTAAGGGAAAAGATTTTCAATTAAAGAATTATGCAGAACAGGTTGCCTAGAGAAGCCAGGTTGTGGAATCACTTTTTTGAAAGTTTTGAGGATACACTGAGCTGATGTCTTAAGTGACCCAGTCTAAATTTAGGTGCTGCTTTATGCAGTTTGGGCTAGAGAACCTTCTTTGTGATGTGGTGGATGCATCATGGCAGAAGGGTCAGGTGCTGTTTTGACTTTATGTGTTACCAGTTTATAAATCTGTACATACATTTCTTTAAAAGAGCAAAAGATATGTAAGACAACCCAGGATGATCACCATATATGTGCTCTAACAAGATCATACCTTCTGAAATTGTTTCTTCTACGTTCTTGTCTGATAGTATTCTTGAATCCATTCTAATCATGTCACATTAGAAAACTGGAAAAACAAATTGTAATTCTGGAAATAATTCACAAAATTCAGTGCCATTGTGTTTGTGGTATTGTAGATCAAACTATTTAGGAATACTTAATTGCTTTCATTTCTGTTTATATTATTCTCCCCCAATTACTGTAGGCTGCTGCAGTTTATGATAAGAAAATTCAGCAAGTGGAAGGTGCTGCTTCTCTGAGCTGTCTTTCAGTAAATTATATGTTTTCAGAAGACAGACAGACATGCCTGAAGATAAAGGAAGGCATGGTATCTGTACACGTTGAATAAATTGTTCAGAAATCTCCATGAATATGATATTGGTATTGTGCATACTTAAAAGATTAGTGTCAGCATGGGTTATCTATCATGTAAGGGCAAGTCAAGCAAGGTAGACCTGCTTCAGGGGTGGTTTAGTCTGTATACCCAACTATTCAGACAATAGTGCTGTGGAGGGTTTGGAACAGAAGACTGAGGAGGGGTGATTTTTCCTTTGCTCCAGGCTTCCTGTTTATTTGTACTGTCTCAATTTTCTCCAGTGTGCCTTGATAAGTACAGGTAGTCAGCGTCCTATTAATCTTTAGGATAAGTAAGACCTAAATGGAACACACACCACCCCTCCCCTGCCAATCCCTCTCCTCCAAAAAGAGTTAGTTCTATGTAACCTGTACATTGGTTACACAGTGAATGGGACATATCAGAAGTAGATGATATATTTAGTCTGTGTCATTATTTTTCTTTTTCTGTCACTGGGCAATTTCTAAGGAATTAAATACTAAATATGTAATGTTTTTCTGTAAATTTTATTATTTTTCTTGCTGTTTCTTTGCATAGTTGCATGTTGTCTTGATTAATTGAGTATGGCTATTTTGATTAGCAAATTCCATGTTGTGAAAATTCAATATTAATTTTAGTAGTATAGAATATAATGTGAAATTTTGTAAGTACATAGCATTTGTTAAAAATTTTGGAAAAGATAGTTGGGGAATTTTGACAGCCCAAGGAGCATTCAGCAATTCATTTTTTTCTCTGTGCCAGGTAAAAAAAAATGTTGCTTCTCTTATCACCACAGTACTTCTGTTTGGACCCACACATAATAAAATCCAGCCTTCGTTCATCTAAGTAATAATGTAGGGTAACATGTAAAAATTGGCTAATGAGATCACAGTAGTATGAAGGACTTTTCATAGGCTCATTTAACTTTGGATTGATTATAAAACATAACTATTAATTTATTTTGCATGTTCTTGTTAATTATAATGGAATTCAGTAGTGCTCATCTGGTCATGAGCTTCTGAGTATTTCTCTGACACAGAAATAGTCTAACTCAATACTTGGATTCAGGAAGAAAAGGAGTATTTTTTCTGTTTGCAGTTCTGTAATTTACATAATACTCTTTAAAAATGAATATTTTTTGTAGTGTAAATTAATGTCTTGAAGTAGTTTAAATATAAAAATGCATAGTCTGACTACTAAGTAACTTTAAACATTTTTATTTCATACTTTTAGAAGATAAACATTAGGGATTGTGTGTAAATTATGTATTTTCAAATAAAATGTGGGATGTCCTATTGATATAGTACAGCTTAAAACTTGCTCAGAAGTCCTTTATTATGAATTAAGACTTCTTTTTTTTTTTTTTTTTTTTTTTTTTTTTTTTTTTTTTTTTTTAATTGCATGGAAGGGGCTGTATGATGGAAAGGGATAGGCTATGGGTACCAGTGAATTTATATGCCTCTAAAATAATAGTCAGTCTCTTTAGCATATAATTCTTGTTTTACTGAATCCAGCTGTGTCCTTGGCCCAATCTCTCCAATTGAAAACAAGTATATCTAAAGATACCTTATATAGGTGGCCCTCAGCCATGTTCTAAAATATTTCTGGATGCAACAGTGAGTAATGTTTCATTGGAATATTTTGTACAAATACTCACTTAAAGCAGTAATGCTCAGTTTGAACCATTTTTACTATAGAGAAAATGTGAATAAGTAGGTCTTAGATACAGACATGTCAGAATGGCTGTTGATTTATCAAGAAGTAGAACTGCTTAAGGAGCTGTAGTGTACTTTGATGGGTTTAGATTTTAAAAAATACCAAAGGCTACCAACAAGGCAGAATAATGAATAACAGAATGTAGTTTCAAATCAAAATACTCTCATAGAGGCAGTGTTCAAACATATAACAGGTAAACTTATCCCAATGATTTGTGATCTAAATGTAAAATGAACTAAGAGATAAGTGCAACAAATAAATAAAGGAGTTAAAGAGAATAGTTTGTGTCACGTGGGCATCGTATTTGTTTATTTAAGTCAAGTTTCAAAGGAATATCTTCATCTAGGGATGAATTTGACTTTAATTTTGAATCGAATTATTTTTATATTCTAGTGATTGCTGAAACAACTGTGACAATTCACATAAGAAACAAATTCTGTTAGTTGTGTTCATAGTGAATCATACTTGAAGATGTCTAGTACAGCATATTGTATGACAAAATACTACCTAAAGTGCATAACATTGTCAGTGTTGAAAATGCATCTATCATCTATCTGGCTTCTGTGCTAGGTGGGTGATCATAATTGTTACACATTTTATCATTTGGAGAAAAATTTTGCTAGAGTTCCTCTAAATCTACATTTTAATAAGACTCTGCATATCAAATTAATTCAGTTGTTGACCACTGCACTTTTCCTTTCTCAGCTATTGTAGAAGTTTGTGGTATTTGCTTGTTTGACTGAAATTTTAGGGACCTGAATAGGAAGTCAAAGATGAGTGGCATGTTAGGTGACTTTCAGTTGAGGTGTATGCTACTGTTCACATGATGAGAGTGTTCCTGCCTGAGTAAACTATACTACATTGAGCTGTTGGAATTGATTGAAAACTATACTACATTGAGCTGTTGGAATTGATTGAACTTTCACCCATTGCAACTGTATTTAAGAAATAAATTCTGTCAGGATACTTTTAAGGCTTTGGTTGGCAAGTTCTTTGAATTTGTAAGCTTTTAACGTTCAGATGGAATTCAAATGGAATTGTTAGATATTGAAAAACCAAAAAAATACCTCTGTAAGCACTGTCAATATGGAATAGGTAAACAATGATATTAAAGATCTTCCTGCTGTGGTTCAAGGGATGGAACGTGCTGGCTCAGTTGGAGGGAATGTAGCAAAGTGTTAAACTGGAATAACTCGAATGATTCAGGTCCAAGGTTTTAGGATGCAAACAAAATTCAGTAGAAATGAATGTTTATAACAAAAGTAATATTATTTTTAAGAGGCAACTGCCTTCATCAGGTAAACCACACTGAAATGTAACATAAATCAAACACAGGTCAAAAGATAAGTGTAGATTTGTACAGGTAAAAAGGAAGTTGATAGGTAAGGCCTGACATCTGTCTGTGACATACCTGTCACATCTACTATGTGTGATCCTGCCTACTTTAAATGTTCCTTATTGACCGCTGAAAAGTTACAGAAATCCTGATAATTGAAAAAGACCAAAGATAAAATTTAATAATCAAGACTAATGAGTGTGGTTGTTTTGACATTAGAACTAATTATGGTAAAATGTTATCTTAAATTTATTTTCTAAGAAGGCTGTATCCACCTCACCATTCTGGATTCAGGGTGACCACATGACCATCAAGCAAAGTTCCATTGATATAGTTTACTTTCCAACAACTTCTAAAGAATTGCCACCCACATTCACCTCCTCATATTTGCCTTAGAATTGTTATCTGGTTTTAACATTTTCTTCTTTTTTTCTTTGTATTAAGAACTCATAAGATTTCCTTCTCATTTCCCAGTGCTGTCCTACTGTGCCAGAGTTTCATGTAGTGTTTATTCCTCCAGCCTGTCATTCTTTGCTCTTCCTTCCTCACTTGTTCTACTACAGAGGCTGCCAGGTAGCTTTCAGTTTTCTAGGAACTTCGACCTTCCCAGCAGGTTTTGTTATACGCTACAAACAAAGGAATAAGTTAGAACTGCAGCTCTTTTAAATGTCCAAACATCTTGTAACAAAGTGTATATTAATAATGCCAGTTGGAACACAGATTTTTTTTTTAAACAGTGGGAAAGCAGTCTTTTCTTTATAAAATTCTGCATTCATTTTACTCTTCAGTCTGCTTCTGTCTGACCTTGTCAGCAAGGGCAAATTGCCAAGAGGCACTATCGAGAGGCTGGTAGGATCGACTTCAGAAGTGGCAGTTTCAAGCATTAAGGCTATGTCTATATTAGTAAATTAAATAATGCTTGGAAATATTACCAGGTCTTTGCAAGCTAATATTTTTCTAAAAAATTACCAGACATTTTTTCTACCACTCTATTAGACAGTTTGCATTCAGCCCCTCTGTTTTGGAGCATATATGAGTATATTAGCATGGATGTAGGATTACCTATGCCAGTTGATTTCAGCAAAGAGGGATGTACTCAGGCATAGGTGTAATGTAAATATACTTTCTATGGACCTGCATGTTCTTTGTTTCTTCTGTCTTGTCCAATCTTCTCCCTTCAGTGTAGTCTTGCAGTCTCAGCTTCAAAACTGGGTTGTTTTTTTTTCTTTTAACTTGTCCTTTTATCCTTCCTAAAATGCATATAGATTTAAATTTCATTGGCATGCTGTCTCCCAGTTTCTGTTCCTTCCTTCAGATGACCTTGTGAACTTACTGGTAGTGATACTGTGTGCAGTCTAGAGTAAACTACTTCAGGGAAGCCTCCCTTTTGTTTGCCTTTAGGTACTTTAATAATAAAAATAGAATTTAAAAAAATAAGACTAGACTTTGAGTGATGGTTTATCTGTCCCTCTACTACCAGGCAGAGTCTTGAACAATTGTATGTCTTTGTGGACTATATAAACTGATGACTTTCAACCAAAATATTTATGTCAAAATAGAAAAATTTAAAATGGCAACTTCTTCCTTTGTCTTTCAGAATACTTAAGAATCAGCTTATGCACATCTGGAACTGATTAGAGGATGTGATAAAGCCAAATTCTATTTTGTTTTCATTAAATTATATCTAAATAGCTGTAAACATTTCTCTTTGTCTTGTCAGGACAATGGTACTGGAATCGATTTTGGACATCACTTCTGTTCAAGGTTGAAGTTAAAAGGTCTTTTTGAGGCTTAGAAGGTGAGTATAGGTCAAGCATAACTCACTAACCTTTGAGTATTATTTTTTGCAACTTTCTTTTGTTCTAGAGTTGCTGTTCTTGCTTACCAGTCCATTCTCAAGTAGCTGATCTCTGCTTCCTGTGATTCACTGACATGTATGACTGCTTTTATTATGACTAGGTAGCAGAGAATATTTAAGTCATATAGGCTTTCCATACATGCTTTTCCAGGATTGGTGAAAACATGGTTCTCTCACCAAGGTCTCTGGAACTCTGTATAGTTTCATTACATCAGGTGCATTAGGAGTATGATAATTGAGCTAATTTGGTTAGAAATTATTTTAGACTATATAAATATTTTTTTGTAATAAATTTAAAATTTAAACCACGAGATTAAATAGTAATGAATGCCCGAGTTTGGATATTCCTAGTTTGCTGAAACTGGGATGATCTCTGTTCCCTTGGTAACCAGGAATATCCCATGATGTCAAGGATCGTAAGTTCAAATCTTGCTTGAACTGCTTTTGTGAACCCGCCTGTGAAGAAACACTGTTACTGGGTATAGTACCAGTTTAGGACTTGGCATGCCAGCACTGAATAACTTGCTTTGCTCCAGACCGTCACAGCTATCTTGAGTGAATCATGTACAATTGGATACCAATTTTTTTACCTTAGAGAGATCTGGAAAAGGACACTCAGAAGGAATTAGTATAAGATGAGAGTTTAGCAAGCCACTCACATCTCTTTCAGATTTTTCATACTTGCAACAAAAAATTAATCTACATGTCGAGTGTTGCAATTGTTCATATTTTGCTTTTCCTACAGGGGTAAAAAATATCTTGAGAATATTTCCAGAACTGTTCGCATTCAGAATTTTTGGCAATATTTTAATGTGTAAATTGCAAACTATGCCCAACTGGTGCCTGATACTAAATCTTATAGATGTAGATTTCAACAAGGGGCAACTGATTCACCATAATAGGAACCAGGCCCAGTTGCTTCTGTGTACACCACTGTTTTCGAAGTAAGTTTGTATTGCTTCCCTGTATGCCATGTACTGTAACTGCTAAGGTATTACGAAATATTTAGATATACCTATGTGCTCCGTAATATTGATATATCCGTCTTCATAAATTGATGGCTCAGAAAGGCAAGAAAAAGAAGTAATTCCAGATAAGTTAATGATGGTGAGAGTAATTAGTGCTGAAACTATGTTTATAACAAGTTTTCTAAAGTTTCACCCTCTGGGAGGAAGCACAGACCTTTTTAACCTAATTCAAAGCAGTGCAAAACAAAACTGTCCTAATATGTGTTTCACTGTTACTGTCTTTACCCACAGGGTAATAAGAAAGGAAAATTCCTTTCTTCCGATTTAACTTCATCTTTTTCCAAGGACTTGGGGCAGTGGCCTGAAGGGTATGGAATAAATATGATGAAATCTTAAAAAGAAGAAAAGATAGAGTATTAGTTTCAGCTGTGTTGTAAATCAAAGGATATACAGCACTATACAGGGAAACAGGCATCACATATGAATTTGTGTGCAGCTCTATGGTAATATGTAGTAATGTATTTGCAGAACAGGTTTTTTTCTTACATTACCCGATGGAGAAAACACTAAAAAGGTCAGATTTTTTGCTTTCTAGGTAGCAATGGAAATATGGCTGCATTTCTGTCACGTATTTATACACATGACTTGACATGCAACTTGGCCTTTGTAATCCCTAGTAATACTAGTTTTTCATAGACAGTGTCAGTATTTTGGAGAAATAATTGGTTTGGTAGAAAATACGTAGTAATTGTACCAAGTAAAGTCAGAAATGCAGTATTAATGACTTGTGCATCTATAGTAGTTTGGCAGTATAATTTTATTGAATTCCAGTATGTCTGGAACTTAAGGCATACGGAGGAAAGTAACTGTTACTCTGTTTCCTCCATTATTTTCTTCCCTAACTTCTAAGTTAAATACAATCTATAAAAATGCTTTCTGCAAAGAAAGCCAAAATCTTTTTGGCCTTTTTAGCACTGGTCTCTTTTTCTAGCAGTATGTGAAAGTGGAGAGTGAATGTTTGTAGTCCATGAGGAAATAGTAAATTCTGAATATTAGTTCTTCAGTATGTTATTTTTTTATGGCAGGACACGGTGTCTTTGCACTGATTGAAAACTGGGATTCAGTCATAAAAGTAGTGATAGAAATAGATTAAAATAAAATTGCATTCATGAGTACGTTTTTAATTAGCAATGGTAAAAAATCTGTTTGGTTTCTGACCACTTAACTGTTTAGCAGTAAGTTTTAGAAAACTGAGTTAGAGTTGGAAAAACTGAAACCAAGACAAAAATCCATACTGGAAAAATGTGAAGGCAGAGAAAAATGTTCAAGTTTTGGACTGATGGTTTAAATGGACACTTTTGGGGATATTAATGGTACAGTTACATCTGAATTTTCTAAGTTCATTAGGCTTTGGAAAAAAAGCTAAGGAAGTTTTCTAAATATGAATATATTCTGTGTTAGTGAACTGAATTGTAGTTGTAGTATTCATTATTGTTAGATTGATCTAGCTCTTCTGTACTGTATTGGTAATTTGTGAAAGAGGAGACATTGTGTCCATTCCTGTTTCTTCCTGGTACTACAGGACTTTAAACAGCACACCTCATCTACACGTGCTGTATATATATGCATTTTATATACCTACAAAATATTCAATCTATATATATATATTTATTTTGTATAGGGCAGGCATAATCATATTGTTAGGTAAGTACAGAAGTACATCTCATATAGTTAATCTTGCAGCTGAACTGGAACTCAAGAGTTATGTAAGGACCTATTACTGGTGATCACATTTATGACTGACATGAATAATGAATTGGCATTAATTTTGTCAATGAAGATGGGTAACTCTTCCACATATCTGGTCAGAAAGCAAGTAAGTTTTGATAACTGTTGTAGGTGAAGGGGAGGAGGATATACAGAATGTCAGAAGGAAAAGGTGGTATCTGCTTTCCAAGAAGTAACTGGATGTGGATTGATGGGCTTTGTCTTCAATCTGGTTTCCACCACAAAGAGTCTGAAAGATAAAGAGTATTTTACATTTTAATGGAATTGTATTAGAACAGAGACACTATTGTAGATTTTTGAATTATCTTTCCAGGGTGATTGTGAATAGCTGTAAATTACTGATTTGGGGGAACTTGAAGGCAACTTTTGTCAAAAAGTAGTTTACATTGATAGAATCAAATTTGTGGCTTGGAACTGTGATGTAGTAAATTTTTGCTATGATTATACAAAGTATCAAACTGTGGATTAAAACTGGCCAGCTTTTCAATTCAGCTGAACGTTAAGTAGTCTTAATGGTCTGGTTTGCTAGGAAGAGCACTATTAAAATAATCTGCTTTTTACAGCGCATATCAAACATGAACTTGAATCACTTATTACAGAGTTTGTGCTTTGGGAGATATTTTCATGGCATCTAGGAGTGATGTCTTACATTTGTTGAAATTGGTCCTTAATGATGCCTTCAGAAATGAGATACTGCTCAAATACACTGATTGTTTTGTGGTTTCTAGCATAGAGATTTTTAAGGAAAAGCTAGTTGAAATCTCATGTTTTTTCAAGTAATTGTATGAAATGAGGAGAGATGTTGTGCATCTTAGTAATTCTATGATTCTTTTTTCTGTGACATGAATGAGAGAGGTGAGAACTCTTAATTTTTAACTGAACTGAATACAAGTTTCTAAACGTGGCCTGCTTGAGAACAGAGGACCATTACTGTAGTTGTCATGTAAAATAAAGTTGGAGTCTGAAGCTCCTTTTTAGCTGTCAGCTTTATTAAGGAGCTGCTGGTGTGTTGAACTAGGCACATGCATTATATAAGCAGTGTATGCTAGTGTCTAGGGAGAATTTTCTCTCTCTTCACTGCTGCTTTATTAGGTCTCGCTCACTCACTCACTGTTGCCCTGTCTTACTCCAGCTTTCTGGCTGCAGCTCACAGCACAGTAGGTCTAATGTAGATTGACGCCTTTGGCAGAGGACTGATTGAAACTTGTGTCTCATAGTTGCTAATGCTCACTCAACCATTTTATTGAAGATAAAGTAAATAAAATAGATTGCCATATGAGAATTCTCTGAAATCAAATGGAATAATTTGACAGGTTTAAGCCCATGAAAAAACCAAAGCATTGAAACAGATGGGAATACTTTTTATGCACAATATACCAAGAAAAGGTGTTAACTGGCCTGATGTTAAACTGCTAACGGCTTTTACCAAAACTTTAATTGTTGAAAATGTTATCATCATTTCCAGTGGAATTTCCATTGGTGTTTAAATTCTTATATGTCTCAAACAAAGGGATTTTTAAAAAATTTAAGAGTAATGGATATACTGACTTTATTTTTCTTACTGCTTCTGATTCTTTAAGAGACTGGTGATGGATAGACAGTTTCCTAAAAATTAATTTTAAAAAATAGTAGAGATTAACTGAGGGTGAGTTTATTACTTGAGAAAATAATTCTGTGAAATAATGCAAAATGAATTGTTACTTTTATAGGTTTTAATAATCACTGACATAATTTTGAATATTAGAAGTTTCTAAAATAAGCCCTGACATTTCTAAATGTATGTGTGATACAGCACATGAAAAAATATGAACTGCTAGAGTTATTGTGACAAACTGTTCAGAATAATGGTCGACAAACCCCAACTGTTCTTCACAACACTTTTTTTGTAAAGACTTGCTGTAGATGAGCTGAGTAGTATGTCTGTATAATTTTTAGAAATAAGATAATGCATAATAATAAGTGAGCTAAGATGCAACAGATAACATACACCTCTTATTCTTTTACCTGGATAACAATGAGAATTTTTCTCTTTAGTTACACTGGTGGATTTCTTCTTACTAGTTGGACCACTTCTTCTAGAAAGCAAGACACCAGTGTTTTAGTTCAGTACAATTTTGTCAAACTGTCTTAGAGTTAATAAAGGAAATTAATATAAAATGTTAATAATATATGAACAAAGTTTGCAGATGCAGCTTTGGTTTTCCATCTTGAAAATACAATCATTTAAATAACAAATATATTAATTTTGCTCTTATATTTATGTTTAAACAAAATCTTCTCTTTTTTGTGGTGTTAGATATCAATTACATTTTATTTTTTAAAGTGAAGATATTTATTATAACAAATTGTGCTGTTGGTACTTAATGATGGGATGCTTGTGAGATTTCACGAATATTGGGTTTGAAATAAATTATAAATGAGCTCTTTGAAAATGACTTGCAGGAATGAGTTGACAGACTGGAAAAACATAGTAAGGATAGATTTCCAGATTAACTGTTAGCAGGAAGACACAGCTAGTTGTGCTGATGTGTACAAGTGTCAGGGGTGCTGGCCAAAATCCTATTTCAAATATGATTGTGAATAAATCTAAGAAATGCAAATGATACTCTTAGTTTTTCCCACCCTGGTCATATTTTTAAGAGGGAAAATTACTCTATTGTGTTTATAATGCAGAGCACTAGCACCAGCACTGGCACCAGCTGCGCTCTGAAGAGGTCTTCTCTGTTGCTGCCATGCTGATGACTGTGTGTCTGGCCAAAATCTTAATGCTCTCACAGCACTTCCAGACTTAAAATTTGAACACTTAAAATGCAAAACATAGTGTCTGTGATGCTATCAAGATAGGACTTCCCATCCTCCTGCAGGAAGTCTCTTTTCATTCATTCTATGGTGCTCTTTCTGTTCATACAATAGAATAAAATGGTCATCAACAGCTTTGTCTTTCTGTGGGAAGGACTAGAGGTAGACAGAACTCTACCACAAATTCCTGTTTTAAGCCTTCTGTTTTCCTTCTCTGCTTTCTATGAAATCAGGTTTTTAGAAAGTATTGTTTTTCAGAGGAGGCAACAGAGAACGTTAGTTTAATTAGAATTTAATTATATAGGTAGAATTGCCTTGGTTTTTACCCTGGTAGGAGATCCAAGACAAAGAATCAGTGCTCATTTCTGTGTTGTGAAGTCTTTTCTATCTCTTGGAGGTTTTTCTTGTTAAATTGTAAAGTCGTTAAGAGTTGCCACAGTTTTTGGAAGAAAATGCTGAGACATGTATGTGCTCCAACATAGATTGATTTAGACAGAATAAAAACTAATTTTATCAAGAGAAATAGAAACCTCAACAGTGGTTTACTTTGCATTTCTGTAAAACTTAAAGAAACCGAATGTGTTTTCCCCTGTTTCTCAGAACAACTTATTTCTGCAGTTTTTTTCAGCATGGTTTCTTATTTGACCATATGTGAAGTAATTTTGAAATACTGATATTCATATTATTGTTTCCTGTGTTTTCAAGTAACACAGTAAAAGAAATTATCTATATTTTTGGAATGCTTTTGAAGTTACCTTATCCAGAAATCAGTCCATGATAAATGTGATGAATTAGCTATTTAAAGTCTTTATTTTACCAAAAAAAAAAAAAAAAAAAAAAAAAAATAGGCAATAAAGCAAGCCATTCAGTACAAGTAACTGCATATGGAAGAAATAACAGCAGATCTAATTCCTGAAAATAAATGGGATCTTGAAAATGGAATAGATGTTTATTTGATTGCTCTGAGAGTTAACCTCCCTAAAAAGATGATTTTAAATGAGTTTTATATTTGTAAGTGGTGCTTGTTAACTGTCTTGGGGAGTGATTTCTTCTCTCCTCTGAAAAATGTATTATGGGATCTAGCAAAGAAAGAAGTAATGATTTTTTTTTGTTGTGGGCACTGTCATCTAGGAAGTGTACAAAGATCACCGTCCCATAGGAACTGGGCCTCAGAATTTTTAATGTAGTCTGTAAAAAAGCTATTCAGTGGTAATTGTTGTCAGTCTCAGCCTACAAGAGATAGGTTTTTTTTACTGGTGATTTGATGGGGAAAACTACGTAACTGCATCAGACTTTTTTGCAAAATTAAAATATTCACAGTTTAATTTTTGAAGGAAGTTTTAAAATTTTTTTTTCTAAGCTTGAGTCTTTTACAGAAGCAAAATAGGTCATGTTTTGGTTCATATGGTGGTTCTGGTCCTACATCCAAACATATGCATATATATTTGAGTACTTATGTGAAGATTCAGTAAATTATTACAGAACCAGTGAAGGTTTTGCAAAAGAGAATACCAGACATGTAATCTTAGCCTGCAGAGTTACAACTGCTTGTTGCTATAGTTTAAACAATATACAGTGCCTTCTCAGGAATAGTGTGTAGGACAGGGTACATTACATATACAAAATAGAAATTTAGAATCTATATAATTCAGTTAAGTATACTTTTATAGGTAACTACACTAATGGGAAATGGATTGTAATTTTAATTCTGTGTTGTTATACATGAAGTAGAAACTGAATTAAATTTTGGTTTAGATCTGTTGAAGTAAATATAGGTGTTCCTGTGCTTCTGTAATTGAATTTGCAACCTAATATCATTCTGATTTTGCTGAAGTTAACTACTAAACATTTCAAACTGGAGCAGATGAATAGTGGGATATGGCAAAGACATGTGACCTCATGTCCTAAATGTTTTGCAACTAGTTTGTAACTAGTATTTATTATCTGAACAGTACATTCTACAGTCAAGTTGGTGAATATATAGCTTTTTTCCTGACAATATAGAAATTTTCTTACATGGCCACCTGCCACTGCCACTAGTTCCTACTTTGTTTTCTGTTTGCTATAAGATATATTTTCATGACATAATACAAATCCAGTTCTCTCTTTCCATCACTTATTAAAGGATTAAAACAATAACTCATACAAAATTTCTACTGAATACAGTCAAAGGATTTTACTTTAGTTTTAGGTAGGTGTATTTCTAAAACTTGATTGTTACTGCTCATTTTAAAAAGTTCAGGATTTTGTAATCTTTGCATCATCATCCAGTCAGAACTTCTAAACTGGAATTTTGACTCACACCAGTTTCTCTACTGGTTAAGTGGACTAAATGAATTACAGCATTATTATTTATTTTATTTTTACAAATAAGGCTGGTATGTTGAACTGAATTACAGAAATGAATGGAAAAATATTTAAAGATTTCTCTTTGGACAGAATAATTTTGCATTTGCCTTTTCGAGCAGTAATGTTACAAGGAATGTGGAACCTAAGCATGCCCATTTGTCAATCTTTCTTTTTCTCTCCAGAAGTATTAGACTCATCATCATCAATAATCCTTTTAACAACGAAATCACATAATTATTTAATGAGCAGGTGATTCAGTTCTATGTATCTTTGCCCTCTCTCAGAAATTCATTATTACCCCTACAGCAGGAATTGTGTTTGCTTGCTTTCTTCCTTCTCTTCTTCAACCTCTCATTTTCAAAAAGCAAAATGGAAATAAATGTGGAAAGGATTCCCAGATGATGCAGTGGAAAATCCATAACAGTTTAGACCATACTACTTGGCTATAGCAGGAAAGTTACTTAGGAGTGTTTGTATGGTTGTTTTGCCAGCCCCTGAGTGGCAGCAGGCAGCTTTGGCATTGGGAGGGTAACAAACAGCTGAGGAAGGAAGGAGAGAGCAGGAGCATCCTTAACTGCTGTGGCTGTTTGTTAAGTGAGCATATGTTGAAGGCCTTGAGCCTCCACAGAGCATCTTTTCATAGGTCACAGCTTAAATCACATGCATAATACTGTTCTGAAATAAGTTTGATCCGAGCACCTGTTTATTTGCTTTTTTAAGAGAAGTTACTCAGTTGTGGAAGTCCCATGGTTATTTACTTTCAATTATAAAAGATAATGGAATACTCCAGTTAGTTACAGTAAAGTAACATTTTTTCCCTTAAGTTTTTAATGTTGAACTTTTAGAAAAATGAGTATTTGATCTTCTTTGTCTCTCAGAGATTGGCTGAATGCTGTACTTCTGGACTATATGAGAAACTGAGATCTGAGGAAGTATTAATGTTACTGCAGTCTTATTTTAATTTTGCAATTCAAAAATATTTTTAGTTCAAGGTATTTTAAATTTATTTGACTTGTTAGGCCTGAAAAAGCTATATATTGGATTGACTGAATGTATTTGATAGGGCAGTGTTCTGAAGTTCCTACGTTATGATCTTGAATACCCTGTCAAATACTTAAATGATCCCAGAAGATAGAGCTTGTGATTTAATTACCTGTTTTTCATTTTGTGAACTTGACCTCTATTACCATCCTTGAGCCAAAGAAAGACAAAGTACTGTGAGCAACTGGCAGTTGATATTAAGAAGGTATCTCCCACATCTCTCTCATGTTGCATAGTAGCAGCCAATCCTCAGCATGGATGCAGGACTTCACCAGAAAATTTCTGTCCGGCTGGCAAATTCATCTGCTGCCTTACTTCTTCAGATGCGTTGTAAAAATCCTCTCTCTCTTTCAGTTTCTGCCAGAAACTTCTCTTTTCTGGGCTCTAGCTGTGCAGAAGCACCTGAGGCAACACAAGGATACTAGCCATGGTAGACTAAGGATGGTTCTTTGAGAGTGGCCAGTTTGCTCTTCTGCAAGACAGAACTGTAATAAATATACAGACTGTTACTGATTGTGTTGTTTAGTTATTTCAGATTTTGATTGTATGTTTGTTCAATTGTATGTTTCTGAAAGTTGACTGAATCGGTCCTAATTTGTTTTTGAGAAAGACGTTGGATGTTTTCTTTATAGGCTAATAAAGATTTCTTTGTTTTCTAGGTAAATAGCTAGAGGAAAATCCTAAGATGTTCTTTAATATCTGGGAACTGAATCTTCAGGCAGTAAACTCTGATGGTGATAGTTTGGATAAAGATGGAGGGATTTATTCTTTCTGGCAATGAAAGCCTTGATTCATGACAACCAATAAGGTTATGCCAAAGTCATATGGGAAGAGATACTGTCTTTTCTAGGAATCCCAGTTGTGACAGAGGTGTTGGGAAGAAACTTCTAGTTATTGAGGCAAGTGATTTTTGCAGTATTGGCAGTCTGTAGTGAAAACTGTATTGGCTGCATCTTCTCATTCCCTTCGCAGCTAGCAAATTTACAGGCAAAATATAAAACTATTCATGAAATTAAAGTTGTAGGTGACTTCTTTATTAAATATTTTGGATTTGTTTCCAGTGTCAATTTTTGAAGTTATTAGTATATGTTAATAGATAAGATGAACAAATTAATGTGTAAGGTGATGAACATTGATAGTGACTTCAAAGTATTAAAATGTCCTGTACTCATCCTCTAATAAACAGTCTGATTCCTGTAACTATACAGGAAGTTATCAAGGAGGTTTATTTTAATTGCTTGGTGCTTCGGTATATATTAGATTTGCTCTATGTGCTGTTCATTTCCCTTAATCCAATAACATTGCTAGTTATTTGCACTATACTGGTGAGTGGCTACCTCTCCTAAAGCTTTACAATTAAGATTATAATAGGACTGTAGGATGAAAGAACAATTTCTCTGTGTAATCAAACTATGTCATAATACAGGAATAAAAAATATGTTGTTTAATTATTTGATTTTGCCATGTAATATTATAGTTACTGTTAAGTATGACTTTTGTATTGCTAGTAGAAGAATTAAAAACAGCAACAAAAAATAGGTTTGATCTCATTTGACCTTACTGACGTTCAGTCAGTTAAAAGGTTTGTAAGACGTTTAATTACCAAATGGTATGATCATTATTCATCTCATCATTTGATACAGAACGTCAAGTGAATTGCCTCCCTGGAGTGCACTGTGTTTCACAGATCAATAGATTTAGTGAGAGCTTGAAGGAGAGCTTTATACATTCATAGAAAAGAAGGAAAAGTATATCCTTCTCGTAAAATGGCTTATGTAGTTCTTCTGTGAGCTTTGCAGAGTTACCGTTTTGTTTACATCTCAGGAATATAAAATCCAGTAATATAAAGGCATTTATTAAAATATTTTAAACTTCTATATTATGAAAAAATATTGCTTCTGTGTTACTCTGTGTAATAAAGTAGGTTTAAAAGTCTGTCCTGAATTGCTTCATTGAAATCTGTTAAAATAATTACACTTATTACAACAGGTTTTTTGCTTGGACAAAACACAACAAACATAGTATGACAAAAGGCTGTCTAAATATTCTGCACACAATTGCTTAAACTATTCACATTTTGGTTTTCTGCATTTTGAAATAGGTATTGTTAGTTTTAACTGATTTGGGATGTTAGGTTCTTTTTGGGTGTTGTTTGTTTTGTTGTTTTTTTTTTTCTTCATTGTATCAAGGATATTTATGCATGCTTCAAAAGAAAAAAGATAAAAGCTTGTTCCTGATTGGCTAATTTAATACCCATGAATTTATAAAAATTTCCTATGAATTTTAAAAAATAATTGCATAAAAGATTATTATATATAGGATACTTCATGTTTACTTAGGCTTTTCCAGGTGTCTGCTATTACTCTTACCCGATATAGATGAGCCATCATATAATACCAGCTATTTGAGCACGCTTGTCTGATCTCTTACCCTTGATAGAATGGTTTTCCAGATGACTGAAAGAAACTTCTAGGAGAGTTCAGGCACTAGTATTTGTTGCCCTTTTTTTTCTGTAAGTTTTACCTGCTTGATTTGCTCTCTTGACTGACCAGCTTTCTGCTTAAAAAGGAAGAAAACAAAAATATATTAATATATCTTTTATTAATAAAGTTAAGCATTTTAGCTTAAATTTATGCCTTGTTGTTGGTTCTTGCATCAGCCAGGCACTGAGGAAACTGTAGTTCAGCTAAGCAACTCCTCCTGGCTGTGGACAAAAGCAACATTTACTTGAAAATTCTACCTCTTTATTCATCTGTCACTTATAACCCATCATCTACTCAAAGATTAATTTGAATTGTGAACAATATCTAATCTTCCTTAATCCCTTGCTCTTGTCCTTTTTCTTGAACTGCTGTACTGTGATGGAAAGGCCATAATTCTGAAGCTTCTTATTCCTCAGGCCTAACTAAAGTAACTCCCATTGGGAGCCGATTGATGTTTTAGCAAGGAAATTCTTACCTGTTTGTGAGAACAACCTGGAAAAATTGTCAGGAGACTTTCACATGCTTAGATGTTCACTGTGTGGTATTCTTGTAAATGTAAAATCTAATTTGTCTGGGCTCTTTGCACCAGCATTGTTCAAGGTCACATGAAGTTGTGTGAAGTACAGGAAGTGTTTCTGAGGTTTCATTCCTTTCTTTGTAGTCACAGCATTTTTTACCAGATTAGCAAATCAAATAATACCAATTTCATTAATAATTAAGATAACTGGGAAATATACCACATTATTCTTTTTACTTTGTGAATGACCCTTGCTGCCACTCTTGCTTTACCACTTCCTTGAATTTTGTTCAGGAAAAATTCTAATTTAGTAGTTTCCCCTCTGCTGATAATGCAAATGCTGCTTATTCAGACGGTCTCAGTTAGGGTCTAGAATAAAAAAAAACCCCAAACAAACAGGAAATTTGCAGATTTTTCTGCTGAAGTTGAACATCCAAAGACCTTTTTGTCAATGGGAACACTTATGATTAGAATAATTAATATTGAATATCTGTAGAAGCATCAGTTATTTTGATGATACATGAATCTGTGACTTGATTTGAGAAAGTTTGAGCCATTAGGACTCAATCTAGAAATACATATATTTAATTTTAAGACTCTTTGACTGAGTTAAGAATCTTTGGCTGAATTGTGATATATACTTAGAATCTTTTAGGACTATATATATCAACAGTAATCTCTTCCAAGACATTCTTAAAGATAGAGCAGTATTCTTTTGTTGGCATTTGCATTTATTTGCCTATACATTTACTGCTTAGCAGTAAATAGCTTAATGTATTCTGTATTTGAAGTGTGAAGTCTATTTTGGATGAAAAATAATAGGAACTATTTAATTTTGTGTCATCTCTGAATCATTTGGTAGGTGCTGTAGATGTTAGGGTAAAGGATTGATCAGTGACAAAATACAGCAGTGATCCTGAATATGGTGTTCTGGGCCCCACAATTTAAGAAGGGTATGAAGGTCCTTGAATTTACCCAGAGGAGGGCAACAAAGCTGGTGAAAGGACTGGAAGGAACGTCCTGTGAGGAGCAGCTGAGGACTTTGAGCTTGTGTAGTCTGGAGGAAAAGACGCTGAGGGGTGACCTCATTGCTGTCTTGAGCTTCCTGAGGAGGGGAAGTGGGGAAGAAGATGCTGATGTCTTTTCCCTGCTATGCAGTGGTAGGATGTGTGGGAATGGTTCAAAGCTGCACCAGGGGAGGTAAACCAGGGGAGGTAAACCAGGGGAGGTTTACCAAGAGGGTGGTGAAAACTGGAACAGGCTTCCTAGAGAGGTGGTTGATGCCAAGGACTGTCAGTGTTTGAGACATTTGGACAGTGCCCTTAACAAAATGCTTTAACATTTAGTCAGCTCTGAAATGGTCAGGCAGTTGGACTAGAAGATCATTGTAGGTCCCTTCCAACTGGAAAGGAACTCCCCTCCCCTCCCCTCCCCTCCCCTCCCCTCCCCTCCCCTCCCCTCCCCTCCCCTCCCCTCCCCTCCCCTCCCCTCCCCTCCCCTCCCCTCCCCTCCCCTCCCCTCCCCTCCCCTCCCCTCCCCTCCCCTCCCCTCCCCTCCCCTCCCCTCCCCTCCCCTCCCCTCCCCTCCCCTCCCCTCCCCTCCCCTCCCCTCCCCTCCCCTCCCCTCCCCTCCCCTCCCCTCCCCTCCCCTCCCCTCCCCTCCCCTCCCCTCCCCTCCCCTCCCCTCCCCTCCCCTCCCCTCCCCTCCCCTCCCCTCCCCTCCCCTCCCCTCCCCTCCCCTCCCCTCCCCTCCCCTCCCCTCCCCTCCCCTCCCCTCCCCTCCCCTCCCCTCCCCTCCCCTCCCCTCCCCTCCCCTCCCCTCCCCTCCCCTCCCCTCCCCTCCCCTCCCCTCCCCTCCCCTCCCCTCCCCTCCCCTCCCCTCCCCTCCCCTCCCCTCCCCTCCCCTCCCCTCCCCTCCCCTCCCCTCCCCTCCCCTCCCCTCCCCTCCCCTCCCCTCCCCTCCCCTCCCCTCCCCTCCCCTCCCCTCCCCTCCCCTCCCCTCCCCTCCCCTCCCCTCCCCTCCCCTCCCCTCCCCTCCCCTCCCCTCCCCTCCCCTCCCCTCCCCTCCCCTCCCCTCCCCTCCCCTCCCCTCCCCTCCCCTCCCCTCCCCTCCCCTCCCCTCCCCTCCCCTCCCCTCCCCTCCCCTCCCCTCCCCTCCCCTCCCCTCCCCTCCCCTCCCCTCCCCTCCCCTCCCCTCCCCTCCCCTCCCCTCCCCTCCCCTCCCCTCCCCTCCCCTCCCCTCCCCTCCCCTCCCCTCCCCTCCCCTCCCCTCCCCTCCCCTCCCCTCCCCTCCCCTCCCCTCCCCTCCCCTCCCCTCCCCTCCCCTCCCCTCCCCTCCCCTCCCCTCCCCTCCCCTCCCCTCCCCTCCCCTCCCCTCCCCTCCCCTCCCCTCCCCTCCCCTCCCCTCCCCTCCCCTCCCCTCCCCTCCCCTCCCCTCCC